>NC_140000.1:26779762-26932688 GCF_964263955.1 Coregonus lavaretus | reverse complement strand
GAGAGAGATTACAATGTTGTTTTATGGGAATAAGGAATAAGTCAAATAGAAGTCTAAAGAACTAAAAACGCAAAAACAGAAACTTCAACATAATTTAAAATCCAAAATCCTTGTATCCCTCTGTGCTCCTGCAGCCCCAAAAACAAGGCCAACACTGTGAGTGACCTGTAAGACCAGGTGGCTTTTACTGGAAAGTGACGCAACACACAGGCTACGGTAAACAAGTAGGGGTGCATGTGAAAAGTACAACAAACAAACTGACTCTTCTTACCGGACCAGGGGAGGCAGACCAAAATGTAGCATGTTCCACAGAAAACTGTTTCTGTGTAATTTGGCGACACATCTGTAGAAAGTCAAATGGTCAAGTTAGCCAGCAAATCACTTTTTTCTACCACTAGCTGTATGTGACTTTTGGACCCTCTCACGCCTTTTCATTCCAATGTGAGCTAAACGACTCTCTCTTACACCTACGCGCACACACACACACACACCACAATACACACACTCAGACCTCACAAACCTCTCCCTGAATTGAGAGAAAATAAGTTGCGTAATAAATAGGTCCTCCTTCACTGGAGTTTATGAAGTAGTGGGCTACTCTCTCCCTTAAACAATGAGGCACCGATGATAGCCTCAAAGTGCCTTTCCCTGGAAGAGAGGCCAGGCAGAGTTAGTCTCGAAAACCTGACCCTAGGCAACAGCGACTAGGGTCTGGTTTCAATTGCAGACTCTTTTGGCAACTTCGATACGGGGGGGGGGGGGGGGGAATTCTGAGGTGTGTCCTCTTCAGACAGACAACTCTCCCAACAAATCATAAGGCAGACATGCCAGAACGTCACGATTTGAAATCAAACTTTGCAGGCAAAACCTTTGCAGTGGTTTTAGGGAAGGTAGTTGATGCAAACTAGCCACATCCGAAATCCAAAAACAAAACATAAAAATCAATGATCTCCATCTTGCTAGCTACTATTTTGTATTTTACTCAAGCAGATAAAGTAGTGACATAGGCATTGACGTAGTTCCTCTATGCCAACAGAGTCCATCATTGAAACCAGACCCTAGTCACTGTTGCCTAGGGTCAGCTTTCCGAGACTAAAGCAGAGTGAGTCCTCCATTCATTCAAGATGTGCTGTAACATAATATTTTACTTCCAGAGATGAGGCTTCCCTCCTGGCCCCCAACACACACACACACACACACACACACAAAAACACACAAAAACACACACACAAAACACACACACACATACACACACACACACACACACTACAGAGACTTGCCCAGGAGCTAGTGTCCTCTGTACAAAGGAAGGGGAGAAAAACGTCCTTGAATGCAAAAAGGATGCAAGCTAACAGCTCCTCTCCACTGTTATCCTTCCTTTTCCCTCTCCTGCTCTATCGCTTCACTCGTTTTCTCCGGCTATTTCCTGTGGGGATGCGCAATACCTGACATTGTTCGACTTACATCTAATCAAACCACCATGACTGTACTCTGCTTCAGGCACAGGAAGTTGTCTTTGTCTGTGGATAGGCCTACAAAAACACAGTAGGTATTGCTTCGACATGTCTGTAATATCACACTCAGCTGCTATCGACTTGCGCAATATTCCAATACCCAACGGGCTCAGCTGCAAACTCCTCCACATGCACGGGCCAGAGAAAATATATGGGCTCACATAACAAACACCAGTGTCTGACATTTGCACTTCTTCCACCGAGCCAGCGATGAAACACAAACACAAACGTTTCCCGCTCCTCCACCCCCACAGAGGCCCACAGGGAGGGAGAAAAAAAGCATCCTTTATTCCTACCTTCCTTGAAGACATCACAGATCTAATTGGTTGGATTGGTGAAAGCAATATAGGATGGTAACATTGCTTAGGCTATACCTATCCAATCAATTATAGACCTGTGCTTACCTCAAGGAAACAAGAAAGGAAACCAAGAAGGAAACAAGGAAGGTAATAATGAAGGATGCATTTCTAAAGTATTCCAACAGGGGCATGGCCCCACTCGGTAAGCGGCCATTTCCCAGCCCAGGGTGACGTCCCCTCGGCACACCCGGATGCATTTCTAAAGTATTCCAACAGGGGCCTGGCCCCGCTCGGTAAGCTGCCATTTCCCAGCCCAGGGTGAAGTCCCCTCGGTGCACCTGGCCCTTAGCTGGAGACAGGAACAGGAGGTTGAGGGAGGTCACCGCACACAGCTGACTGGAGGACAGCAGCAGGACACAGCACCTATTTTTAACAGGAGCTTCTAATTCAGCCAGTCACCCATTTCCTTTTCACAACTCATGGGGGTTTTCATAAGATAGACAGTCAACATATTTTCAGAAGTTGGCTGGTGGGTGTTTCTTTGGGGGGGAAGAGAGGGGGTGGGAGACTAATAAACTGGAAGTGAAAAAACGAAACAATATGTTTTATGACGTAAAATTTGCTTGTGGTTTACCATGATGTTCCACTGGCTTCTCTTATAGAGAAAAAACTGTTGTGGGAATATTTTAAGAATACCCTCAAAAGTACTTACTCTCAGAGTTTTCCTTCAGAAAAGGAGAACTGATTTGGCCTTAAATGATCTGTCGTCTCAAACAAGTCTGACAAACCAGATGAAGTTTATATGCTGGACTGGTGTTTGGATTTTCAGTTTGTTACGACAGTTGTGGCAACACTTCAGACCACAATTACCGAACATCTTATTCAAATGATAACCAACATGGTCAAAACACATACAAGCAGAGATATGCACCCACATGCACGGGCATGCACACACGCACACACACAGAGCCCTGGGGGACTGTAGCTTTATCGCAACATTAGGAGGCTCTCTCTGCCACAGAAAGCCTGCAATGTGTCTGTCCCTTCGCTGCAGTACTGTGAACAGCAAGCAGTGACGCTGATCCCCTTCACTGTGTTACAGTGTCCCCATACAAATATCTCTTACTGAGGCAAACCAAACACAAATTGTGTCTTCACATTGCAGTTGTACATTTTGCATTTGCACATTCACTGCCTTTATTTGCCTGTGCTGACACATCCAGCTCTGGAAAAAGAACGAAGAGCAAATCTTCTGCTTTACAGAGGGAGACATCTAAAAAAAGAGCTGCTTGATGTTTGGTGTGTGATGTTGTGCAGACAGTTAGATACGACAGATAAAGAGGCCTGTGTGTGTGTGTGTGTGTGTGTGGTGTGTGTGTTGTGTGGTGTGTGTGTGTGTGTGTATGTTTGTGGGAGTGTTTGTGTGTGTGTGTGTGTGTGTGTGTGTGGTGTGTGGTGTGTGTGTGGTGTGTGTGTGTGTGTGTGGTGTGTGGTGTGTGGTGTGTGTGTGTGTGTGTGTGTGTGTGTGTGTGTGTGTGTGTGTGTGTGTGTGTGTGTGTGTGTGTGTGTGTGTGTGTGTGTGTGTGTGTGTGTGTGTGTGTGTGTGTGTGTGTGTGTGTGTGTGTGTGCGTGTCAGCTCCGCGATGGGGAGAAAAAGATTAGCATTCCTCGATTCATGTCAGACGCTCTGTTTGCTCTAACAATTGTGTTTGTTGTGATGTACCGTCGCAGCAGCCCCCTGCACCGTAACTACACTGTGCTTTTCTACACTGACTAATAACCTTGTCTAAAGGTAAAGTAAGGAACATTTAAAAGAGAAGAGAGATCAACTTCCTGTTGATTCAGCAATGACTAGAACAGACTTGGGGTAATCTGCCAATAGCTGCCTCCCTGATATCAGCTCTTCAAGGGCCAATGAGGCTCCACCAAAACCATGCAAGAACCCAATGAGGCTGCACCAAAACCATGCAGGAACCCAATTAGTCAGCACCAAAACCATGCAGGAACCCAATTAGTCAGCACTAAAACCATGCAGGAACCAAATTAGGCAGCACCAAAACCATGCAGGAACTCAATTAGGCAGCATCAAAACCATGCAGGAACTCCATTAGGCAGCACCAAAACCATGCAGGAACTCAATGAGACAGAAGATCAGATAGTTAGAAGAATAAAGAGGGAGGAGTTTGGAGGACATTTCCACCTGATGAGGACTAGCAAAGGAGGGCTGTTCAAACACAAACATGCACGCAAGCACACACACACCTGAAACAATTGGCTTTGTTTAGAGGCATCATGTCAGTTTTGGCCAGGAAAAAACCCTCAAACATTTACCTGCCATTGTCTCCTGTGCCATCCTTTGCCACCCTCTCTTGGCGGTTGGCACACACGGAGGTGCCACTTACCGCCTTGGCAGTTTGTTGAGAAACTGAAGCCCATTTATATTTGTTAGGACATGAGCTCAGCGGGCACATTAGGCCATTGCTTTGGGCTGATCATAAGATCACAAGGCAACCCTCTCGCTGCCTTCACTAGTTATTTTCCCATCAAATATCAAGTGTTTGTAGCCCTACTGCCACAGCACAGTCAGACAGCAACTCAATATAGAACGTGGGGGTAATTTGCTACTGCTCATTCTTCATCATACTTCATAAATGCCTGACATAAGAAGGGTTTGGATGCATGTTGTTTTTGTGTTTGTTCTTAAATCGCTATGACTATGAACCCAGACAAACCACAGGCTTGTGATGTGGCCACCACAGGCATGACCTGCATCTGAAATGGCACCCTATGCCCTATATAGTGGACTACTTTTGACCAGGGCCCATAGGTCTCTGGTCAAAGTAGTGCACTATGTAGGGAATAGGGTGCCATTTGGGACACAGCCATGGGATTGGCATTGTGAATGTGAAGCACCAGGAATAGAGATGATGGTTCTGGAACTCTGACAAATGGCCTGAAACTGTGGAATCTCACGTAACAATGGGAAACAGCAAGAACAGATACCAGTCCAGGGTTCCCCAATAGGCGGCCCGCTGTTAGACATAAAAGACTGTAAAATCCCCTAATTTAGGAAATCTGTTCCCAAGTATTCCCACGCATAAATAGAGAGGCATATGTAATCGTATCCCAATGTAATCAAGTTTGAAATGATTCTGTTTTTGTCAAATACTATATCTGTTTGGGATTCTTGCAGTCAATTTGCAGTGTACAAATTATTAATAACTATGTTCCGGCCCAACGACCATCCGCTCAAGGAAATATCGGCCCACGACTGAATGTAATTGGGGACCCCTGCACTAACCTATAGATAGCCAGGCACTAGAGCCAGCCAGCTAGTTGTTAACTGCTATGCTTTTCTAAAGCAATGTGTTTTTTGGAGGGGAAGTGCTTCATTCAGTGCTTCATTCAAGGCAGTGCAACTGAAACATACACTAGACTGGAGTGGACACAAATGTTTGGGAGGATACAGTGGAAATAACTTTCTTCCAGGTTAGTAGGTCTATACTCAATGACCTCCAGACAGAAACCTTGCTTAGATCAGCAAAATTTAAATGTAAAATGTCACATTGACATTCACTTTCAAAGAGTGTTATCAAAGCTGTAGAAATAAGTCAGGACTTTCCGCTGATTCAATACTAGGACAAACATGTTACTGACCATGGTGTGGGACTGTTGGTTATCACGTAACAACATGACCTCCAGATAGAAGGGAGGCATGTGAGGACAGTGAGAAGGTGACAACAGAGTAAGTGGAAATGACAACATGCCACATCCCTGTCACATGCAATGTCCCAAAGCCATCCACGCACGCTGGACACTGCCTGTTTGTCCCAACACTATCCCCTGCCTCCTCTGCTCTCTCCCCTGCCCTGAGTGGATGAGGATGTGTGATACAGTACAGACATACGCTCTCACTCTCAGGCATTACTGAACTTCACAGAGCTGAACAACAGCAGGCTGCTGCCATACCCCTGGAGGTAGTCCTGTAGCAGTCTGCCTATAGCAAGTGATGCAAACATAATAATAGTTGGTGTGTAGACAGTGCTGTGTGTGTGTGTGTGTGTGTGTGTGTGTGTGTGTGTGTGTGTGTGTGTGTGTGTGTGTGTGTGTGTGTGTGTGTGTGTGTGTCCATAAAATCACCTTCATTATCCTCAATGCCTCATATCTATAAGCATTGTGTTATGCACTAACAATGATGCATATCATTTTGCATAGTCACTAACAATCTGTGTGACTGTGAAATGTCTAGCCTAAAACCTTATCAGAGATCACAGAGAGCATGTTTGGACCATCTTTTCCATATTATTGTGAAGAGAACTCCTTCTGGCCAGTGGCCACATCAAAACCCCAATTTTCGTCGGCAGCTTGATGTGTAATTACGCACATTTTGATTACTTGTATATTACATTGCAGTGGCATTTCCTATTGAGACAATTTGGCTGCAATGCTTTGACAGCTTAGGACATGGATCCCCCAGCTGTTGTGTAAATAACTGTATTACACTGTGACTGCTTGTCATCTTACCTCCTTGACTTTCTCCCGACGCTGAAGGGTCTGAGGGTCGCTCGGCTTGCCATGTTCGACCCCCAAGGGCGGCTTTAGCAGACATTTTTTAAACTTGTTGTAATCGAAAGAAGTATCCGTGTTGGCACCCTGGTTAGAAGACGAGGTCACTTTCTCATCCTTAGAAGCCGGATCCGTTTTAGACATCGACAGCATCATGTCCTCCAACGCTTCCCCGCCAGCGACTTTCTTGTCCGTTTTAGCCTCATTGGTGACAGAGGGCTTGCGGCTCAAGGCTTTGAGTTTTGTGCTTGTCTCCCCTTTGGCCGAGGTGATGCCCCGGAGATGTTCTGGGTCCTTCGCTCCCTTCTTAAGATGCTCCCTTACATCATTCTCAGACTCTACCGTTACTGGCTGGCTCTCCGTCTTTGAGAGAAAAATACGTTTCAAACGGACAGAGTCAGGTAAGAAGAATAAGGCCCCGAAACACAGAGTTACCAAGCCCGAAAGAAAAAGTAGAAACACGAATTTCTGGGATAGGCGAAGACCCATGCCCGATGCCGACACACCGGGCAACTTTCGGAAAACCATTGAAATGGTTTTTCTTTATGATTGCCTAAACGTATTCAGCAGTAGGCTATAGGCTACAATGGTTAGACAACACTCCACTCTCACACCCTCTCTGCTGGAAAGCTTCTCTATGTGTCTTGTTGCATGTGTAAAAGTTGATATGAGGGGCTGAAAAACACACCCCTGTGACAAACTGATTGCCAGAACTCTCCTTATCGTGCAATCGATTGGACCTGCATAAGCAAAGGTTACCTTTAAAATTTAGCAATCACGTTTGGCAATGAGATCAATAATGTGTACCTTACATTAGCATGTATAGGTTATGACAGTCATAGCACATGCATTTTATGTTTTTCTCTTTTTCAATATCTCACATTCACAAAGAAAAAGACAGGTTTATAATTAATGCCACTGTGTTTGCGTAATCCGCTCTAAATCTATGGATGTAAAATAACGGAATATGCGGAATCTACTCTATAATGACACAGATGTTTCGTTACTTTACGTAGCCTATTGATCATAAAATGAACCCATCACAAAGCCAAAGTAAAGTTGATATTATCTTCATTATTCCAAGGCGTGCCAATCATCGAAAAATACATCACCAGATGGTAAAAGCATGCATAGAGCGTCTTTATCGGCAGGTCCGTTCATAGCGGTCCCCGTTGCAGGTCACAGAATGATCTGTAAAAGCGAAGAATCACAAGCACAAGCATCTGGGTTTGTTTCCTGTAAGGTAGGCGGATGCTGCTGTTGTATGAAAACGTATATTTATTAATGCCGCCACCGTCCGTTAGAAATCTGCACGCTCTTCAGCCTCTCATCATTTCTCAATACGCAGCACACAACCCACACAGCGAAGGTGAAGGAAGACTGTGTCCCATACAGGCACGAATTTGTTTTAGCTTCCAAAAATCCGTAGAATGGAGGCTAAAATACAACCATCTAAGAGATATAGTGTAGCTTGCAGTTCAATCCCGTCAAAACACCGTGTCTTCCACCCGCCGTCTACGGTTTGTCTTCTCCTGCGCACCCTTGCTGTACCGTGATCGCACGCTTGCTCGCCACCAGCGCACAGGGGGAGAAATAATAAATAAAATATAGGCTAGAGTGAAACGAATACTGTTGTTAACCCGAGTGGGTTGGTCGGGCTCTCTTGATGGATACCCACCGCGGCTTGTCAAAACATGTTAAAGGTATACGAACCCACAGTCAAAGGGAGGACCCGCGGCAGGGGGTTTATAGTGCTCTCTGAGCGGTCAGTTATGAACCAATGGGGTTGTGGGTCCTATTCCCAAAAGTGCAGTATTGAATAATCTAATTTTAGGCTACCGATTGGGTGAGCATATATATCGAAAATATTGCAAATATAAAGCTATTTTTAGCCATTTAGTTGTTGTTTTTTTGCCCTTTTTTTATTTATTTAGGGACATAATAATCATTGGCAGCTGTCATCACTCCATACATTAACAACTCAAAGTAGCCAAAATAGTCTTTATGATGAATAAACTACCAAAATTATGTTTATGTCTATAGACATTATAAGACAACATCTAATATGGAAGGTAATAAAATTGATCAGATTAAACATGGGATGTGTAATGAAGAATTGTAGGCTTCCATTGCCTAGAACAGTATGCTGATCACATGCCAAAAGTTTGGGAAGTTCTACCTCTGCATATACGAAGAGAGGGGAGGGCAGATTATAAATTGCAGACATGCTGTTGTCCAGAGACAAAATAAGATAAATGGTCCCAATTAACATGGTGGTAGCCATTAACTAAATAGCTATGCACAGCAGTATCAAACCAACTGGTAGATGGGGAGGGTGTGGTGGGCACCATCAGAGAGTTTACAGGACACCTATAATGCATGGGGAACAAAAATACCTATTATGTTCTCTCTCTCTCTCTCTCTCTCTCTCTCTCTCTCTCTCTCTCTCTCTCTCTCTCTCTCTCTCTCTCTCTCTCTCTCTCTCTCTCTCTCTCTCTCTCTCTCTCTCTCTCTCTCTCTCTCTCTCTCTCTCTTTCTTCTTAGTTTGGGGAATCTTGGGTACATCTGCTCAAGTTACATTGGGCTCAGAATAATATAATATGTGTGTTGAGCAGTTGTTTATGTAATTCCCACGCTCAATTTGACCCCAGAGTCTGACTATCAACACATCTCCCGCTGTAGATGTAATTCAATCAGACTAGCTGCTTGTAATTTACAGCGAGGCAAGCAAAAGAGGAGAATGAACTGTTCAATTCCCCCATGTATTTCTTTGCAACATGGTCTCAGAGCATTTCTTATTATTCTGTACGTAAATCTGACACGCTCCATTTAGTATGATATGTTACGTTTCGTATGGTATGTATTCATTTGTGGATCTCATAATCGATTTCGTATGATATGTTACGAATTACAATTCGTATGATATGTTACGAATTGCAATTCATACAATATTTTACAAATTGCAATTCATAAGATATGTTACGAATTTTCAAAATGTACAATATGTTACAACATTTTGCCAAACGTATGATATATATCAAATTCCAATTAGTTGTTGCTAACGTTAGCTAGGTGGCAAACGCTAACAGTAGCTAGTTCTAGGGGTTAAGGTTAGGGTTAAGGTTAGGAGTTAGTTTAAAGGGTTAAGGTTAGGGGAAGGGTTAGCTAAAAGGGTTAGAGTTAGGGGAAGGGTTAGCTAAAAGGGTTAAGGTTAGGGTTAGGGGAATGGTTAGCTAACATGCTAAGTAGTTGCAAAGTAGCTAAAAAATAGTAAGTAGTTGCAAAGTTGCTAATTAGCCAAAATGCTTAAGTTGTTCATGATGAGATTCGAACACACAACCTTTGGGTTGCCAGACATTCACATTACAGTGGGGGAAAAAAGTATTTAGTCAGCCACCAATTGTGCAAGTTCTCCCACTTAAAAAGATGAGAGAGGCCTGTAATTTTCATCATAGGTACACGTCAACTATGACAGACAAATTGAGGCAAAAAATTCCAGAAAATCACATTGTAGGATTTTTTATGAATTTATTTGCAAATTATGGTGGAAAATAAGTATTTGGTCACCTACAAACAAGCAAGATTTCTGGCTCTCACAGACCTGTAACTTCTTCTTTAAGAGGCTCCTATGTCCTCCAATACCTCTAATACCTGTATTAATGGCACCTGTTTGAACTTGTTATCAGTATAAAAGACACCTGTCCACAACCTCAAACAGTCACACTCCAAACTCCACTATGGCCAAGACAAAACAGCTGTCAAAGGACACCAGAAACAAAATTGTAGACCTGCACCAGGCTGGGAAGACTGAATCTGCAATAGGTAAGCAGCTTGGTTTGAAGAAATCAACTGTGGGAGCAATTATTAGGAAATGGAAGACATACAAGACCACTGATAATCTCCCTCGATCTGGGGCTCCACGCAAGATCTCACCCCGTGGGGTCAAAATGATCACAAGAACGGTGAGCAAAAATCCCAGAACCACACGGGGGGACCTAGTGAATTACCTGCAGAGAGCTGGGACCAAAGTAACAAAGCCTACCATCAGTAACACACTACACCGCCAGGGACTCAAATCCTGCAGTGCCAGACGTGTCCCCCTGCTTAAGCCAGTACATGTCCAGGCCCGTCTGAAGTTTGCTAGAGTGCATTTGGATGATCCAGAAGAGGATTGGGAGAATGTCATATGGTTAGATGAAACCAAAATATAACTTTTTGGTAAAAACTCAACTCGTCGTGTTTGGAGGACAAAGAATGCTGAGTTGCATCCAAAGAACACCATACCTACTGTGAAGCATGGGGGTGGAAACATCATGCTTTGGGGCTGTTTTTCTGCAAAGGGACCAGGATGACTGATCCGTGTAAAGGAAAGAATGAATGGGGCCATGTATCGTGAGATTTTGAGTGAAAACCTCCTTCCATCAGCAAGGGCATTGAAGATGAAACGTGGCTGGGTCTTTCAGCATGACAATGATCCCAAACACACCGCCCGGGCAATGAAGGAGTGGCTTCGTAAGAAGCATTTCAAGGTCCTTGAGTGGCCTAGCCAGTCTCCAGATCTCAACCCCATAGAAAATCTTTGGAGGGAGTTGAAAGTCCGTGTTGCCCAGCGACAGCCCCAAAACATCACTGCTCTAGAGGAGATCTGCATGGAGGAATGGGCCAAAATACCAGCAACAGTGTGTGAAAACCTTGTGAAGACTTACAGAAAACGTTTGACCTGTGTCATTGCCAACAAAGGGTATATAACAAAGTATTGAGAAACTTTTGTTATTGACCAAATACTTATTTTCCACCATAATTTGCAAATAAATTGACTCAAAATCCTACAATGTGATTTTCTGGAAAAAAAATTCTCATTTTGTTTGTCATAGTTGACGTGTACCTATGATGAAAATTACAGGCCTCTCTCATCTTTTTAAGTGGGAGAACTTGCACAATTGGTGGCTGACTAAATACTTTTTTTCCCCACTGTATATTCCTACCCATCCATCCACCCACCCCACTTTTGTTTTTGCCTTAAGTTATCTTCTGTCTTATATAACAATACCAAACGTAACATATCATACTAATTTGAGTTTACTATGTTACATCTAGTCTATGAGACCAGTCTGCACTTTGGCATGCATTTCCTTAGACACCATGAGGGTTTTGTCAGTCTTGTCAGTAACACAGAGAAACAGTTTTAGAAATGCCATCTTTGTAACAGCACAATCTGTGCTGAAAAGCCGAAAAACAATGGATATAGATAGACTATGCAGAACATATGGACAATGGGTCACTTACAAGAATACTAATTGCCTTATCTTCTATCATTAAAGAAAAACAACCATTATTCTCTTCTTAAACCACCAACTAAATGCAGTCATCAAATCAATGGGTAACACTTTACTTGACACCCAGCGTCATAACATGTTATGACACAGTCATAACCATGTCATAATATGTCATAACAGCTGACATAACTTGTCATAACCTGTTATAACATGGTAATAACACTCATGACACATATATTTAGACCTGTTGTGACATATATTGCGTTATTATATGGCTGGTTATGACACCGACATAAGAGTGTAAAACCCACAAACCTACGTAAAACATTGCATTACACCATACCCTACGTATCAACAGTATGTTTGTTATATACAGTACCAGTCAAAAGTTTGGACACACCTACGCATTCAAGGGCTTTTCTTTATTTGTTGTATTTTCTACATTGTAGAATAATAGTGAAGACATCAAAACTATGAAATAGCACATATGGAATCATGTAGTAACCCAAAAAGTGTTAAACAAATCAAAATGTATTTTATTTTTGAGATTCTTCAAAGTTGCCACCCTTTGCCTTGATGACAGCTTTGCACACTCTTGGCATTCTCTCAACCAGCTTCATGAGGTAGTCACCTGGAATGCATTTCAATTAACAGGTGTGCCTTGTTAAAAGTTAATTTGTTAATGCGTTTGAGCCAATCAGTTGTGACAAGGTAGGGGTGGTATACAGAAGATAGCCCTATTTGGTAAAAGACCAAGTCCATATTATGGCAAGAACAGCTCAAATAAGCAAAGAGAAACAACAGTCCATCATTACTTTAAGACATGAAGATCAGTCAATCCGGAAAATGTCAAGAACTTTGAAGTTTCTTCAAGTGCAGTCGCAAAAACCATCAAGCGCTATGATGAAACTGGCTCTCATGAGGACCGCCACAAGAAAGGAAGACCCAGAGTTACCTCTGCTGCAGAGGATAAGTTCATTAGAGTTATCAGCCTCAGAAATTGCAGCCCAAATAAATGCTTCACAGAGTTCAAGTAACAGACACATCCCAACATCAACATTGGTCTGATGATTTGAGATTTTTGGTTCCAACCGCCGTGTCTTTGTGAGATGCAGAGTAGGTGAACGGATGATCTCCGCATGTGTTGTTCCCACGTGAAGCATAGAGGAGGAGGTGTGATGGTATTTGCTGGTGACACTGTCTGTGATTTATTTAGAATTCAAGGCACACTTAGCCAGCATGGCTACCACAGCATTCTGCAGCGATACGCCATCCCATCTGGTTTGCGCTTAGTGGGACTATCATTTGTTTTTCCACAGGATAATGACCCAAAACACACCTCCAGGCTGTGCAAGGGCTATTTGACCAAGAAGGAGAGTGATGGAGTGCTGCATCAGATGACCTGGCCTCCACAATCACCCGACCTCAACCCAATTGAGATGGTTTGGGATGAGTTGGACCGCAGAGTGAAGGAAAAGCAGCCAACAAGTGCTCAGCATATGTGGGAACTATAATAATTCAAGGTGAAGCTCGTTGAGAGAATGCCAAGAGTGTGCAAAGCTGTCATCAAGGCAAAGGGTGGCTTCTTTGAACAGTCTCAAATATAAAATATATTTTGATTTGTTTAACACTTTTTTGGTTACTACATGATTCCATATGTGTTATTTCATAGTTTTGATGTCTTCACCATTATTCTACAATGTAGAAAAAAGTAAAATAAAGAAAAACCCTTGAATGAGTAGGTGTGTCCAAACTTTTGACTGGTACTGTATATATATTTTTTTTATGACCATATGAAATTATCATTGTAATTGCGCACACATTGATGTCAGACATGCACCCACCCCAATGCTCTGTTGCTGATGACTGGGATGAATGCAGGAGCAGATTTCAGGAGCAGGACAAGACTATTTTTTACTTTTTTGACTGATGACTGATATAAGGGCATGTACGTGATAGGCCTATCTGGCTTATATGATTATGATGGTCATAATGCTTCTTGACAGTTTCATAAAGTGTACTTTCTTAGTCCAAGTAAAGTGACACAGGATGGTCATAATGCTTCTTGACAGTTTCATAAAGTGTCTTTTCTTAATCCAAGTAAAGTGACACAGGATGGTCATAATCAATGTTCTCTCAATTTATTTTCATCACTGAGCAAATTTCAGGTCTGCTGAGCGCAAACTTGAACATTGTGAACATTCTGTGCAACTTCCGGCACACATTTACTCTTATGTAGGTGTCATAACCAGACCCAAAATAACACAATATATGTCACAACAGATGTAAATATATGGGTCATGACAGTGTTATGACCATATTATGACAGGTTATGACAAGTTATGTCAGCTGCTATGCCATATTCTGACATGGTTATTACCATATCATAACATGTTATGACACTGGGTGTCAAGTAAATTGTTACCAATCAATGTGTTTCAATGGTACAAGTTGCAGTTGAGTTGGCATGGAGATCTGTAGGTCAGTGACAGGCTAGTTTATCATGAGGATAAACGAGATACATAATACACTCCCAGCTCTCTCAATGAAAGAGGTCAACTCAACACTCGTACACTTTTCATTGCAAGCAGATGTATTATTCAGTGTGTCCTTGAATATACATTTATTTGTGCTTTGCTTTCTCTCATTGTTGAAACAGTGCAGTTCTGAGTAGATGGGTTCACTGCATGGATATCATGTCATACATAGTGAATGATGGTGATCCACAAAACAGCCTTGACACATACAGTCATGGCCAAAATTGTTGGCACCCCTGAAATTTTTCCAGAAAATGAAGTATTTCTCACAGAAAAGTATTGAAATTACACATGTTTTGCTATGCACATGTTTATTTCCTTTGTGTGTATTGGAATAACACAAAAAAAACTGGAAAAAAGCAAATTTGACATAATTTCACACAAAACTCAAAAAATGGGCCGGACAAAATGATTGGCACCCTTAACTTAATATTTAGTTGCACACCCTTTGGAAAAAATAACTGAAATCAGTCGCTTCCTATAACCATCAATAAGCTTCTTACACCTCTCACCCGGAATTTTGGACCACTCTTCTTTTGCAAACTGCTCCAGGTCTCTCATATTGGATGGGTGCCTTTTCCCAACAGCAATTTTAAGATCTCTCCACAGGTGTTCAATGGGATTAAGATCTGGACTCATTGCTGGCCACTTCAGAACTCTCCAGCGCTTTGTTGCCATCCATTTCTGGGTGCTTTTTGAAGTATGTTTGGGGTCATTGTCCTGCTGGAAGACCCATGATCTCGGACGCAAACCCAGCTTTCTGACACTGGGCCCTACATTGCGACCCAAAATCCTTTGGTAATCCTCAGATTTCATGATGCCTTGCACACAGTCAAGGCACCCAGTGCCAGAGGCAGCAAAACAACCCCAAAACATCTTTGAACCTCCACCATATTTGACTGTAGGTACTGTGTTCTTTTCTTTGAAGGCTTCATTACATTTTCGGTAAACAGTAGAACGATGTGCTTTACCAAAAAGCTCTATCTTGGTCTCATCTGTCCATAAGACGTTCTCCCAGAAGGAATTTGGCTTACTCATGTACATTTTGGCAAACTGTAGTCTTGCTTTTTTATGTCTCTGTGTCAGCAGTGGGGTCCTCCTGGGTCTCCTGCCATAGCGTTTCATTTCATTCAAATTTCGACGTATAGTTCGCGCTGACACTGATGCACCCTGAGCCTGCAGGACAGCTTGAATTTCTTTGGAACTTGTTTGGGGCTGCTTATCCACCATCCGGACTATCCTGCGTTGCAACCTTTCATCAATTTTTCTCTTCCGTCCACGTCCAGGGAGATTAGCTACAGTGCCATGGGTTGCAAACTTCTTGATCATGTTGCGCACTGTGGACAAAGGAACATCTAGATCTCTGGAGATGGACTTGTAACCTTGAGATTGTTGATATTTTTCCACAATTTTGGTTCTCAAGTCCTCAGACAGTTCTCTTTTCCTCTTTCTGTTCTCCATGCTTAGTGTGGCACACACAGAAACACAATGCAAAGACTGAGTCAACTTCTCTCCTTTTTATCTGCTTTCAGGTGTGATTTTTAGATTGCCCACACCTGTTACTTGCCCCAGGTGAGTTTAAAGGAGCATCACATGCTTGGAACAAACTTATTTATCCACAATTTTGAAAGGGTGCCAATAACTTTGTCCGGCCCATTTTTTTAGTTTTGTGTGAAATTATGTCAAATTTGCTTTTTTCCTGTTTTTTTTTGTGTTATTCCAATACACACAAAGGAAATAAACATGTGCATAGCAAAACATGTGTAATTTCAATACTTTTCTGTGAGAAATACTTCATTTTCTGGAAAAATTTCAGGGGTGCCAACAATTTTGGCCATGACTGTATATAGAAAACAGTGTTATTGGCTCAATAAGGAACACATTGGATCACTGGTGCGTGGAGAATACATACTGGACATACATTACATTCCTCACTTTGGAAGGGAATCATATTGTCCTCTATAATCATTACCCACTGGTCACACAATGGTTGAATCAACGTTGTTTCCACGTCATTTCAATGAAATTACGATGAACCAACATGGAATAGACATTGAATTGACGTCTGTGCTCAGTGGTTAAACAATGATATAAACTTCATCATGAAAGACTATGATATAGAAGAGTTGAGTCTTCTGCTTGTTAGCCTTCATTTTCCTGTTCATCTACATGTAGATTTGGCATGCGGACATCACGATACAATTGAGGCTTATGTAATGATCAGTCAATATGTCTATCCTCCCATTCATTTGGGCTCACTTTGATCACAGAGTCGGGCTGTTCTGTGATCCATAAACTCTTTTGTTTGACTAGAAGACATACGCCTTGTCTCGTATTCAAACATTTATCCTTCCTTACCAATGATGCAATGTTTTATTCATTGTTCAAGCAAGGCACAAAGAAAAAGTCAATTTCTGTGTCCTGTTCATTCCAATACATCAAACAGTGTTGTTGTGGAGACGTATTGGCCTGTGCCAGTGTTGTCTGGATTAATAATATAACAGTTGCTGCTATTAATTTTTTTAAGCACCCAGGCAAAATGAACCCTGACACTGGAACTAATGGATATAGAGCACGTCTGATATTTGCACCTCAACTACGCCCATCAATCCTGTGGGGAGTAAAGAGGCCATTTTGACTTGTTTCACAGGGGACAGACAGTTGGAGATGGCAGTGCTGACTGCACGGTCTCAACGTGTGAGAGAAGCCAGCAAGGGCTGCATGTCAGGACAACTAAACAGGACAGGGTGAACTAAAGGAGATGGTTGCTGTAGGACAAACTGACCTCCTAATGCAGATGTGAGAGAGTCTGAAAGTCCTTAATATCTCCAACATTGTGCGACTCATAACATGACTGTGGCTGCACAGACATCTAACCGTTATGTGTCTAGATCTTCCAAGGCCAGGTCTTCAGTTAGGGGTTTGTAGGCCTACTGCACAGTATAAGCTGATCATTCATGACCATGTGCAAGTCCCAACACATTGATAGGAAAATCCTGCCTAACAGATTATTTTTACAAGTGGACAACGAATAGCAAATAGATGTTAGTCTGCAGGCCTATTCATCCATGTTGCTACATGCTGGACTATTAGAGAACTGAGAAGCTGGGAACCCAGCTAAAGTCCAGTACCTGTTTAGCTTGCTCAAATTCATTTCAAAACATGAGTTTGAGCGGAACATTAAAACAATGGCTTTACTGTTTTTATTACCTAAACAACATTACAGCAGGTATATGGACCATGGAATTTAGAAATGCACAAATGCAATCGCAAACCACAAATGCTATTGCCAACAGACCATTAAGCCGATGGAATGAACCTTATTCCTTCTTAACTGCAGTGATTAAATGTCCTTATCTGCTAGCCAGTCAGTACTTAATCAAACAAACCAGTGGAATACAATAGATCCGAAGCCAGTGCCACTGCATTTTTTCATTGTTCCCCTCTAATCAGGGACTGATTTAGACCTGTGACACCAGGTGTGTGCAATTAATTATCAGGTAGAACAGAAAGCCAGCAGGCTCCGGACCTCGTAGGGTAAGAGTTGAATACCCCTGCAATAGAATATATTTTTAAAAGGCTGCTCTGTGATACAAGGATAGGGCACAGCACCATCTTACGGCTGCTCTTGCCTGTCTTTAGGAAATGTGGTCTCTTGCTCCATGGCATTGAGCCTGTTTGGATGAATACTATCTCATTGGACATCACTGTATTGACCTGGCTTCCTCTAGACTCACTGACCTTGCAACCTCACTGCACATCAATGTGTATCATTCAGAGAATGTGCTTGCTCTGCCCCCGACTGCCCTACAAAAAGTTTTTGTTTTTATGTCCAAAAGTACTATAAAACTTAACTGGTTCCAAAGTAGCACCCACAGGGGTACTCCAGGAACGACAAATAATACCCTTAAAATTATTTTTCCTCCATCTCTTCAGCTATATTTGGAAATTATGGGAAATAAAAATGACTTCAACAGTCTAAGGTATTATTCCACATGAAGGACACCTACTCCTTAACATTAAAAGGTTATCAAGATAAAATAAACAGGAGTATTCATGCAAATAGTGCACATTTATCTTGTCCCACCATATTAGAGAGCATTGTGGGTCCTCACGGCAAGCCATTTGACAAGCAAATGAGTCACGGCGATTTAACTGCGGCATAATATGAATAAACAGATTGATGGAGCCTAAATGTGTCGCTGCTTTCGGTCTAGGCCCCTTACGCATATTTGGGTCATTCTACGAACTTAGTGACTTTTGCCTCCCTTTGATATTTTAAGTAGAAATTGTGTACTAATATTGATTTTCAATATGAATAAAGACTTCAGCAGTTTGACATGTCCCTCCGTGCATCATCTATGAATTCTAGAAAGATTTTAATCCACTTATCCCCAAAATGTCTCCAAGTTTCACCATAATTGTAAAGCCCTAGTTATTTTGTTGCTTTCACAGTCATTTCTGAAGACTATTATTAATTTGTGATTAGTGATTCATTTACATCTGGCCCTCATTTTAAAGTCAACCTTGTTATGTGAACTGAACTCTCGTTTTAATATGGTGAAACTATTGCTTTAAAAATATTTTTTTCAAAAGAAACATTGAACATCTAATAGTCAAATCATAGTGTAAAAGCATGTGAGCTGGTTATACTCTTTTTGGCAATTTTCTGATGGATAACTGAGTGGGACAAGCATAACACGTCAAACCTTTCACCCATAGATAGACAGGCTAGAAATGTTTTAACAATTTCAACTTTTTGGCTTGCATTCAATTGCCCCTCCCTGTTGCACACAACATCTTCCATTCCCTCTGTCACATTCCCTCTGTCTGATTTAAGATGAAATCTCCAACCCTGTTACAGTCAACTCTGTTACTTTATTTGTCACTTAATAGGCACTTACTATAGCTGTTTTTTATTTAACCTCTTGAGATGGTAAAACAATTTTTTTATGAAGTTGAACATGAGCTCTTTATCACGGAATGTTAAAATGTGAAATAAAATTATAACATTTTTTTTTTTTTTACCATGTTACACTTCTCAAATAGGCACCGAATTGCTGGAACGACCCATTTCACACTCCCGATGTGAATTGGCTGTGCTATGCCAGGATGCCAGTAACATTTTGGCAGGGCAGCCAACTCAATCTGGGTTTAATTCTGAGTGTCAAAATCAAATATAGGGCACATCAAATTAGAGTAAGTCAAGCATGCACTGTTTGTTCCAAAAGTAGTAACTTTATTGGACTTTTCCAAACTCAAAAAGAAAAGTTCCTCAAAAGTTACTATGAGTGACCACTATCACCTCATATGTCACCCCTCTCTCTCTCTTTTACCCCTCCCTCTGCATGGTTAAAAACAACCCAACTTGGGTTATAGCCACAATCTGTATTGTGTAATTCCGTAAGAAATACACACCTTGACATGGCATCCCAGAAACACAATCCTTTAATAAATGTATTGTCCCTCCTTTGAAGCAAGTGCAGGCAACTCCATAGGGTTGAACATTCTCCATCATGCTATAGGTAGCCCCAGATAGTTCCTCCCAGCATGTCGTGCTGCCATCTGTCCAGAGCTGTGTAGCGGCAGGCCTGTCTGTGTGGCAGGCATATCTGATAGGCTGAAGAGGACCAGCAGCCAGTTAATGGCTGCTCCTTATTTTCATCTGCTCCAGGGGTAGTGGTTTACACACTAGGGGCTCATTGTATTTCCTACTGGTCAACACTCTGCTCTTTTAACCCTTTACAGAGGAGAGGCTAGTTGTGACCCAGGGGTCGGAGTGTCCGTGTTATATTTGCTGTATTTTTATTTTTATTTCACCTTTATTTAACCAGGTAAGCCAGTTGAGAACAAGTTCTCATTTACAGCTGCGACCTGGCCAAGATAAAGCAAAGCAGTGCGATAAAATCAACAACAACACAGAGTTATCTTCAGCTGGTTTGATGTGGAGTATCTAATGTCCCTCAGAGTCTTTCAACAGAAGATCCGACGGTGGCGAGTTCTCATTAATGGAAGGAAAACAAAATAATGTCTCTAATGATTTTCTTTGCTCATCATGTAGTATTTGGTAAGATCAAAAGCAATGATATTGCATTTTTCCCTGGAGACTTTAATAGACTCCTATGTTGCTATAACTTGTAACTAGTCACTAAAATGCTCACTGTCAATTGTTTGTTTTTCATCCTGGCAGTTGTCGTGCTTTGATCCTCGAGAGCCAGATTAGCAGCTTTGACTTCTGACTTCGGGGGATGGAATTTCCAAGTTGCATCATGATCGATCCCTATTTTGTTTTAACCACTGGTAATTACTGTGCTGTGATACTGACCAACTTTTCCCCGCACTAACAGCCAGTTAGATACAAAGAGCATCCAATGGTTCACTGGGCGAAGGCTGTTTATTTAGATCTTATTTACCCCAGTGAGAATCCCCCCATCTATTTCCACCCTAAGGTTGCCTCGTCTGTGTGTTGGTGATGAGTGAAGGGGTGTTACTCCTGTGATCCTTGAACTCTCATGGTTTCCACTGATAATCACTAACTTCTTAAGGACCAGAACTGGTAAAGCATGTGTCTGTTGCCCACTCTCTTTGTCATGGTGCTTCGAGATGGATATGAAAAACTACCCCAGAACAACAACCGACTGACATGAGTCTCAGTCCACTTTTCCATTAGCGGATTATCCAGCTCTTCTTTTTCAATGGAATCCATTTCTATTTCAATTAAGAATGTTGAGCTTTCCAAATGGATGGTAAACCTTCTGGCAAGAAATCTAATTAGCAGGGGCAGTTTGGGGATTCTGAATCCCATTGTTTAGCTGTGTGGTTTGTGTGTGATAATTGCATGCTTGTAAATGTAATCCACAGCAAATCAATAATCCACCATTGACATTGGTGTCCACCCCAGTCCAATCTAATTAGGGTTATTGTTGAAACCAGAGGGATATACTATAAAGCAGGATCAATGAGTTAGTCAACTAAATTTGATAAACAACCAGAAAAACTGTTGATTTTCTGGTTAATTAAAAAAGTTAAACATAGATATGTGTTTTTGGTTGATGAATCAATAGACCATGCCCATTTCAAGCTTATGGTTCTGAAAACTAAAAAGTTATTTCAGAATATTCAGGCAAATTAGCTGGCTAACTCCATGATGCTGCTTTCTTGTAGGCGTCAGTTTAGTGCCCGGTTTCTTTGCTTCCGGTCTTCATTTTGGATGCACAACCGACCAAGGACAGACGCAAGGCGATCATTTTGGCTGAGTGATGGTTACCGACCAGGGGCTAATAGTCCCACCAATAGGTTTCTCTCAGCCTTCTCTAATGTGAAGTCCTCATGCGTTGGAATAAGATAACTGAGGAAATAATCCTCTCATAGTGGAGAAGAGGCATTTTACACACACACACACACACACACACACACACACACACACACACACACCCCTTTAGTAGACCTCTAGAGCCCGTTTGGTTTGCTCAATTCCAAAACACTCTCTTGATAGGAACATTAAAGCAATGTCTTTTTAATGGCTAAAACAACAATTAGCCATACTTTACAGCAGGTATATGGACCATCGAAATTAGCATAGAATGCAATAAACAGACCATTAAGCCGATGGAATTTCAACACTGTAAACCTTATTCCCGATCAACTGCAGTGATTAAATGTCCGTGTTTGCTAGGTAGTTATAAAAATAAAATAACGATCAATGGGATACAATCTAAAATGGTAAAGCCTGCTCTATGATACTAGGATAGGGCTCACCCATCAGAAAAACCCATGTCCGTTTTTGGTTGCACAGCACCATCTTCTGGCTGTTCCTGCCTATGTCTCTCAGGCAGGACAGATAAACCCTGCCCTTAAAACTATTTTCCCTGGCTCTTGTGCTGAATGTAAAAATAATCAAATATATGACTTAAAAATGTCACATGTATTATTCCACCTACTCCCAACATTAAAAGGTTATCAAGAGAAAATAACCAGGGTGTATTCATGGTAATATAGCACATTTATCTTGTCCCACAATATTACAGAGATCATTGTGGGTCCTCACGCAAGCCGTTTGGCAAGCAAAAGAGTCACAGCGATTTAACTGTGGTATAATTAGATAATAGGACAAATCGACAGAGCAAAATGTGTTGCTAGTCTTGCATATTTAGCAGTCTCAATGCATGCGAATTCGCTGCTGCGCCAGAGAACGTAGGCGAAGTTACATCTTGGCAGGGCAGTCAATTCATTCTATGTGGGTCAAAAACAAATATATAGAGCACATCAAATTAGAGTAGGCCAAGCATCCACAGTGCTGTATTGTGTTCCAAATGTTAGAAATTATTCCCAAAATCAAAGTGCAATGTTTACTTTGTCTAAAGTTATTGTACAGGGTTGCTGTAATATGATGGTATATCACTCCCCCTTCTGTAAAGATAAAGAATTACATGTTAATAATGTACCGGGAAAGCATACAGAAGTATATAGCTGTAGTATACTTTGGCCGGGATTCAATGCAAGGCGCGTCATGGCCCTGCGGACTATAACGACTTTATGCTTCGAACACACCGATTGTGTTTTTGCGTTTTAACACACCAGAAGTACATTAATTTTCAATGGAACGCTGCGTTTGCCTTGCAGCATTGCGTTGCAGAGGCAGTTGCAGTACGTTCTGTGTGGTGCATACGTTGGATTTATCGAACGTATGCATCAAACTGTATGGTTAAACAGGTTGACAGAAATGGTAGCAGAAGGTGAATGTTGAACTTTTGTTGCACACATATCTAGATGCTGCATCATTGCGCAAAATAGTATGCAGCATCATCTAGCATCATCTAGTCGGTGTGTTCGAAGCGTTAGTCCACAATTTACGCTTGAGAGGACATGGGCAGCGTTTACCATAAACGTGAACTCCGCAAACATTATGAAAATGACTTTAAAAGGCCATTGTCGGCTGTATAATGCGCCACGCTATAACACCTCTTGCATTGAATCCCAGCCTTTTTCTTTATAGCTGACCTTTGAAGCAAATTGGGACTGCTTTTACTGGAGAATCAATAGTAATTGTATCACAGAAACATTTATTTGATAAATTACAATTTTAATTTGGTATATTGTTTCATTTCAACATTACTGCATTAGTTAGTTTTTCGAAATACAAGGATGGAATGCTTAAGCTAGGCTAACCAACAATACAGTGCACAGTTGTCAATAGTGTCATTTTTCATACAGTTTGTTTGTACAGTAACATTATATATTAACTTATATATTTGAATTTACTTGTATAGAAAATAAAATGGTTTTATTATTGCAAAATATACATTTGCAAATCACTGGAGATCAATTTGCCGACATGTTAAAACAGAAAAAAAGAGAAATACATACAAATACAACAGATGAGTGGCTGGTGGGCGATACAATCGCCATGCTGTGGACGCATCTGTAGTGGAGCAAGGGAATTCATGAAGAAAAGCATTCATCCTAGTCTGATTTAAGTCAAAGTTAGACTGCATCCCTGTCTTGCATGTGGCATTGACAGATCCAAATTCGCACCTGACCTTACCTTAAACCATTATGCCACACATACATCCCCTGTGTCACACTAGCCATGCAAAGCCTGTGTGACCAACATACACGTACTTATTGCTCTTGCTTTAACGTGAGTGTTTTGAGTTAAAGGTATCGCTTAAAATGTATTGTTTAAAGTGCTTTATCAATATGGTGTGGCAAATTGTTACAGTCTCAGAGGTAGGGAAAGGAAGTCTAGAGGGTGGGGCGAAGAGGAAAATCGTGTCCATACATTGTTCTGCTGTGTTTATCGCTTATAATGTACCAGGCTGCAGTATGTTTGATTAAGATGTTATATCCACATGTGCACTTCAGGAGTGATATCACTCTCCGAAGTTGTTTTTTAGACAAGCAAATCCCTTTGGACATATGCAAATGATGAACAAGACTGTGGGAGAATTATTCAAGTCCAAGCACCTGTCGATTCTCAGCAGGAGAAAATAAAACAAGAAAGCTCTTTTAGAGTACAGACAGTAATGGGTCAGGCCATAATAAACATTACCTTCTGACAGATTGTCAACAATCATACAGTCCTATCAAAGTTGTTTTTATACCCATGATCTACTGCTCCAACCAATCCAAGTAAGCGGAACAATAATTTTGTAACGACACTAGTTTGGATGAATGAAGCGTTTTGGTCTCTAATGTCAGTCTGTTTCGTTTCCAGTAAGGTAACCAACCATAAGATGGAGTAACTATAAAAAGCAAATGTACCCATGTAAAGCACATTAAGCAATATAAAGCAAATTGCACAAATAAAGCATATGAACCCAAATAAAGCACATGAACCCAAATAAAGCACATGGACCCAATGTAAAGTGTATGAACCCAAATAAAGCATGTGAACCGAATATAAAGTACATGAAGCAATATAAAGCAAATTAACCCAAATAAAGCATGTGAACCAAATGAAAACATCATATGTAGCAATAATTATAAAACACAAATAAACACATGTAAAGCCAATGTAAAGCTCGCATAAACCAGACAGAACCACAAGTGTGGCCAAACTTAATTCTGTATAACAAACACCCCTGCTCCTTACGATTCCATAAACACACTTCCAAATGAGGCCAGAGAATTTACACAGACATAGCTTCAACAATCCATTACGGTGAAAAATAATTCAACGTGGAGCCTTTTGATTGAGAAAGGAAACAAACATTCATTTGTATTTGACCAATGAAGAAAATAAGTAATGCAAGACATTGAAGCCACTTAAAATGTTCACCTTTTGCTGATTTGAGCAGGAAATTTCCTTCCCTACATGAAATATTGAACAAAGGCTGCTGCAACGTGACAGACATAGCATTGTCATACACCAATTAATATTAAAGTCCCTAGACAGATTGTACGGCTTGATATTTAGATGTCTAAGGAACGATAACACAACGATGCCGAGAGTGTTATAAACACACTGCATGATTTTTTATACATACCAACCAGGGGTTGCTTCGACACGAAAACATCTGTTGGGATGGACAAATCCGTTTAAACCATTGGTGCACAGTATGGTTGCTGAGAAACACCCTGAATTTGATTTTAAGATAGCCTACAAGTACTAGGCAACTACACTGAACAAAAATATAAAACGCAAGATGTAAAGTGTTGGTCCCATTTTTTAGCTAAAAAAAAAAAAAAAAAGCGTATTTCTCTAAAATGTTGAGCACAAATTTGTTTACATCACTGTTAGTGAGCATTTCTCCTTTGCCAAGATAAGCCATCCACCTGACAGGTGTGGCATATCAAGAAGCTGATTAAACAGCATAATCATTACACATGTGCACCTTGTGCTGGGGACAATAAAAGGCCACTAAAATGTGCAGTTTTGTCACACAACACAATGCCACAAGTTTTGAGGGTGTGTGCAATTGGCATGCTGACTGCAGGAATGTCCACCAGAGCTATTGCCAGAGAATGTAATGTTCATTTCTCTACCATAAGCCGCCTCCAACGTTGTTTTAGAGAATTTGGCAGTACGTCCAACTGGCCTCACAACCGCAGACCATGTGTATGGCGTCGTGTGGGCGAGCGGTTTGCTGATGTCAACGTTGTGAACAGAGAGCCCCATGGTGGCGGTGGGGTTATGATATGGTCACGCATTAGCTACGGATAAAGAACACAATTGCATTTTATCGTAGGCAATTTGAATGCACAAAAATACTGTGACAAGATCCTGAGGCCCATTGTGAGGCCCATTTAAAAAAAAGCTATCTCTGACCAACAGATGCATATCTGTATTCCCAGTCATGTGAAATCCATAGATTAGGGCCTAATGAATTTATTTCAATTGACTGATTTCTTCATATGAACTGTAACTCAGTAAAATCTTTGAAATTGTTGCATGTTGCGTATATATTTTTGTTCAGTATACATTTAAAGATCGGTCGTCTGAACACTAACGATAACAGTAGTTCCTCCTTTCCAGCAGCAAATCATTGATGGTCTTTAAGTGCTGGCCAAATAAAAGAGCGATGGGAAAGCTTCGAAGTAAACTGCTCTTCTGTTAGCGCTACAGTACAAGGCTCATATAAAAAAGGGGCTTAGAAACAGTTTCCAGGGCTAGTTTCCAAGCTAAAGTTGACTTTCTATGGCTGCCCTTACATAACCTGTTTCTGAAACCTTGTAAATGTCATGTTTATACTATAATACATTTCTGTGTCCTTTATATAACAATACAATGGAGAGAAAATCAGCCAGGGAAGTATCAAATGTCAATCATTCCGTAAAGCTTCATTTTAAACCCCTATCTGACCAATAAGACCTTGTCCTCGTCTACTCTCACATCTGAAGCAGCCTGTCCTTTACAACAAGCTCTGACATTTCAACACCTAATTCAATTTGGTTTAGTGAAGGAGGTGAGATGCTTAATCTATTTCACCTTCCTGGACTCAACCTACAACTACCCTCCACTGCAATGCCCATGTGAGGGAATGGGGACATGACAGGGGGTGACCTGCTGGAAAGGACAACACTTCTCTCTCACTCACACACACACACACACACACACACACACACACACACACACACACACACACACACACAGTGTAGTACTGTGTGTGCGCACGCGTGGCCATGGTTTCTTAGTACCATGCCATTACATCGTCACCCCATCCTCATGTTCCCGTCTCTACTGTAACCTCAGTAACCACGTGCTGACAGTAATGGGTGCTGAGAAAACAGGAGATGAGAGTAAACAAACACACTAAGCACTTCTTCCTCACCCTCTCTCTCTCGCTCTCTCCTCCCCTAAGTTGTAACGAGACCCCTCTCTCTCCTCCCTCCTCTCCTAAGCTGTAATGAGACCCTCTCGCTCTCTCTCTCTCTCTCTGGGCGTAAAGTGATAGCACACAGAGGTCAGAGAGGGACAAGGGTCATTCTAACACCAAGGTGACAACCAGCAAACTAGGCCACGGTCTTGGACATCTTAGGCTTCTCTAGTTGAGACAGTTACAGACTCCAGCTAAAGCTGTCACTCATGCTACAAATCTAAGATGGTTATACAGTAGGTGGGTTTAGGGGTTGCTATGCTATTGAATCAATGTTAGGTGCAATGTAGTTTGCACCTAAAAGTGGTTGAATGTCCCGTTTAGATGTTCAGATCAATGAGCAACTGAAATCACATTGACAATATAGCTAACAGCCTTTTCAAATAAAATCAAAACCAAATCAATTATTCCTATTGATCCTAAGGCTTTGTGGAGAAAAGAAAAGCAATGTACCGTATACATAATACCTATACAACCATACACTGTACACACACTGTATCAAGGTTTTCATAGTCTTATACAAACCCTAGACTAGGCTTACGCTGTTGTGCTAGCATAATAGGTGTTGGCTCTTGCTTTCGGATGTGAATTAGCTTACATCTAGCGAGCATACTGCCCATGATGGTTATAGACCTCAATGTTAGCAGAGGAGCGATGACCTCTTCGTTTGCATTGACAACATTACAGCATGGCTTTTGCTTTAAAGGGCATAGTTCAATTAAATGGTTATAATTAATAAATCGCTATACACATTTTACACCAATATACTGCATTGAATTGCTAGATTTGCCCATGTCGTCATGCCTGTATCTCCAGGTCATCATTATAAATAACATGCAAACCTCACAGGCCATGTGGTGCTTGCCCGTGTGACCAAGCGTCTGCGTTGCCAAGCGCTAAAATAGAACTTGGTTCTATTAGTCGCATTGCAAGTCCCCTCCTTATTGGATATCAGGAAGATACAAACCAAGCGGATGTTTGAAAGACAAACGAGGCGAGATTAATTAAATATAACGAACTAAAAACGAACTAAATTTTTATCTGTGGATTAATCGTTGGCGTAGGGAAACACACGATTTGTATGACTTCGGGTCAAAATTCTACAAAGAACCAGGTAATAAGAGAACCATATGCATGTCAGGTAAAATAACGACCCAATGTTCATCTCCTAGGACAAACTAGCTAGCTAAATGGCCATGAATGTTTAATGTGTTTCATCTTGCCCCCAAATAAATATAGTTGGTTTTGATATTTGAACCTGCTTGTCATGATCGCGTCTGGTGTGGATGGACAATATCAACATGGTGGACGCACGAACGGCCGGTGGTCAGCGTGTAAGAATTAGTTTTTTAATTGACTCACCTGGATAAATAAAGGTTACATTAATTATATATTATTGGCCATTGAGGTGGTTTAGACGATAAAGATCCATACAGTCCTCCCACACCTCATATCCTATACAGTGATGCCTAAAACCCCAAATGCCTATGGAACACAAGATTTTCAAAAGGGGAGTGCTAAAAACCAATGGGGAATGTTAAACTGACAAGGTCTTTTAAAAATGTCAAAACACTTGATGTGAATAAGGTGCAAGAGAGTAAAGAACAATAGATCAGGCCCATAAGATGAATTGTAAGATGCGACTACCGACAAGAGAATATGGAAAAAACACCACAAAATGGTTCTGAAATGGCCCATACTAGAGCATTTTCTTAAAGGGAACTTGTAACTAACATATCCTCCTGAGACCCAGCAATTCATTTTTTGTCAACTCTCTTTGAGGCCATACATGCCACTGTGTTAAGTCCTGTTGTACCTGAGAGGACATTCTGGGCTTTTCAATGATATCATGTGTGGGGGTGTGACCTGGATAACTTTCTCTTCCTGTATTTTCAAAATGGCTGCCAACACAATTAGCACATGTTGTGGTAAGAAGGTAAGTGTGTGTAATTGTGTAATTATCATTTTTGTGAGTTTGATATTCAAATTGCTTCTAGTAAGTAAATATCTTAGAAATTGTTTGAGTTTTCAGAGTAGTGTAATCATTTTTTCACATTAAATAAGAGCTTGTTTATAAATGTCCTCTATAGTGGACATCAGGATGCGCCAACTATGTTTTTTACCTACTGTACCCATTTGGTGTAATGTTAATTTTCCATATTCACTATCAACCGTTTCCTTGTGTCCACTACAGTGCACACACAATAAACAAACAAAAAAATTGTTTCTCCAAATTTGTCTTTGTAAATTATCTTTACCCAAAACACTTAAGTACAAAAAAAAAAAAACATTCTACAACCTTTTTTTACTGGGTCTCAGGAGGATAACAGTATTTGATACCATTTTAGGGTTTGGCTTATATAGGGGAGTTTAGTCCATTCAAGATCAACAAATCTCTTGGTGTTGGTTGCATCACAAACCTCCTCTTATGTAAATTTAAACATCTCAGCGATGCTGCCAATTTTGTATGTTCGATTAAAATAGAGAGGCGATGCTTGAAGCGGTGATGCCAGGTTTGCGTCTCAACATTTCCAAGTCTGCGCTTGACACATTCCTTAGCCTTAGGGTCTCCAAAGGCGAGGTGGTGAAGAAAGCGGTCCATCGAGTTTAGCACAGTGAAAACATTACATCCAGAGTGAAGTACATCCATTGTTCTGCACCAAGTACACCAACTAGAACCCTGACCAACTGAATGACAAACGATGACAAAAGACAACCACATAAACAACAATCTCATATTAACCCTGAAATTAAAAACAAGCAGCTAAAAGGTTAATTGTGTGATAAAATGCACCTAGTGAAAAGGGGTTTACTCTAAGTGTCTGACTCAAAAATAAGGCTAACCTTTCTTGAAAGTAGAAGAACGATTGTAAACATTATGAAAACAAATGTGGAACATTGTCTGTGACTAAAACAGTCCAAACATTTGGTAACGCATAATTATGTTCCCTCGTCTCTCGGGCTAATTCCCCCAAAACCCAAGATCACCCAAGAAGGCGACTGACTTCCTATCACTTAAAAAAAGAAAAAAAGAGCAATGACGACTATTGAAATAAAGATGGCTATTTAGTCTCCTTTTCTCTTTTGGTTCATAAAACAAGTTATGTCCTAAGTCTTTTCTTAACAGTTTTGGCTTTATTGGTTCCTCATCCAATGGGATAGCAAACTCAAATGAGGTGGTGGTGGAGTGAGAGGAGGTGGACCTTTCCCCAGTAGCGCCCTGCTCAGGGGGAGGAGCTGCTGCTACCAGGCCCCTCCCCATTCCTCACAATGGGAGGAGCTAGTTGTTTTTTTCAGGGAAGAAATGGTTCATCCTCCTCGTCCTCATTACTAGGGCCCGGGTCACTCAGACACCTCATCAGCCCTGGGTTCTTGTTGCCCCCCTCTTCCTCTCCCTTCTCCCCTTTCCCCACAGAGGACGGGTTCATCATCAGGCCCTGGTCCTCATCCCGGTCGGCCCCCTCCCTCTGACCCAGGCCCTGGCCTGTGGCACCCCACTTGGAGAACTCGTCCAGCATGTTGACAGAGTCCGGGGACTTGGGGGAGGCTAGGTCCACCTGGATGGTGGGGATGCCGTCTGAAGACGCCTTGATGTTGTAGAAGGCGTTGGGGTCTGCGTGGGGCAGGCAAGGAAAGGGTTAACGTACGGTACATTACTCCAAACAGGGGAGGCCAACCAAAGGGCACGTTGAGTAGGCAAACGTTGTGTAACGTTGCAGATAGAAATGTCATGAATAGAGCTTACTTGATTCCTATTCTACACGTCAAGTGTACGTTTGTTCCATATAATATCTTTATTTCTGAACGTTCCACAACGTCATGGCCGGCTGAACGTGGCCCTGGTAGTGGTGATGAGCCACAATGTGTGCAGGAATTTTGTTCCATCCCTTGTTTAGTAGAAGCATTTGTGTTAGTGCGGAGATGGCCTAGAACAACAGCTCACACACTGTGCCTCTCCACGACTAGGGTTGGCCAACCCTGACTAGAACAAATACTTAAACTGTTCCCGAACAAAAACAGATATACAATACACATTCACAAAATCACAAAGCACCCACATTACACATTTTAAAATACACAATCATGAACAGACACTTACACCACAACTGTGATGCTGCATCATTCCGTAACCTGATCCTGTCAATCACATGAACAATTTATGCTAGAATCATGCATATTGCATTTACAAATGGAAGCAAGCAACAGTTAAAATATGACATGCATATACAGTAAGTTTGTAGCCGAGGCCATTGGTCGCCACAGCCCATCACTTGTCTACACTCACTAGAACTGTACTACATACCTGGAATTACTTTGGCCACTCCCTTTTCAGCTTTGAAATCACTGCCTAAAATAGAACCAAGTGCAATACTGCTTTACATGCCAACTTACACATGCAAACATATTTCCAGTAGAAATATAATAAAAGGGGAGTAGCCTACTGTATAACAGAGTGACATAATAGTGCATTCTGTAGATAGCATTATTGGCAGCCATTAAACTTCATAAACGTTAACAATCTTGCCAAACTAAGTATACTAAATGCGAAGCAAATGGGTTCCTTCCGACTCAAAACTCTGCAATGGAACAAGTCTGTTTCCATCATCTTTCCTATTGCTTCATAAGCAACCTTACAATAAGTGTTGATTCACACTACTAAGCCAAGCTAGCCTGGTTACACATCCCCATAGTTACTGGAACCATGCTGGAAAGGACAATTGTAAAAGAAATACCAGCGCCAGCACAGTGCGGTAGGGTAGAGGTTGGCACGGTAGTGTAAAATGGGAGTGTCAGAGTGTGACGTGGGTGTAGGATGGACTCACCTGAGGCCAGTCTGGCTCTGCACATGGTGGGGGAGTCAGGAGGGGCGGCAGGGACCGTGAGATAGTTACTCATCTCTGTCATCTGTTCACAGGCACACACACAAGCAACCCTTTCAATATACAAGAGTTGTGGGTTCAATTCCCGCATCAGACACGCTTAGTGAATACTGTATATGGATTGTCGTCGACTGCCAGTCACTTTAGTTGAAAGCATATAGCCATATTATTTACGATACAATAGGATACTTTATTGTCCATTTTAATGGAAATACTTTTAGTGAGGTCAGCAATACATTCAAACACTAGATAGGCCTACACCAAATCAATGCAACACAATATGGCTGCCAATATCATAAAGCCCAACCAAGACACTTCTTGAAGACACCGCTGTTTAAAGTGCTATTAAAGTTTGACAGGTCAGTAAATTGTGTTTACTGGTCTGTTGGGATCAGCGTTTTCCTCCACTCTACAGTGCCCTTTTAAAAGTTATATTAAATCAAAATGTTAATTTTCAAAACAAACAATTCTGCTAGTATCTGCAGATCTCTCAGGTCTACAGTATCCTTTTTAAATCAAACAGTTATATTTAATCAAGATGTTAGTTCCATTTTCATTACATAATTAGAGACTGATTAAATGCAAGTTGGCCGTCGGGCCACAAGGCTACATAAATAAATCAGGAACTGATTGTGTCAGGCAAATTATTTGAGTGGAAGGGGGGAGAGACAATTTATGGAACACTTTAATGACTAAATCCATCATAGTTAGACTAAATTAATGCAATGGTTTTAAAGAAAGTTTACTACTGTGAGCAGTGAGAGAACTTTGTGTCTGGTTGTCTGTTGAAGTTCCATCTAGGGCTGGGGGAGTCTTATAATGGCTTCCATAAATGATTTTGCAAAATTTCATTGTTTCACCCAGAATAACCAATGTTTTGACCTGACCCAAAGAGCAGCGTTTGGTCACGTGGGCTTCTATCCTAAATCCCCTCTTTCAGAGAATAGGCTGTTTGGACCGGTTATTTTTGGGAGGATTCCACGTACCCGTCTATTTGTGTGTCATTTGGCCATGAGGGGATAAATAAAGTTATATTGAATTTAATTAGTGGCATTCCAGACTAAGTGAGCACAACAATGGAGAGCGCAGCATTCAATCTGGTTTAACCAGGCTAGGTGATTCTGGTAGTCTTACCTTCTTCTCTAGCTCGATCATCCTCTGCTTCTTCAGGATGAAGTCGTTCCATCCATCCTCGAAAGGATCGGCCACCAGAGTGTGTCTGTTGTAGGAGCGCAGCTGGAGGGAGAGACAACGCACACTCAACTCACACTATGGGACAGCAATGTTATAGAGCTAGGATCACACAATAGTAATAATAATAATACACTTTTCAGGCACCAGAGTGCATCTGTTGTAGGAGCGCAGAGACAAAACACATTCATTCAACTCACCACGAGACAGGGAGGTCTAGGCTAGGACCACACAGCAACAATGCACACTTGTCTCCATAATGATACAGGCTCATGACTACTTTAGTACTATAATCTTAAAATATTTAATGTTTGACAATACTAATGAGGAAATGACAAACTGCAAAGCAATGTGATTAACGTCAAATGGATGCAAGCATGACTGTAAGTCGCTGTGGATAAAAAGCATTTATTATATTATTATATTATGTACAATTGTAATCTCTTTACAAACAGAGTGAGCATCTGAATTCCTACATTACTAGCTGAGAGCAAGCCCCTAATCGCTAAAAAACAGATCTGAGATCAGCTTTGCAGTTGCCCTCCTAATGTTACCCCTCAGATAAGCTGAGGGTAAATCTGATCCTGGATCAGTGCTCACCCTCTGGCGGGTCTTCTGCAGGTTACTCCTGAGGATCTTCCTGATCTCCTCCTCACGGCCCTTGGTGAACTGAGGCAGGGCCCGCTCTGCTACAGGAGGAGGCAGCTTCTTGGGCTGGATGTTCCTGGGAGAGAGGACAGAGAAAAACAAGATACATGTTCAAATCAAATCAAATTTTATTGGTCACATACATATACAGTGAGGGAAAAAAGCATTTGATCCCCTGCTGATTTTGTACGTTTGCCCACTGACAAAGACATGATCAGTCTATAATTTTAATGGTAGGTTTATTTGAACAGTGAGAGACAGAATAACAACAAAAAAATCCAGAAAAACGCATGTCAAAAATGTTATGAATTGATTTGTATTTTAAATGAGGGAAATTAGTACTTGGTGGCAAAACCCTTGTTGGCAATCACAGAGGTCAGACGTTTCTTGTAGTTTGCCACCAGGTTTGTACACATCTCAGGAGGGATTTTGTTCCACTCCTCTTTACAGATCTTCTCCAAGTCATTAAGGTTTCGAGGCTGACGTTTGGCAACTCGAACCTTCAGCTTTCTATGGGATTAAGGTCTGGAGACTGGCTAGGTCACTCCAGGACCTTAATATGCTTCTTCTTGAGCCACTCCTTTGTTGCCTTTGCCGTGTGTTTTGGGTCATTGTCATGCTGGAATACCCATCCACGACCCATTTTCAATGCCCTGGCTGAGGGAAGGAGGTTCTCACCCAAGATTTGACGGTACATGGCCCCGTCCATCGTCCCTTTGATGCGGTGAAGTTGTCCTGTCCCCTTAGCAGAAAAACACCCCCAAAGCATGTTTCCACCTCCATGTTTGACGGTGGGGATGGTGTTCTTGAGGTCATAGGCAGCATTCCTCCTCCTCCAAACACGGCGAGTTGAGTTGATGCCAAAGAGCTCGATTTTGGTCTCATCTGACCACAGCACTTTCATCCAGTTCTCCTCTGAATCATTCAGATGTTCATTGGCAAACTTCAGACGGCCCTGTATATGTGCTTTCTTGAGCAGGGGGACCTTGTGGGCGCTGCAGGATTTCAGTCCATCACGGCGTAGTGTGTTACCAATTGTTTTCTTGGTGACTATGGTCCCAGCTGCCTTGAGATCATTGACAAGATCCTCCTGTGTAGTTCTGGGCTGATTCCTCACCTTTCTCATGATCATTGCAACTCCACGAGGTGAGATCTTGCATGGAGCCCCAGGCCGAGGGAGATTGACAGTTATTTTGTGTTTCTTCCATTTGCGAATAATCGCACCAACTGTTGTCACCTTCTCATCAAGCTGCTTGGCGATGGTCTTGTAGCCCATTCCAGCCTTGTGTAGGTCTACAATCTTGTCCCTGACATCCATGGAGAGCTCTTTGGTCTTGGCCATGGTGGAGAGTTTGGAATCTGATTTATTGATTGCTTCTGTGGACAGGTGTCTTTTATACAGGTAACAAACTGAGATTAGGAGCACTACCTTTAAGAGTGTTCTCCTAATCTCAGCTCATTACCTGTATAAAAGACACCTGGGAGCCAGAAATCTTTCTGATTGAGAGGGGATCAAATACTTTTTTCCCCTCACTGTATTTAGCAGATGTTATTTCGGATGTAGCGAAATGTTTGTGTTCCTAGCTCCAACAGTGCAAGAGTATCTAACAATTCTATCTAACAATTCAAGGAGCTAGAAGCAGAGCTGCCATGTCTGTCGGCGCCATTCTTTTGTTGACTGTGGTTCTATGGATAACTATGGTTGTTTTTGGCCATTACCAAGCTCTAACTCACTTAGCAATTACTTCCTGTAACACTCGCGAGAAAGATTCAGGCACATTCTCCCATACCAGTTATTTACAGGAAGTAATTGCTAGTTCAGCCTCTTGACTTTCAAACCTCTCTGGCGCTTGCACGCACAGGCTTGTGCAGATATAGGCTAACACAACAATGTGGAAATGGCTATTAAGTGTAGAGCTGGTGGTGGTGAGCTAAAAGGAGGTGGAGGAGGGAAGAGGGTGGAGCACTCACTGCATGGAGACCTGCGAGGGCATGGCGGAGGGCAGCTTGACGCCCCCGCCGCTCTCCACCAGCTCGATGGCCTGCTTGAACTCCATCTTGTGGTAGAAGGCGATGAGCTGCGGCTCCTTGTAGCGCTCGCCCGCTATCAGGCACTTCTTTATGTACTTCTTGTTGAAGCGGTTCAGCCTGCAGGGTGGGGAAGAGAGAGAGAAGAGAGAGAGAAAACAGAGAGAAAAGAGAGAGAAGCGCGAGAAAGAAGAAAACAAGTCAACCTTCCCATCACACCGCCATTACCAGCCTCATTAAAACATTATAAAAAGGTTAAGAATTCACTTTCCAAATTGATGAAAAGCTCTTGAATAGGCGTAGAGCACACACACTACATTGGAGACAGTGTGGTCACTGGCAGGAACACACACTGTGAAAACCAACCACTATAGGATGAGCCCAATGTTCATCATAATGCTCTAAATCCAGGTAGGGACCCTACACCACAGAAATCGATACAGTTACAAACATTGTTTTATCCCGAAGCTCTAAAGTCTGTATGGAACTGGATCTGAAGGTGAAATATGACAACTGCCGGGTGATAAATCGGCTTACAGAGATGTCTGAACAAATCTTATACATGGTTCTCTTGAGAGAATAACTGCCACATATAACGCCCAAGGCTGTTCAAACGCAATACTGTTGTGGGTAAATACTGCATAGGGAAAGAAAACGTACAAAATTATTCAGGTTTACTTGGTTATGAATGGCAATGCTTTATGATTACCATTACATTATTGGATTCAATAAGATTTCCTTGTAGGAAAAACATCTGTTCTGAAAGATAATCAACTTAAGGCGCTAGCTGTTACTAACAATGCCTGAGGGATCGCAGCTTCACCACCACGTTTCTGAGTTAACCGTGTTAACAAAGATGCTAAGGCTAAAAGTTTTAACTTGGAAAACAATTAAAACAGAAGGAAATAGACAATAAACAACTATAGACAACACAGGACAACTAACAAACTGAGATTACTGGACTGGGTACTAGAAAGTTGTTGCCTTAATGATCGTAAAACTTGAATAAGAGGTAATCAACTGTTTTTATACAGTGAAAGAAATATACAGCCCTTGTTATCATGACCATTTTAGCCCCGCCTCTGCTACTTACTTGTCTTTCCAGTGGTGATGGCCATAGTGTCCACAGATGTCCTCGATGCCAGTCAGCAGATGGTCCAGGAACTAGAGGGAGAAAACTATGTTTACGTCTAAATATTGTATCTACGCTAACCAACAAGAGGAACAGATATTTGAAATGCTTTTACAATGGGAAGTAAAAGTGTAACCAAGCCTAATCTGTTCCTACTTTTTTTGTTTCTATTACATGTAAAATAGTCCAGTAAAGTATATTTTCACATCATACAGGCCACCATTTTCTCATTTTTGGATTATCCCTTAAGTAGCCTTTTCTCCACGGAGATCCTCCCAGAATCTGGCCAATAGAGAGAGCATTAGGCCTAGATGATGTCCATCACATTCACAGATTGAAGCAGAGAAATAGGCACTGACAGATGACGTTCAGTCTGTGGTCAATTTTGTTCCTGTACTTTGTTATGGCAACTGCTGTGACAGTTCTGCACAGGGACAGTTTGACATGCAGAGTTGCTATGGGAACAAGCAGTTTGGTCGTGCCACTGAATTTATTGCATAGCAATATTTTCAGGCAGCGAAGGGATTTTTTTTTTTACAGTAGTTTCTGCATCAGTTCTATCTCTGGTAGAAGAAAACTTCACATTTGTCACAATAGATGGTACTTTATAATGAAAGCCTCAAGCAAGGTGACACACAGTATGTCAAGGTCAGTCCCAGGTGTCAATTAGTCAAGAGCCTCAAATATCCATTCATCAAAACAACCTACTGACCAATTTGTGAGACCACAAACACAATGGTCCCGACATTAAAACCCTGAGGGACTCTAAAATCCTAAAACCCACTAGGCTCTTAAACACCATTATCCACTCCTGGTGCACTCCAGGAGTCCTACTACAGCTCTGTTTACTTGAATCACTGCCATTGTGGAGAAGAAACGATAAGCTGGTGACTGGGCCCTCTAGCCTAGAGCGCCGGTGACTCATCGCTCCTCTGTGCACCAGAGAGCCAACAGAGCCCCGCAGAGAGTCATTGTGTGTACAGTACGTGTCGTGCCATTATTCTGTGGCTATTATTAGCAACAGGAGCTACTGAGAGACGGTGTGCCATTCTGCTCAGTGGTCACTCAAGGGCAGAGAGAGAATGATCAGTAGCACCAGAGGAAGCCAGACCGAAGCAGGTGGATATTACTCGCCAATCTGGCAACCCGGATGGATGAGTCAGTGGAGAATGAGAGGATGGTCCATTGGGAGCCATGGAGCAATGTAGGAAGTTTCATTAGTCTGTGTTAAGAGGAAGCAGGGGAATACTGCTTTCCATTGGCTTTCCATTATTAAAACCCCAGCAAGGCAATGTCAGCAAGACAAAATTCATTAGCAGAAGATAATTATATTAATGGCCAGTAGGGGGGAAGCGCAGAGCAATGTTTAGCAGTCAACATGTAATGACAGTACTGTACATCTGGACAGATACTGAATTTGAAAGTAAAATGGACATCCCTCAGTTGGAAATAACCAAATCATTAATTTAACCACAGCCATTAATGCAATAGCCCATTTTAAAGGGCAAGATGGTTAGATAATTAGGGTGAACAAGATCAGCCTAGCAGTGTAGCTTCAGTGCATTTCTTGTTCTTGTGCTGCAAATGTCATAACCTGACCAGGGCCTGTATTTATAAAGTATTTCAGAGTAGCAATGCAGATCTAGGATCAGTTTTAGATCATACAATATCAGCACTCTTACTATGAGACGCTTTATGAATACGTGCCCAGAGCTCGTATATCCCAGGAGAAACAAAAGGAAATTAACTGACTTGTCTGATGGGTGGTCTGGCTACAGAGGAGGGGAAGAGTAGGAGGGGCCAGGATGTGAGGGGGTTGATGGGGTTAAAGGTTACCTGGGTGTGGATCTCCTCATTGATGGAGCGCTTGGCCTCCTGCTTCTTCTTCACGGCTAACAGGTCCACCAGGGGTTTGATAGTCATGCCCTGAGAGGGGGAGGAGGAGAAGAGAGAGAGAGAAGGGAGATGTTACTAAGGTAACATTTGAGATCCTGAAGAACAAAATTATAAATGTCCATTTTTAAATACTACACGACATCAGCGACCTAAGAGAAGCCTGTAATGTCCATTACAACACCTTTCATTCGTGTGCATGGTGTTTACTTTGTTCGTTTCCTCAAAGTCACTGCACAGAGAAGCACTGGCTATGGACAGATGCACACATTCACACTATGAGGTGATTTGCAAACTAACGCATATTGACTAGGCCTTACCCAAACTAAAACATCCCGCACACACACACACACACGTCAGGCCCCTCCCCCCGACCCTTTTTTCTCTTATGGTGTGTGAGGAGTTGCTAAAAACCTTTACTCTTGACTAGAAGCAGCAGCTCAGGTGGAAATAAAATACATCCAATGTCCTCCCATAAAACACACACAAATCAAAAGGAATACCTCGGATAAGGGGTGACTTTCATATCATTTATTTTCATAGCTACTGTATTCTGTATCCATTTTGTGTATGTAGCAGTCAAGCAACATTTGCATTTAAATGAAGTTATGCGCAGGTGGTTGGTGGTCCGTGCATAAGGCCGTTCCATCGATGGCTGAGTCATGCTGGGAAAAGGTTTGATCAGAGCTGGTTAATATACAACTTGGCATATTGGTTCTAGCAATCTCTTTTATCCTGTTCCAGTGTGCATCTGTCTGTCTGTCCATGTGTGTGTAGGCTTTAGCGTATCATTCTCTCTCATAAGGAGATTAAGTCTATCTGGTTAACTTTACACCCTAAGTAGATGACAACAGATTCTGGCCCTTAAATAATACCCCTGTCAGTACCACGCACACACACGCAATCAAAACACATGCATATAAACACTTACACATTCTAACAGGCTAACACCACACACACATTCCTACTGCAGCAAATCGCACCACTGTAGGTGAAACCCCCACCTAGTCTATAGCTAAGAACATCCCAGACTGCCAGCACTGAGTAAAAAAAAAAATGAATGAGTCATTTCCTGAAGACATTATATAAAAGGCTTATAGAAGGCTTTCTTTTAGTAGCTGCCATTTTGGGGATACTCTGCCAGATGACGCGTGTCCTAGAACGTCAACATGCATCAACAGTTTCACTGTAAGATGAGTTTGCTCAGCAGGACTGGGGAATATTTGACGCAAGGAGCTTCAAAACGGACCGTGTGTGTGCTTCAAAGTAGTAGCTGCAGTGACATTTTGTCACACCAGCATTGCATTGGGCTCAAACAAACCATGAAAACCATTGACTACTTTAGGCCTTGAAATATACTAAGGACAAGAGAGCAAAAGCACAATTGAGCAGCAAAGCAAACTATTTTGACACAAAAGCACTCTGTAATATAGTCAACTTCCTACTAAATTCGGAATAAATAAAAATGCTGTCCTTTGTGTTCACTCAGTGACACATTTTATTTGATAGTTAGATAGAGGGTTGCCAGGTACCAGATATTTTTGTGCCGTCTTGCCAACTCCTATGGTCATTGGCATGACAACTATGGCTGGCGTGACCACTGTGTTCATTGGTGTGACGAGGTGGCGAGACAGCACGCATCAGATCTGGGACCAGGCTAGAGGACTGGCCCAGTACCCACCTGTACAAACACGGTGAAGAAGATTTCGGTGATGATGGCGGTGAGGAACATGGTCCTCATGGGGAAGTGGTCCTTGTCTAACAGGTAGCCCAGGGAGAAGGCGATCGCCCCACGTAGGCCACCGTAGGCCACAATGAACTGGTCCTTGGTGGTCAGCTTGACGATGCGGAACTTGTTGATGATAAAGGTAAGGCCCACCACGCCTGGGAGAGAGAGAGAGAGCGCAGAAGAGAATCAACCTGATTGACTCCATGTCTGCTCCCTCCTTACACACAGCCAATACCAGCCTCTTTACAACCTAAGAAAGGTTAAGCATCCACTTTCCAAATTGATAAAAAGCTTGAGAGAGAGAGAGAGAGAGAGAGAGAGACAGAGAGACAGAGAGACAGAGAGACAGAGAGACAGAGAGACAGAGAGACAGAGAGACAGAGAGACAGAGAGACAGAGAGACAGAGAGACAGAGAGAGAGAGAGAGAGAGAGCGAGACAGAGACAGAGACAGAGACAGACAGAGAGAGAGCACAAAAAAGCAGAAAACTATAGGATGTTTGGTGAGAATAGAGAATGGTCAATGGTGATAAAGTGCAATGTCAAGTCACTAGGTTTCAAACTAGCAAGCAAAGTCAGATGGAGGTCTGCTTTGGGTCTATCTATAACTGCGGAAATGACATAATACTTAAAATATTTATGCTTCCTTTTTTAGGGACGTGTATCTGACGAGTCTGTTGATATCTGGGCTTCCTCGATGTGAGGACCATGTGGAAACCACAAGGAGCACTTCCTCTAACAGTTGCCTCATTACCTAACTGAAATGTAGTGACTGGTATTTCAGTCTGGCTCCAAGAATAACTATCCCTTGTCAAATTGAGAAAGTAAAAAATCTGTGTCACATCATCTACAGAAACAACTTGACCAAATGATGACAAACTATGAGAAAGTTGGGCCTGTCATGTAATTTATCTCACTATCTTTTGGAGTCATATGATGTAGAGACTTGTTCAGTACTGTGAAGAAGGTATCCATGTCTGACTCACCAATTACACGTGACACCAGACAAAGGATGACGGTGACGGAGACGAAGGTCCAGTTCCAGGCATGCGGCCCGGCCACCGTGGCCACGCCCAGGAAGATGAAGATGAGCGTCTCACTCACGCTGCTCCACATCTTCAGGAAGTACTTGATGGTGGTGTGGGACTTGTGGGATACGTTGGCCTCCACGTAGGGCCGCATCACCGCGCCGCACGCAATCAGCCTGGAGAGAGAGCAGGACAAGGGATGATTATAAATGAGTTCTCTGAGAAATAAAACTTTTTATTGTCTGACAATGTTCCATCATTTAATGTCTATTCTGAATTGTAGTATCTTAGATCGAACACTCCAGACATGTAAGTACGTTTTAGAATTGAATTCTGCCATCTATTGCCATCTATTGGTAAACATAATACTTACCATAAATATACCAGGGGCAACATATATACACACATGTTATTATTGATCAAATCAGAGCCATATTATATTTGTGCGCTCGTGAATGAGCCCTACCACCCCACCTTTTATGGTAACAAAAACACCATAATTTGCTGTATGATTTGGAAATGTTGGAACTGGGCCATGATAGTTTCTAAAAGAAAGCGCAATGACAAATTTGATCACATTTCTGTAGAAGTGTGGGCAGAATGTTTGAATCTTTTGCAGTGACTTTTTCAAACAAAAAATGCATACCGCCTATAGCGAGTGCCAAACACTGGCCACACATTCTCCAAGATTGATTGTCCTTTCAAACTACCTAAAAAGTAGCCTAAATGCTATAGCCCACACTTGTATGCAAAAGATGAATTGTTGTTCAATATTTTGTGTATCAATACATGATTGTGTTTCTATCTCCTGCCTTGGTATAGGCTCAGATTATATAGGCTTTGATGTCGCGCTCCTATCGCACAGCACTGTAGCCTACACATCCTGTCAAATATGTTCAATAGGCTACCCGTCTATTTACTTTCGAGCATGCTTGGCTATTGAATGAGAGTTACGTTCTACAAAAACATGAATTTAGTTTCCCCATTACAAAAACATTTAAGACAGGAATAAAATTAAAAATTAACAGCAAAAATATATATACAATTTAAAACTATTTCAATTGATCAAGTGCAGTAGTCTACTATTTGTTGTGTAGCGGGAATAAACCAGTCAGGTCAGAAAAGGAGAAGGAGAGACATGTCCTGCAATAGGATTATGACTTAGGCCTATATATAAAGGTAAAAAGAAACCCGTTAAGACTACACGCTGCTATGCGATTTCCTTACCAACGGCAAATGAATCCGTTTTATCATTAGGCCTACGTTTTCATGTTATTAGCCTACCATTATTATAATTCCTGTGCATCAAACACTTCCATTTCATCCACACAAAAAAAACGACATTTGCTCGCAATACAATTCATCAACCACAAGAAGTTGTGCATAAGCATGGTCTGAGCTGTACGTGGAGATGCGCACACTTTCCCGTCAACCTTTGCGGGAAAACTGGTGCACAAAAGGTTTAGTATTTTTTGTGCGCACGCACTTTAATAATTACGCCCCAGGTTACTACATGAATCCAACTACCTACAGCGTAAATATAGGCTACATTACATTCAAGTTAAAGCTAATGACTAAGTTATAGCCTAGTACTTCATTGACATGGCATAGAAAGCAGTCACATAACAATTCAACTGGTTTAAAAACAATACAGTACATGTATTTTTAAGTATTTACATGCTAAGAGAACAAGTCCTTCAAGGACAGTAGAGCCATAGCAACAAGGATACGGTTTGTTTTGGAAACTGTGTTGTACGAGCTTATGAAACAAGAGTTCCATTTCCTCAGCTTGTTCCACGAGAGAACCAATGACTCACTGTGATTGGACTTACGGAACCCGAGTTAAGATGTCCACATCCCCTCCCCTGTACAGCATGGCAACACCTCTCTATTCCTAGTGTCTAGTGTGAGGCAACCCTACTCAGTCACTGTAAGGGCTGCTAGCTACCTCATTACCTTACATAACACACTGCAGTTGTCCATCATTCCGTCCAATTTCACTCCGGGGGCGAGATCTCTGGCATTCAGCTAATATAAAAAATTATAAAAGATAAGGCTTGGGGAGAGGTTGTATATATAGGCCCATATACAAGCACTGGACAAAAAGCACTATATACTAATCCAAATCCTCTTTACGATGGAAGGCACGGACGGAGCCCACAATAAGCCTCGGAACAGACTGTCCTACAGTCCTACCATTGCTCCTGTCAACAGGAAACTCAATTCATCAACAGCACCTATGTTTATGATCCATATTTCATAACTCACCACCTTTTATAAAAAGAAGGAGAGTAAAGCGGAGGAGAGGAGAGGAGAATTATATGTATCACAGGAGTACTTTGCTAGGGCCAGAGGCATGACAGGGGGGGTGTAAATTGAGCGTTGTATCCCTGCTCTGGGTTGTACATCAGATGGCCTGTCACGACATGTAGGTGAGTTACTGCCGCTGTGATATAATTCATATGGATCTCCTTGGCTGGGACAGACCCAGTTCCATTGTATTTATTTGACCATTTAAATCATGAATATTGCCAAGAAGCTATGAATCTAATTCAGTGTACACTTAGGAGTGAGATTATTTCCCAAGGAAATGTAGACGATAATGCAGGAATTAGACAGTCATACTTTTCCTTTAGCTAAACATAGAATCAATGGTGTTGCTGGACCAGCCTGACAGGTTCAAAAGATCATGTATCACAGCCACTCTGTCAATGCATTATAAACACTAAACCTACACTTAGCCTCAGCCCAACAATAACTCTCACAGAAACCGTTTTTTATTATCAACAATATCTAGGATTCATGACAGAGAGAAACTCAAAAAACCTTGGCCACTAGGAAGATTGTGTGTGAGTGTGCGCACGCGTCTGTCTGTCTGTGAGCGTGTGCGTACCCCCCACCCCCTACTTACGCCATAATTCCAGACAGGTGGAACATCTCAGCCGACAGGTAGGCCATGTAGCTGTAGACGAACACGAAGAGGGGCTCGATGACGCGGGTGTGCGAGGTGAACCGGGAGGTGAAGGCCGCCAGGATACCATAGATGGCGCCCACGGCGATGCCGCCCAGCGATACAATCAGGAAGCAGATGACCCCAAGGACCACGTCCATTGGCGTTACCTCACCTGCGCCAGAGTACTCCTCAAACAGGTGGTATAAGACCTAGAGAGAATGGAGGGGGTTTGACACTTTAGAGCCTACAATCGAAAATAAACAACCTGTTTTGGATTCCGTTGGTAAAAGCATGGTGCTAGCCTGCCAGGGTCATGGGTTTGATACCCGCTGGGGCCACAATAAAATGCACACTCCCCCTGTACTGTGGATAAAAGGGTCTACTGAGTAGCATATAAACTAGCGATATTATATGGTCTAACGTTTTGGTATAGTCACTACAGAAAAGATAAATGTTCTCATTTGGCCCATAGACTTGCCCAAAACCTACAGAGAGAGGGGGTGGAGTTACTGCCCTGCTTCCACTCTGCCATGATCTTTTCTAACATATCTTCCATCAGAACTTCATCGAGCATATGACGCAAATACGTGAGATTTTAGTTCTGGGTTTCCTAAATTAATGTTTGCACAACATGTAGTCCTGGTATTGCAAATCAACTGAACATAATATAACAATTCTGCACACTTGCGCCTGTCTGCCCAAAAATATTATAAATGGTTCGGCTGAACTATCATTGATTTAAGTCTCATGACTCCAAGGCTATTTTAAGTGAACCAGTCCTATCAAACACTATGGAGCAAACAAGACCGCCAGTGTGTGGGTATAATCAGTAGAACATAAATATAGCAACAGGATCCACTGTGCCTCATAATATATTCAGAATATGCAAGGACGCAAAGAGGAAAAGAAAATACTCCAAATGTTTTTTCTACTTTATATTTTCAATGACCAACCCATAAGAGAGAGATGGTCCATCCCACAACTGTTTCAACAGAGGAAAGAGAAGGAAGTCGTGAGAGAAGTTAATTGAAAATAGATTTTGCCTCTGGTGAGAAGGCACTGGGGGACCACTAAACTGGGTCATCTTTTGTCACACATTTCCAAAACCTAACCAACCAATCACTTGTGAGGAGTCAAATGTGACGTCAGCTAGAAGGTATGAATTCAATATCCAGTGACATAAATATGGTGGGATTTTCCTAAAAGACTAGGCCTAATTGAATCTGGCAAGATGGGCCAATTTGGAATTAAGCTATTCTGATTTCTTGTGCCAGTCCAAATCAATATCCCGCCCACAGAAATAAGAACACAATCACAGGCCAACTAAAAACTGAGTAATCTTTATATGGAGGATGAATGTAGCCTACTTCTGAAAATATAGTTTTGTTTTATTATATTGTAGTGCATAACATAGTGCTGTATAGTACTGTATAGTACTGTATAGTACTGTAGTGCATGGCATTATCTTATTTGGGGGGGTGACCCTGACGTGAATGTACTGTAATTCATTCATTGATTGACTGTCTAGAATTGCATTGTACTGTATTTCCCTGCATAACACCACATACCACCCCACCAACCACTCACTCACCACAGTGACGGCATCATTGAGCAGCGACTCTCCGAACACCAGAATGTGCAGCAGCTCGTTGATGTGGATCTCCTCAAACACAGCCAGCACGGCCACCGGGTCCACGGCCGAGATGATGCTCCCGAACAGCAGGCAGGGCAGCAGCTCCACCTGGCTCAGGTTGGTGCCCTCGATCTGGCACACGGCGTAGAGGAGACCCCCTACGAAAAAAGCGTTCCACAGGGTGCCAACCACGGCGAACATCAGGATGGTGCCGATGTTCTCCATGAAGGGCCGGATTGGCAGGAAGTAGCCCGCATCCAGGATGATCGGGGGGAGGAGGCACAGGAAGAAGAGTTTGGAGTCCAGCACAGGGGGTACCTCCTCGCCCGCCAGCTTGATGAGGCCCCCGACCAGGAGGCCCACCACAATGAGCAGACAGGACTCGGGCACGATGCTGGACAGCCGCGGAATCAGGTGGAACCCTGAGGGAGGGAGGGAGGGAGGGAGGGAGGGAGGGAGGGAGGGAGGGAGGGAGGGAGGGAGGGAGGGAGGGAGTGATTAGATACATTGTTCTCATTCATTGTTCTCATTATTACCACTTTCAAGGCAGCATCTCGAATGTACCAGTCACCTGAAACTTCACTGAAGATAATAATCATAATTCAAATCACCAGTGACTCACTGAACCTATTTGAGTTAAACGCACCACCAAAAGCATATTCAGTTTCTAAGTGAGCCACCACACTCATAGTGCTTAGTAAGGTCCAGATACTGCCAAATTCAAATGGATGAAATGTATCAACTAGTCTTAATTACCTCTGAAAAAAGTAATCAGTATTCAGAATAGGCTTAGTTTATAAGTGGAACAGAAACACATTATTTTGATCTTTTTCAGAGCTCATTTAGCATGCCAGTACTTGCTTGCACATATGCCATTTCAACAGACCAGAACATGTCTAGGCCTCGTAGATATGGCTGGTGGGTGAGAATGCACAGAAGAAACAAACTTGATAGATGGCCAGAATCTGCAAGTCAAAACAACCCTAAACATAACACAGGAAGTCACAACAAATAAAGGGCCAAAGAACCAGGAACAGAACACAAGAAGGGTCTGCTGCATCTTAGCAATGTCACATACCACACACCCACAGTAATCACATGCATTTCCTCAAAAGTGGAAATGGTTATGCAAAACAAATTCCTCACAATATGAATCTCGTGACTCCATTAATAGAGAAACCACACACAGACAATCGGCCACATCCATTCCCATAGTGATCATATGACATGCTCACCGAGGAAAACTTGACTGAAAAAGGTTCACTTTGCTACGAGATGTCGCCAAGCCAATAGATGGTGCTGCTGTTATGTGTATCTGAGTGTGATACTATATAGTACTAGTGAGCCAAGTTACACATGAATGTATGCTACAGAGTGATGCTGAAGTAAATACTTTATAATCAACATTACCTTGCTCTTGTATAGAATAAACACCATACAAAACATGGTGTCAGAAGTCAGAACCAAATAGGTATATCCTTGAGGAATCAAAATATCAAAACGACACACGGATAAATGCACAGTAGGAAGGGGCGTGCCAACTAGCTAACCAGCTACAAAAAATTTGAATAACGACAATGGCTTACCTGGTAATTCCAGTACCAGAGCCTATGGACATTTTTTCGAGCACAATGGGAAAACTATGAGATAGCTACAGGTATGGACAAAAAGGAAGCAAAAGTCTACATAGCAACTCTGCTAACCGTGATGGGAAAGGACATATGACCCCAGCCATTCAATGAAATGTCAACTAGACACAGGATCAACAGTGAATGTCATAAGCTCCAACAGAGGGAGTTAACAGTTCTCCGGTACAGCGACTCATGTCCAGTTCTCCTGTTTATGAGTCATCTTCATTTGTTGGGTAAAGGAAGATGTTACAAGATGTCGCCACGCCAACAGATGGCGCTGCTGTTATGTGTATCTGAGTGTGATACTATTTAGTACTAGTGAGCCAAGTTAGACATTACTTACGATGCACTGAATGGAGCAGTTTGCATGCTACAGAGTGATGCTGAAGTAAAGACTTCATAATGAACTTGTATAGAATTAACACCATACAAAACACACTTCAACTTGATGTTAACTAAGCCTAAATGTAACAGAAAATGATACAGGATGTGACAACAGTCCTTTCTCTGATGGTTTATTTCCTAATCCCATTTCTTTGGGAGTCATTTCAAGTAAACTATCGCAATTAGCTGCCATGGCTCAAGGCAACATAATTAATGCAGGCTCAGATAGGCTACCCTAGTCCCTGGGCCCAGTGTTTCAAAACTTTGAATCTTAAATCAGAATGAAAAAAAATCCTAAAACATAATTCCACTTTGGCATTATGGGGTTTTGTGTGTAGGCCAGTGACACAAAACCTCAATTTAATCCATTTTAAATTCAGGCTGTAACGCAACAAAATGTGGAAAAAGTCAAGAGGTGTGAATACTTTCTGAAGGCACTGTATACTGCAGTCAATTTAACATAATGAACCTTTAGTTTTCAAAATGTAAGAATGTTTTTTAAACCTTAGTTACATTGAATTTTCTTGGTTGTAGGGCCTTTCACCTTTCTAAATCTACCTTGAATCCACCCTTCCAGTGGGATTGAGATAATCCAGATTTTCAGCATCAAAACTACACTCTTAGGGAAAATAAGTGCTTTCTAGATCCTAAAATGGTTCCTCGGCTGTCCCCATAGGAGAACCCTTTGAATAACCCTTTTTGGTTCCAGGTAGGACCCTTTCCACATAGAGTTCTACATGGAACCCAAAAGGGTTCTATGAGGAACCAAAAACAGTTCTCCCTGCAACCAAAAAGGGTTCTCCTATGGGTACAGCCGAAGAACCCTTTTGGAACCCTTTTTTCTAAGCGTGTATCCTAATCACTACCTTTGAGTTTTGAAAAACACAAAAACAACATTCAAACCTCCTGATTAAAAGGTCAGATTGGATAACCAAATCCTTATCCGGTTTTGAAAAACCCAATTCTAACATTTAATCCTATCTGATTGACGAAATCCGATCAGATAACTTTTGAAAACCTGGGCCTGGGAGACTCTGCTAAATGAATGCCTTTTCAAGCCTTATGTGGAAACTGCCTGACAAATGTTTTTAAGGGGGAAATTGTTCAATGCTAGTTCTGATAGGCTAGCCAGTCAATGGACTGCATCAGACACTATGTGACGCTTCAAATCCCATTCCTCCTGAAGCCTTTCTGTAGTCTGACACGAAACCCTGACACAGTATCCACACAGTGTATATTTACACTGCTGCCGCATGAGGTAAGGTCACCTTCCAAATGACATCGTGCCACCGAGTTACATTGCAGCCAGTCTCAAGGCCCACCTTACAGACCATGACTCTGCAATATTAAAGCTTCTATTAAAGTTTAGGTGGTGAGCGTGGCAGGGGGCGCTGTCAGCCCATCGGTGTATCTGAATTTGAGAGAAAACGTTAAGAGACGCTGTGTAGAGAAGTTTCTGCATTTTTAAGTCAATTTCCTGCATTTCTACACATTTCTCCATGGAGCGGAGAGAAAATGTTGCATTCTAAAGCACATTTTGCTGCTATTCTATGCATTTTGCCATGGCCAATGCTGTGTTATTTTGCTCAAACATAAAATCAATACTGCTAAATTCATTGTTTTGGGTATTTTCCTTTCTCCCTGACTGTCTAGCTTTTATTTTTGTCATTCTTAGTTCTCAAAGATTATATTATGAAAAACAGATATAGTAGGTCCATTATCGTTTCTACATCCTTTATATGTGGTTCTGTAGCTCAATTGGTAGAGCATGGCGCTTGTAACGCCAGGGTAGTGGGTTCGATCCCCGGGACCACCCATACGTACAAATGTATGCGCACATGACTGTAAGTCGCTTTGGATAAAAGCGTCTGCTAAATGGCATAATATTAATAATAATATAATAATATTAATAATAATATTTAATAATAATATTATATCTGGTTTAGTAGTTTAAGTTTACACTGAAAGCGTTTTTCCATCACAAAAAATTGACCCACTGGGACAGAGAAAGGAGATGAGAGGCAGGCAGGAAGGCAGGTAAACTGCCCTTCTCAAACACTCACACATTTTTACATTTTACATTTACGTCATTTAGCAGACGCTCTTATCCAGAGCGACTTACAGGAGCAATTAGGGTTAAGTGCCTTGCTCAAGGACACATCGACAGATTTTTCACCTAGTCGGCTCGGGGATTAGAACCAGCGACCTTTCGGTTACTGGCACAACGCTCTTAACCACTAAGCTACCTGCCGCCCCACACACACTCACACACTCACACACTCACACACTGAGCATAGTTAATTAGCATGTCACCATTAGCAGATCACACAGTTCCATAATGGTCAGGGTCCTTATTGCTGTCAGAGGTTTTCAAGGATAAGGGGTCAGGAGAGGAATGTGTGAAAAAGAGCAAGCATTTACAGTGGGAAACAGTAGAGTCTGTGAATTATAAAATAATGAACATTGGGAATGTCTGAGCAGATGATGCCTTCGCCTAGCTTAAACGTGCTCAGCAAACTCCTGGATATACAGGGCATCTGATGTTTTTCATCAACTCAGTCAGCTGGAAGGCAACACTTTCAGTGTTGGACACACTCTTTCACGGGTTAAACAAGGCCATCTCTATGGAGTCCAGAACACTGCCAAACACAGCTGCTGTTTTAAAGTACTACAGTGCTAGCTCCGAGGAATGTCCAAGGAATTCCAGTGATGAACGGCCCAAAGAGGCCTAATCTTCCCATAAAGAGATGTGGTGCTTGGGGCACTCTTCTCCTTTCAACAGGCTTCGTCAGGAGACTGGCACCCTTCCACAATTTAGAGGAAGCATCTTCACCATGTGGGCGAACAAAGGAGTTAAGATAACACAGACTGCTTGGAGGACACTACAAAAGGCTCAGGCTAGATTTGAGCATCACTCGTTTGAGAGCTTGACGTGTACCATTCTTACTCCGAGACTTGTGTTTAAGCGAGATCTGAGAAACGCATTAATCTCTGACTGATTTGATAGAATGCTGGCTGTTTAATTAAAGTTGCAATTAAAACAGATAGACATTAGCCTACTGTCAGCATGCAGTCAAATCTATAACCACTTTTGGAGCCAACTAGTGCTCTCAAATCATATCCTGATGTCGCAAGTAGATGGGAGTTGTATTTATAACATTGATAACTTAGCTAGCTAACATACATTTCGGGAAAAGTTATATTAAGTGGCTAACTAGCTAGCTAGCATTAGCAAAGTTTGGTGGTCAATGAGACAGAGCTAGTTAACCAGCTGAGCTAACAAGTAATGTAACAAAAGTATATTTTTGATTTGAAAAATCCTCCATCAACAGGCTCTGCATTTCAGGAATCACAGTAGAAAGTGCTCCTGATGCACTGTTCAATTATTAAGCCATTTAAACAATTCATTATTTGAAGAAAACTCACTGGCTTTCGATTTAAACGTGAGATTGTCTGACGGCGTCGGACTCGACGACAGTTTCTATCCATTGGAGCACTGCGATTGGTTGGCCAAAATTCTGGGACGGGACTTAGCAAAAGGTCAATTGTACTTCTCTGACATGCTAATTATTCCACCCACTCAATAGAATAGATTACTTAGAACAAGGTTGCCTAGGAAACCCACACCCATAACAACAGTGATTTCTGCCAAACTACTTCTGAGGAGCTGTCAGAATGCCTCAGTCAATTCCAGGCTATTATTTCCTCACAGCAAGACAAACAAGAGTGCAGAGAATTGCGATGCAAGTGTTTAAGAAATCCTTGTCAACAATCATTAAATCAAATTTTATTGGTCAAGTACACAATTTAGCAGGTGTTATGGCAAGTGCAGCGAAATGCACATTCCTAGTTCTTGAGGTCCTTGATGAGCTTCTTGGCCTTCCTGTGACACTGGGTGCTGTAGAGGTCCTGTAGGGCAGGCAGTGTGCCCCCGATGATGCGTTGGACTGACCGCACCACCCTCTGAAGAGCCCTGCGCTTGCGGACGGTGCAATTGCCGTACCAGGCGGTGATACAGCCCAACAGATGTTCTCAATGGTGCATTTGTAGAAGTTTGTGAGGGTCTTAGGGGGCCAAGCCACATTTCTTCAGCCTTCTTCACCACACTGTTGTGTTAAGGGGACATTAAAAAGGTCCTCAGTGACGTGCGAGGAACTTTAAGCTTTTGACCCTCTCCACTGTGGCCCCGTCGATGTGGATGGGGGCCTGCTCTCTCTGCGGTCTCCTGCAGTCCACGATCGCTCCTTTATTTTTTTGGAGTTGAGGAATAAGTTATTTTCCTGGCACTCCGCCAAGGCACTCACCTCCTCCCTGTAGGCTGTCTCGTTGTTGTTGGTAATCAGCAAACTTGATGATTGAGTTGGAGACGTGCATGGCCACACAGTCATAGGTGAACAGGGAGTACAGGAGGGAGCTGAGCACGCACCCCTTTGGGGCCCTCATGTTGAGGATCAGTGTGACGGAGGTGTCGTTGTATACCGTCAGGAAGTCCAGGACCCAGTTACACAAGGAGGGGTTCAGATCCAAGGCCCTGAGCTTAGTGATGAGCTTGGAGGGCACTATGGTGTTTATAAACTCTCTCAGGAGGTAATGCGGTCTGCATTTGATGGTGAGGTACTCCAGATCGGGAGAACAAAAGGACTTGAGTTCCTGTAAGTTACCCCAATCATACTCCTCCACCTCTGTTTCCCGGAGAGTCCTTTGTTCCTGTCCGCACGATGAACCCCTTTGATTGTACGGACAGGGACAATATATACAGTGAGAGACACGATTCCATAAAACAGAGTATGTTACAGTCCCTTATGTCTCTCCGGAAGGAGATCCTCACCCTGAGCTCATCTATTTTATTGTCCAGGGACTGAACGTTAGTAAGTAACATACTCAGAAGCGGTGGGTGGCATACCCGCCTTCTGAGTCTGACTAGGATCACACTTCTCTGGCGGCAACATTTTGGAGTATCACCCGGGATGAATGGGGCTTCCTCTGGCAAACAAAGGATCCAGGACCAGGAAGTCACATTTCAGGTTGAATGTCTGGTGAGTGACAGTCCTAGAAACGTTCTGAGCAAATAATGTAAGAAATAACACAAAATAAATACTGCAAAGTTGGCTAGGAGCCAGAAACAGGGTGACCATGTCTGTCGGAGCCATCTTGTATCACACCCTTCAACATGAGAGCAACCACGACCAGTGGAAAATTCTGGCACTAGTACATAAGAGCTTGTTGGATGTGTTGCCAGCTGAAAGAGAACAGTGGGACAGCAGTACAAACAATATTGTAACTTTGGAGTTAGAGCTGAATCTGACAAGAAATTATTTCTGTCAATATTGTCAACAATATTAATTTATGTTAGCAGAACCCAAACTCTAGTTACTCATCGCAAAAGTGTTATTAGTAGTAGAGACATAGCAGGGTTGGAGTCAATTCCATTTAAATTCAGAAAATAAACCAAATTCCTATACACATTTTTCCTCATTGAAAAGCGAATTTACCCCAACCATGATACATATGCTGCAAAACATAGCGTTGGTCCCTAAGAGTTGTGTGCCTTCTATTTCCTCTGAGAAGTGAATCTGAACCGGAGGAACTTTAGGTTGCCAGACTCCCAACTTCTGAATCACGATCCATAAATAACCTGGCTGCAGCAACCGGTCAAATTCCAGAGATTCAACAGGAAACCAAGTTTGTATGTGTGTCAGTGACTGTGTGTGTGTTTGGAAAGGTCTGAGCTGTCAGCACTCGGTCTGCCGCATCTCCTCAATGCATTTTCTGATGTCTAATGTTGTCACTCTATGTCATGACATTTCTCAATGTGTTGTTTATTTCAGTCTATTGTGTCAGTCAAAAGACTTCCCTTTCAGTCAGTCAACTTTGGTACAACATACTATGGGGAGTCACGCTCTCGCGACTTCGGTTTAAGGCTCTAGAATCACGCCTGACAAGGACAAATGAAATCTGCGCCTCGCTGGAAGCCCCACCTTCCACAGGTGATAAGCGTGAGGCTCGGATTCATTCCTTCAATTATTCCGCTCTTCACCTCAGTTTGAACAGGAACGATTCACACTACTAAAACAAACAATTGGAAAACGAGACCGTCTTACGTTGTGCCAACTAAACTGTCCTCTTAGTGGCAGAGCGTGCTCACCCCCTGGAGGTTGTATGGTTCTCATCAGTTTCCTAGTCACGAACAATTTGTTATTCTTCTAATTACTTGGCCTGGCTATAGCAATAAGTTAGATGGCTAACACGACCGAAACGACAAAGTCTGACAAGCCGGGTTCAGGTTTGCGACCATGCCACAATGAATTGACCCCCTAGAGTCTATATAAAATCGACACTTAAAAGAATTAACACAAAATGCAACAATTTCAAAGATTTTTCTGAGTTAGTTAATATAAGGAATTCAGTCAATTGAAATAAATAAATTAGGCCCTAATCTATGTACGACTGTGCCCATAAGGGGTCTGGGCTTCATGCAGGCTATACAGTCTAACAGAAGCACAACGTGTGTTAGAAGCTTGTCCATGTTTAATGCCCCTCTGGTACTCCGCGTTCCATGATGTTCACGGGGTATATGACTCTCTGTTCACAAGGGGGCACCTCTCCCCCATGGGTGGCTCATTACTGGGATTCATTGCTGATTCCTGCTTGTCGTTCACTAGTCCCTATGAGGTGTCTAGTGATACAGGTTATGGGCCCTGTAGGCGATTGGTGGTTGGCAGCGTAGTCGAGGGAACAAGCAAGATTTGCATGGTCGTGTCCATCATCCAATACACAGTGAGCGGTCTTTCTCCAGCTCAGCGCTTTTCATTCCTGGGAATTAGATTAAATTACGAATCACCCGTCTGTTACCACAGAAGGGGTCTGTCCCATTCCCAGCTAGGTTACAAGGTGCTTTGTCGCCAGTACCCATGACTGGTCGGTAGAGTAACCTCCCTGGGTCTATTTTAATATTGCATGCGGTCCAGCGCTGGGTGGCAGCCGATTACCGGAACGCATCTTACCGCCTAAACCGAGTGAGGCTTGTTGTGACAACAGTACCCCCAGGTGGCACTGCCAATCGGGGTACATCACTGATCGCCGGAGCCCTTGTACCCAGAGTGGGCGGTATTTAGGCAAACCTTGACACATGAACACAGTTTTTCTTCAACCCCAAGTGTTTACGGGTGTCAATCATGTCAGTTTGATGAAAAGCATCCCTTCCCCACATTCAGACACACGGTTGTCAAGAGTGGTGGAAATGGAAGAAGAACCAATCTCTCACAATCCCCAAGGTGGCGTCCCGCCCCTTTCAGATGCACTTCACAGGAGGCTTTATGTCTGTTCCATCCAATGGAGCGCATGCGCAGTGTCACCCTGGATCATGCGAACAGTGACGTCAGGGTACAAGCTACAATTTGATGTGCGTCCCCCATGCTTCTGCATCGTCATCACGTTGACTGTTCCCGAGGCCTCAGTGTACGTTTTGAGGGGGGAAATATCCTCCAGTCTCCAGAAGCAGGCAATCCGAGTGGTTCCTATGTTGAAGACACAGGACGGCTAGTACAGATGGTATTTCCTGGTTCCGGAAAGGGACTTTACGTCCCATTCTAGACCTACGTGCCCTCAGCAAGCACCTCAGTCTACAAACTTAGAATGCTCACGAGCCGCCGGTTATTACAGCTGATTGGCTGGTGGCGGTTGAGTCGAGGGGGCAAGCAGTATTACACACATCCATGCTAGTGTCCCGTATTCAGTCCCTAGGCTTCATAAGAAACCAGAAAAAGAGCTGTCTGACGCCATCTCAGTGCAGTCCGTTTCTTGGACTTGAGCTAGACTTACTCGCGATTGCGCTTTTCTATCCACCACGGAGGGTGTTTGGGTTTCGGCTCTGCTCAGCCAAATTTCGTCTGGGTCACAGTACGTTTCGCCAGTGCCTACGCCTATTGGGGATGATGGCTTCTGTGATGGAAGTCGTTCCTGTGGGGCTATTGTTCCACGCTGAGTGCTAGCAGCCTAAGCCGGTCGCGTCGGGTGTCCGTCAGGCCTATGAGCCATGGCCAAATGGTGGGACCCTCTGCTATTGTCAGTGGGCTCCCACGGGCCGAGTTGTATCACGACAGAGGACGGTGAAAGAGACGACAAACACAGTAAACTATAAAAACGGACATTTCAAAATCGTGCATGCAATATGCATCACTTGCGATATGGATATTACACAAGTCAATATTGTGATCTTGATGTGAATTCATTTATTATGAATTAATTATGCAGCCCTAAAACAGGTATATACACATTACTATAAAAGCAGCAGGTTCCTGTTGCCAGGCTATTCCAACTGGTTGCAATGACATAGCAAAGCATTTATCTCAAGGAAAAACTCCAGTCTTCAGAGGAATTTCATTACAGTGCAATTCGAGTAAATAAGATGTAGCCTGCAGGAAAAGGGCAGACATGTAATAATTGGATGGACTAAAGTGATTACGACTGCAACCGCTAACAGCCAGAGACCAAACCGTCAATTCAGGACTGGAATGCGAAATTACCCCAGTTTGTGTGAAGAGTGTGAAGACTGGGTGACTAGGAAGGGAATGACTCATCGCCCCTGCACAAGGAGCTCTTTCACCTACAATGGTCTGTGTTAGGCCTCCTAGCTAGGTCATACCCAATGGCTTAAGACAATACAAACACAAGAGAGGACAGGTAGCAAGCAGAGCTGAAAGAAATGTAGTTATAAAAAGGCCCTTTCACTTGGCTCCTGTCCGTCGGGACATACTGTATTACACTATATGGTTGAGCTCCTTTGAGAAAATGATCATTTGTTTTGCATTTCAGCCAATGGTTAGGCCTAAACATTGGAGGCACTGTTGATGTGCCTGAAGCTACTAACCAGATTGCAGATTGCAGACAGCTGACACATTCTCTAGAACAGGGGTGTCAAACATACGGCCCTCTGTGGTTTGAGTAAATAAAATAAAATGCATTTTGTTTTATGCAGAGGCATAGGAATCTATGGTCAAGGCACAAACTCATTTATAGGCTTAAATCAGCAAATCTGGGTTTGAACAAGTCTGATTTTTTTGGTTGTATTTATTTATTTATTGAGCCTATATTTGGTCATAAAGTACCAAGAATAGCATTTGACTACTTTATTCAAATAACAATTTTCCAAGGCATCATGCCAAAACAACATCCTGTCAGGGTCAGTGACCAAATCCACAATGCTACCCCGATGCCCAGGCTGAAATGAACAGAGGAAAAGAGGCAGAGAGAAAGAAGTGTCTGGAGGGATCTTTGTGAAAGTGGGTGGTAATTATTTTGTACAAAAAGTAATTAAACAAAGATCTCATCCTGGAGTAATTGTCAGTCACCATGGTGGTATTTCGAAGCAAGACATTCTTGATGCTCATGAAATTGCAGACGGACCATGAATTAGTATTTTCTTCGCCAATGAGGTGCAGGCCTTAGATTTTAGACTGATGTATAATCAAGATCTTCTGCGGCAGACGTCTATTAGTGGTCTTTAGTGTTGTCACGATACAACATTTTGACTTCGATACTCAATACCATCACGATACCACGGCAAAAAAAGAAGCCTTATTAGCCAGTCACAGAATGGCACTTGATCCAGACAGATAGAACATAGCTACTGCTCTGTTCAATTGTCGGGCAACTTTTGAGTTCAATATCATTCAATTTGACATTTTTTTATGTCCATTTTTCAGAGACAGCCATGTATGCATTAATGAATCAATTACACAATGAATTTGACTTAGTTTTTACCAATCAACTACATAACGGTAATCATTTATTTGAATGGTAAATATCTATTGATAAACTGGGTAAATCTACTGGGTAGGCCTATTAACAATAAAGGTGAATGCATACCCTACTCAATAGGAATGTGTGCATGCATTGAGTTATTGAGCTTGTTTTGGCTGGATTCTATCAGTTTCCCTTGCATTTAATACTTATTTTTACTTACATAGTACTAGGGTAGTGAATTGATGTTAGCTTCAGCTGTAAGCTTGCAAGGAAAGTTAGCTTTGTAGGCTAACTAACTAGCAAGCTAACATTACCGGTATCTTCTTGCATTGTAAAGTGCTGTAGCTGTATGGATATTGTTTTGCGAACAGTAATTAACATTTTCAAAATGTAATGTTGCATTATTCAAGTGTCTTAACTTCTGTGCAGCATGAGTTGGGGGCGAACATGATGCTGCCCAGACTCAGGAGTTCCCCAGGACAGGCTAGCTAGCAATGAGTAAGTGGAGCAGGCAAGAGGCATGCATGCTGCGCTCACGCTATAAAAGGGGACATCGATGCGCTGATAGACAGACTTGATCCTCTCAATCAGTATTGACAGAAGAACCTAAAGTAAAAAAAAATCTAATACCAAACAATTTTTCATGTTGTAGTATCAAAACAGTACTTGAGTTGAGTTTCGGTATACTGTGCAACACTACTGGGGTCTTATTCAACACACATCTTACTGGAAGTCCTTTTTGAAGGAACTGGTTCAGTAATAGTTTGTGTCCTTTACACTTCATATGCTCATTCCACATATTTCTGCACCAGAGGTTTGTTTTCATAATGATTTTTGGCAGGACTGTGATACTAGCCCTGTTGACACATTGCAACTTCGACTGTCACACACACACACATCGCTTCCAATGCTGCAACCAATTGATGAGATCCGGCCTGAAGAGGCAAGACAAATAGAATTCTAATCAAAGCCCTAAAATAAAAAAGTTAAACATTTGTAGATTAAAGGCTAACTCTGAGGTTTACAGACCTTCTTTGATGTTTAAGATAACTGAGCATTAACCTATTGCCCTCTGAAGATTGTCACTGAGGCATGACTAAACTGTGAAGATAAATCTTGCTAAATGTTGACGTGTGAAGTCATCAGCGTGTCCCCCACAGGGGTTCCCTTGTATTTCTGGTAAGGAGTGGCTATATGGCCTAATCCATCAGATTAAAGGTGGATCTCTTTCTTCCCGTATGCTATCGGTGACAGATTACAGTGAGCCACAGGGATGAAAAGACTGCAAAAGATAAGAGCCATAACCAATGTCAAGCCCAAGGCTGAGACAAAGACTAAAGCGTAGGCTATCCAACACAATATTCACTGCAATAATTGTAGGTCTGTATCCCCAAGACGTCGATGAACGCTATTCAATTCGGATATTAGTTTATATGGACAATCAACCTATGTGAATACCCTGGTAACACATAACTAGCCTAAGTTCTTTTACTATGTCGATGGGATGAAAAAAGTAAAAAAAAAGCCATATAAGTAAATAATGGAAAAACCTTGAAAGTCATAATACTTTGGCAGGAAAAGTGAGTGGTGTTTTAGTTAATGATATAGGCCTACTTGTTATCTCTCCCAGACTTCCACACAGTCATTAAATATTAGGTCTGAAGGCCACTGTGACAAATCAGGCAACCGTTGCATCTTCTGACTTTTTTTTTTTTAATTTTTTTTTTTAGTCATTTTAGCAGACGCTCTTATCCAGAGCAACTTACAGGAGCAATTAGGGTTAAGTGCCTTGCTCAAGGGCACATCGACAGATTTTTCACCTAGTCAGCTCTGGGATTAGAACCAGCGACCTTTCGGTTACTGGCACAACGCTCTTACCCACTAAGCTACCTGCCGACTTCACTGTCACATTACTCAGCTATGTACTAAGACCACCTAACCATATCAGTGCTAGGCTTGTTTGCAGAGCCGAATGCGCAAATCCTTTACTCTTCGTACACTGGAGTCGTGTCCTGTAATTCAGTTTTAAATACTCATGCTAGAAGCAGTGTTTAGATAAACAGATTATGTAGGCCAGGTTTCCCATTATAGCCTACTCATTTGTAAGGCATATATGTCCTTTATGCTCACGCAGAAAACCAACCTTGAGCAAACTGAGATACAATTACAAACCTGGGATTTGAGCACACTGGAGCCATTTAGCCTACTAGCCATAGTTTTAGACCACTCCCAGTTCCTGACAACTCAAGGTGACTATAACAAGGTGATTGGGTTTGATGTTGTAAAATGATTAGACCCAGGCCTAATCTAATTATGGTTTCCATAGTCAGTCCACGATTCTAGTAGTAATAAATTATATTGCTTTGTGATGTACAATATCTCCATTGTGCACTGTTACAGTATGTGGAGAAGTGCACCAACTGACAGTTGTGCGGTCCCCTTCTCAGGTTATCATCCATCTCAGTTGTATGTTTACTGTAGATAACGGCCTCTTAAGCCTTCTTAAGGAGTGCCTTGATCTTTCAGTGAACCATTTGTGGTGGAAACAAAATCTAACAGGAGATACACAGGACCAACGTATAAACTCTTGAAAAGAAACAAAACAGGGCTTTTTGGAAATTCTCCGGGCCGGTCAATCAGTGGAAAAATAAAAAATAAAAAATAAAGTAAAAATAATATATACCCAGTCAGTATGGATTGAAGAGGGAATCCGTATAGATATAAAAAAATAAAAAAATAAAAAAAGACTAATTCCAGAAGCTGTTAGTTCGTTATGAAGATTATTTATCACACACGCACCACACAAATAGCCTATTTGAGAAGAATATAATCTGTCGGGCAGGAACAACATGCAGCTCTCAGACAACTGGTTGTCACATGGAGTAGCCAACAGTAAAATACAGTGCCTCCAGAAAGAATTCACAACCCCTTGAATTTTTTCACATTTTGTTGTGTTACAGCCCGAATTTAAAATGCAACTAAGATTGTGTCACTGGCCTACCCCAAAATGTCAAAGTGGAAAAATGTTTATTTTTTTAATTTTTACAAATTAATACAAAATGAAAAGCTGAAATGTCTTGAGTCAATAAGTATTCAACCCCTTTGTTATGGCAAGCCTAAAGTTCAGGAGTAAAAACGTACTTAACAAGTCACATAATAAGTTGCATGGACTTTAGGGCCTCCTAAGTGGCGCAGCGGTATAAGGCACTGCATCGCAGTGCTTGAGGTGTCACTACAGACCCGGGTTTGATCCCAGGCTGTGTCGCAGCCGGCCGCGACCGGGAGACACATGAGGTGGCACACAATTGGCCCAGCGTCGTCCGGGTTAGGGGAGGGTTTGGCCGGCCGGGATGTCCTTGTCCCATGGCGGGCCAGGCGCATGCACACTGACACGGTCGCCAGTTGTACTGTGTTTCCTCTAACACATTGGTGCGGCTGGCTTCCGGGTTAAGCAAGCAGTGTGTCAACAAGCAGTGCGGCTTGGCAGGGTGGGGTTCACGAGGACGCATGGCTCTCGACCTTCGCCTCTCCTGAGTCCGTCCGGGAGTTGCAGCGATGGGACAAGAATGTAACTACAAATTGGGGACTCAAAAAAGAGTTTAACATTATTTTGGAATGACTACCTCATCTCTGTACCCCACACATACAATTATCTGTAAGGTCCCATAGTGGAGCAGTGAACTTCAAACACAGATTCAACCACAAAGACATGGGAGGTTTTCCAATGCCTCGCAAAGAAGGGCACCTATTGGTAGATGGGTAAAAAAAACAGAAATTGAATATCCCTTTGAGCATGGTGAAGTTATTAATTACATTTTAGATGGTATTTCAATACACCCAGTCACTACAAAGATACAGACGTCCTTCCTAACTCCATTGCCGGAGAGGAAGGAAACCCTCAGGGATTTGACCATGAGGCCAATGGTGACTTTAAAACAGTTACAGACTTTAATGGCTGTGATAGGAGAAAACTGAGGACGGATCAACAACATTGTAGTTACTCCACAATACTAACCTAAACGACAGGATGAAAAGGAAGGAAGCCTGTACAAAAAACAAATATTCCAAAACATGCATCCTGTTTTCAATAAGGTACTAAAGTAAAAACTGCAAAAAAATTGGTAAAGATATTAACTTTTTCCTGAATACAAAGGGTTATGTTTGGGGCAAATCCAACACAACACATTCCTGACTACCACTGTTCATATTTTCAAGCATGGTGGTGGCTGCATTATGTTATGGGTATGCTCGTCATAGGCAAGGACTAGGGAGTTTTTTAGGATAAAAAGAAACGGAATAGAGCTAAGCACAGGCAAAATCCTAGAGGAAAACCTGGTTCAGTCTGCTTTGCACCAGACACTGGGAGATTAATTCACCTTTCAGCAGGACAATAACCGCAAACACAAGGCCAAACCTACACTGGAGTTGCTTACCAAGATGACATTGAATATGGCCTAGTTATAACAGTTGACTTAAACCGGCTTGAGAATCCATAGCAAGAATTGAAAATGGCTGTCTAGCAATGATAAACAACCAACTAGACAGAGCTTGAATAATTTTTTTAAGAATAATGTGCAAATATTGTATAATCCAGGTGTGCAAAGCTCTTAGACTTACCCCGAAAGACTCACAGCTGTAATCGCTGCCAAAGGTGATTCTAACATGTATTGACTCAGGGGTATGAATACATGTAAAGGAGATATTTCTATATTTCATTTTCAATACATTTGCAGATTTCTAAAAACATGTTTTCACTTTGCCATTATGAGGTATTGTGTGTAGATGGGTGAGAAAAAAATACATTTAATCCATTTCGAATTCAGGCTGTAACAACAAAATGTGGAAAAGGTCAAGGGGTATGAATACTTTCTGAAGGCACTGTATACAGGGCACTGGAAGGTGAAACTTCGCCCCAGTCCGAGGTCCTGAGCGCTGTGGAGCAGGTTTTCATCAAGGTTCTCTCTGTACCTTGCTCCGTTCATCTTTCCCTCGATCCTAACTAGTCTCCCAGTCTAGTGCCGCTGAAATACATCCCCACAGCATGATCCTGCTGCCACCATGCTTCACCGTTGGGATGGTGTCAGGTTTCCTCTAGACGTGACACTTCACATTCAGGCCAAAGAGTTCAATCTTGGTTTCATCAAACAGGAGAATCTTGGTTCTCATAGTCAAAGTCCTTCAGGTGCCTTTTGGCAAACTCCAAGCGCGCTGTCATGTGCATTTTACTGGAGGAGTGTCTTCCGTCTGGCCACCCTACCATAAAGGCCTGATTGGTGGAATACTGCAGAGATGGTTGTCCTTCTGGAAGGTTCTCCCATCTCCAAAGAGGAACTCTGGAGCTCTGTCAGTGTGACCATCGGGTTCTTGGTCACCTCCCTGACCAAGGCCCTTCTACCCCGATTGCTCAGTTTGGCCGGGCGGCCAGCTCTAGGAAGAGTCTTGGTGTTTCCAAACTTCTTCCATTTAAGAATGGAGGTCACTTTGTTCTTGGGGACCTTCAATGCTTCAGAAAATGTTTGGTACCCTTCCCCAAATCTGAGCCTCGACACAATCCTGTCTGTCTCGGAGCTCTACGGACAATTCCTTCGACCTCATGGCTTGGTTTTTGCTCTGACATGCACTGTCAACTGTGGGACCTTATATAGGTCTCCCGAGTGGCGCAGTGGTCTAAGGCACTGCATCGCAGTGCTAGCTGTGCCACTAGAGATCCTGGTTCGAATCCAGGCTCTGTCGTAGCCGGCCGCGACCGGGAGACCCATGGGGCGGCGTGCAATTGGCCCAGCGTTGTCCAGGGTAGGGGAGGGAATGGCCGGCAGGGATGTAGCTCAGTTGATAGAGTTGTGGGTTCGATTCCCACAGGGGGTATGAAAAAAATATATAATAATAATAATAATAATAATAATAATAATAATAATGTATGCAATAACTGTAAGTCGCTCTGGATAAGAGCGTCTGCTAAATGACTAAAATGTAAAATGTAAATATAGACAGGTGTGTGCCCTTCCAAATCATGTCCTATCAATTGCATTTACCACAGGTGGACTCCAATCAAGTTGTAGAGACATCTGAAGGATGATCAATGGAAACAGGATGCACTTGAGCTCAATTTCGAGTCTCACAGCAAAAGGTCTAAATAAGAATTTTTTATTTTTTATTTTTTTGCGAACATTTCTAAAAACCTGTTTTCATTTTGTCATTATGGGGTATTGTGTGTAGATAAAAATATTTAATCAATTTTAGAATAAGGCTTTAACGTAACACAATGTGGGAAAACAGAAGGGGTCTGAATACTTTCCGAATGCACTGTAGAATTTTTTTCCAGACCGTGAAAATGGTCTCCTGATGTGGTTTAAGCATTGTTGTGGACTTACAACATCCAATAGTACCCTTGGGAAACTCCCCCCTCTATGTACGTGCCCTCAATGTGAGCTTAGTATGGCCTGTGTATCAATAATGAATAGAGCCTGAAACATTCCTCTGCTACTCTTGCTGCAGTTGTTCCTCTGTTTGACAGTTGGTGCAGAGCCACAGTAGAAGCTGAACAATGTATAAATAGGACAACACAGAAAAACACTGCCATGATTTGCATGTGATGGGGAAAGGAGTTATTTTTGACTAAGGTGAGCATGGTTGCCGCCTATCAATTGAACACTTGACTAGGGCCTTTTATTTTTTTCTATCAACATCGGTGTCCTTGGCTTTATTTATTGCAGTACAATTGTCTATGTAAATGTGTTTACACAGTAGCATCAGCATGTCATTCTGTGATGCGAATTGATACATTGAGTCTAGGGCTGTCCCCGACTAAAAAAAAATCTTGGTCGACCGAGAGTCGTCTGTTCTTTCGACCAATCGGTCGGCAGGCAACCTTTTCCATTTGGAGTGCCATGTTATCGTACCATTTCTACTGATCTGCGTTGCGTGCCAGTTATGATTTTCATATAAACATTTTCGTGGAACAGTTTAATTAAACATTTTATAAAGTCACCATATATCAAAATCAATGTCATGTGGTTAAAATTTTACATGAAAATTATACAAATCTAAAAGTAACTTCTATTGCCATTGCCAATATGTAAAAAGTGCCTACATAAAGCCAACAAATAAAAACATTGCAGCCTGCAGGTAGAACATATCCTGATGAAAATAAAAATCCTATAAATCATATTGCCTACGCTTGGCCTGTCTGCAAGGAACTTGAAACATTGTATTAACTTGGTCCAGCACGAAGCTCCAGCTAGCAAAGTTGCAACATGGTATAAATATTCTGGGTCCTCAGAGTTTCCCACGCCAGTGAGCACCGGACAGACAGACACAGCTGTAGGCTATTTTCTTAACACTTTTTTCTCTTAAAATTGCATAGTTGGTTAAGGGCTTGTAAGTAAGCATTTCACAGTAAGGTTTACACCTGTTGTTTCGGAGCATGTGACAAATAAAATGTGATTTAATTAGATTTTGTGCAAGGGATAAGAAGTAATCAGGTAGGCCTATTTTATAACATTTCCACTGGATCAGAGCATGATATTTTTCCCTTTCACACTGATTGGTTATCGAAAGGGAGAGAGCTGGAAAGATTTTTCAAATAGGCTGTTGAGAAACTATTGTCATCCTCAATGGATGTAAAAACAGACTTTGTTTACTTGCTGTTTGAGGCGAAGAAAACAAATATTTGAGAAGCTCCACAGTGATGGTGAGTTAAGACAATCAGAAATAGTATCAGATCCCCAAATGGGCACACTTATAAGCCTACAGTTGCGCGCAGGCCAGGTAGACTAGCCCTAATTATATATGCGTAATCAGGTGTGTGTCCTTACTTGGGATTGACAGATCTCCAAACAAAAGACAATGACTAATAAAAACTCTCTCTCAAGTGTAGCCTAGGTTGTACCCTCTGAAAACAACCTGTCCACTCCTACAATGACAATGGTAAGACGGTAATAATAATATATTGAATGCATTAACAGAAATGATCCTAACCAAACAAACATTGTAGATTAGAATTATGGGAATTAACAGTAAATATACTACTGGTGATACTGGTGTGCCAACCCCCGCAATGGATTAGTCCACTCAGACAGGAGTGAATCAGACGTGTCTCGTGTGCCATATTTTTTTTATTTATATATTGGTTGACCAACAGCCTATCCACCAAACATTCGACCAGTCGACTAAATGGGGTCAGCCCTAATTGAGTCAATGGTGCATTGGAGGGACAACTACTATGCATTGTGAGTGAGTGTTGTAAGAGTGAGCCAAATGGAAAAGAGCTTAGCAAAAACTCTCTCCATTTATTTTCTTCAATTTCCATTCAAGCACCTCCAGGTGGCAGTTGGTTTACCCCATGACTAATATTGACCACTGATTAGACCAACGGCCCATAATGTGGGTGAGTAGGACTTGGGCTCTTAGGAGAACAGAACAGGGCGCTGCCGCATTCCATTTTAGTTTAAGTTACCACCATTTGTAATGCAAACATGGCATGACAAACTTGAGTCGCCAGGCATATTGTAAAGAGGTTATTGTACCTACCTGGTCACCTGTTGCCTAAACATACTGTAGGAGTAGACCTAATTGAGCTGCAAAACCATGTAAACCTACCAATGTAGTCTAGTCTTCAGTCTAACTCTTCAGATAGAGGCCTAATCATATCAACCCTACTGCATGTAAATGTTAACAACCTACCTTCCTGGCTTTGATTAGCCTATCCTATCTTTATTAGTGTTGTATACTACTACCACCATGACCCTTAGGAGACGCAGGGTTCTAGCTAGCATATACATTTTCTTCTGTGCCTATCGTCTAGTAGTTGAACTGAACGCCAAACTACATGTGCTTTGATGCATTACACATTAAAATGTGAAACAGGGTCATTTATAGAAATGTGTTAATAGCTTGTTAACACACATTCCCTCTGTTAATGGTTAGACAGAGTTCACGAGAGAGATGAAGGGTTCTAGCTAGCATATAAATTGCCTTCTGTGCCTATCGTCTAGTAGTTGAACTGAACGCCAAACTACATGTGCTTTGATGCATTACACATTCAAATGTGAAACGGTCATTTATAGCAATGTGTTAATAGCTTGTTAACACACATTCCCTCTGTTAATGGTTAGACAGAGTTTACGAGAGTGATCTAGGCCAAGTCTAATACACGTCTTCCGATGTACAGTAAAGATTGCTGAGGTAAAAGCACAGGCTAGTCCTGAATGTGGGCCACAACTCATGTGAACAATGTTTGTTTTGAACACTTGAATGTTAAGTGTAGCTAGGCCAATACATTGCTATCCGTCAATATGGTCTGCACTCTTTAGGCATAATCAGTGTTGGCACACTTGCTAGAACATTTCATAATCTGAGGATCTCTCTCTCACCACACTCTCTGCTACAACAATCATATCTATCCCAAGGCTATAGACACATAGGAAGAGCTATTTCTTAGGGGAATAAGGCATATTGATTTTAGGGCCTTCTTATCAAATGAAGGAAGTGTTGGAGAAACTGACCAGGGCAAGCACAGACAGTCTGACAGGACAGCAAAATAACTTCAATAGGAAATGGATGCAGCTTTAGGCTTTAAAAAAAAGAAAGAATGAGATGTCTGAGCAGGACGCTGGGGCTGAGCAGTGTAGCTTCCACAGCAGATTATAAACACAGGGGTTTCAGCATAATCAGAAGCTGAAGGTCACCTCTCTCTCTCTCTCCCCCTCTCTCTCTCTCCTCTCTCCCTTCACCTTGCCTCATCCTCACTCACTCACTCCCCTCTCCTCCAAACCACTGCACCCAGCTGGGCGCTCTCCCCATCTTCCCCTAGGACAGGCTGGCACTCACCCAGGCTCATTATTATGTTGCAGAGAAATGGCAGGCTGCTGGCTCTTAGCAAAACGGCAGCAGGGGACAGTGCAGGGGCATGAGGAGAGCACACCGCATACACGAAAAGGAGAAGCAGAGAGAGGGAAGGGAGTGGGAGATGAGAGGGTGAGAGAGAGGAGAGTGGAGATGGAAGGAGCACTGTAAGAAGAGCAATAACCAAGTAAAGGAGCTGAGGAAACTGAAGATGCAGTGCAAGATTAAATGATTGCAGCAAGGAGAAAAACCGAGAGCAGCGAGGGGACCACAACCAGTGACAAGGAAAAGGGAAGAAGAGCAATAACCAAGTAAAGGAGCTGAGGAAAAGGGAACAGGAAGAGGATAGAAGTTAGGCTACACGTGTGTGTGTGTGTGTGTGTCTCGTGTTTCCATTGCCAAACATCCTGTGTCAACAAAACAGCTTTCAACAAGAACAGTGTGGTCAAAGATGTCCACTTGATGAGAAATTGCAATGATTTCAGTCTAGCCTATGTGCAAAAGTGCAGCATAAAACTTGCTTAGTAATGCATCACATCATTATGGTACGTGTCAAGGAGCACTGATTGCACCTTCCACTTCAAAACATGACCTAAGTGTACGGTCATCATTCCCAGGAAAATCACTTACTATATAGAATACAGGAAAACAAGTCCAACCAATACCTGAGTCACTTAATCCTGTAACATCTTTATGCAGGGAGTGTCACATTATGGACTAACACTCCATATTCACCTATTGACTTTACTCTGCCCTGTCAATGTTGTAGTATTTTCCCATCTCATAATCCCTGCTAGGGAACAAACCCTATTTTCTTAGAACCTTAACATTTGATTGGGGTTCAAAGGGTATGAACTCTGAGTATCAGGCAAGACATAATTCCTCTTGATAACGCTGAATTGAAATGGCAATCAATGGCATTCTTCAAATACCTAGATAGTCTGCTCACCTCAATCAACTGGTAAGGCTATGAAAATAAAACAAAGTGAACCTCAAACCAAATAAACCAAATTTAGCTCAAATAACCTATGACAGTACTACTCACCTAATTTCATTAAAGAGGCCAGCAGCACCCATAACGAGATCTCGAAAGGCACCTGTATGTGATGGTAATCTAGAGACAGGACAGGGAAGGCCTTTTTTGTATAGGTGTAGTTAGTATGGTCGTGGCTGCCTTCTATCCCTTGGTGGTCATCGAGTCCTCCAGCGTTATCCCGAGCGCTGATGTCCGGTGAGCTGGCAGCTCCAAGCGTCAGTACGGTGCCCTCCAGAAATATCAATATCACCAGAAGTAGGAGTCCCCGCTCCAGAAAACTTCTGGAGCCAGTGGGTGAGTGTAAAGCTACCCGAACAGACATGTTGAAATTCGTTTTTATAACTTAAAGTACGAGAAAAAAAAGTGAGCTTGAAATCGTGTAAAGTTTGCGTGTAATAAACACACTTTCCTCACTAGCAACTGGTTTTCCAAAGGACACACAAAATATCCATTTTCGACAATTGGCTGGCTAGCTAGCCAACTTTAGTTAGCTATTTGAGATGGGTGCAGCAGTTCCAGCCTCAAGACACGGCTACAGTGCTATGTTAGTTAGCTAGTTACATATCCTCTCCTAAATAAATCCCACATATTTGAATTGACAACTTGGTCCGATATCTTGTTTCAGATACTGACAGCGTAGGTTAATCTCTTCCGCGAAAGATGTCATTGCTCACGCCCGACGGTTAAAAGATGCTGCTCATACAATTCCTGTTTCACAAGAAGAGAAATATCCTCGATAATGACAGCGGTTACAGCTGATCGAAGTCCAATATTGACCTTGAATGAAACGTTTAGAACTGTCACGTTGCATTTGTGGGGGATCCGAGATATTTCAACTCCATTCCATGTATTTGCATCCGTGTATGCGGCGTACCCGTACCCTGTCCCGACAGGACAAGACCTTATTTGAACTCAGTCAGTATGAGGATGTGTTTGTGGCTCCATCAATCCTTTTTTAGCTCCAACATCTCTCCAACAGTGACTTCTGATGTTATCACTCCACCAATGTACTCCTGTAGTGTGATGTTAGTGAAATAAATACAACCTTCAAAACGCAGACCCTTTCGCGCAGGTTTGAGGGAGGAGAATGGGGAGGGAGCTCTTTTTATTTTCGACCACAGTGACATCTGTTGGAGAGGAGGTGCGTGAGAGGACATGGGAAAATGTATCTTAAATTCGCATATATGGCAAAACCATACATTTATTTGTTCGTTTTTGCTAAATTCCTGTTCAATAGTCTGTGTAGGCCCAGTGGGTAGTTGTGTCGCGCGCTTCACATTCTGTCTCAGGAGACTTGAGGGCGTGCACTGTTATCGCTGATCTACCTGCATTGCAGGGCAGAACAAAGCTATGGCTAGCCTAGTATCTGTCATCGGTTGGAATTGATTGCGCCATAAACTCCATGTTATTTAAGTCTTCAATGTGGGCTAATTCAAAATGTACCTCTAGGGTGAGAATATCTTGTTGTAAATGCATTGGTTGAAAATATATCCAACTGGAATCTTCTCTTTAAAATTATTTTCAATTCAATATCAAAATTGTGTTATGGAAATAGGTGTGTTTTTGTGTGTCCAACCAAAAACGTTTCACCATCCCTTCAATATCAAATATGTGTTATGTGGAAATGGCTGTGTTTTTTTACGAGTACAGCCAAAACATTTTGACCTGCCAGCATCTGTATGCAGCCTACCACAGAGATAATATCTGCATGAATAAGTTATGATGAATACCAATCAAATGCCTGTGTTGCTGCACTTCATGCCCTTGGGGCTTGGGCACACACATTGGCATGGGAAACCAAGTGCATGCACCCTTACACTCTGTTCCTGCAATGCCATAACATATTTAAGTGCAGCATTATAGTGAGATATACACACACACACACACAGAGGTTTGCTGTGCCTATTTTATAAATGACTTCTTCAAGCGATATTTCACAATCGATTTTTCTAATTTGCTTGAGATAAAGCGTATGATAAAAGTCAGGCAATACACACATTTTAAGGCCAGGAGAAAGTTAATTGAAATTGATTTCCCCCCTCTGAAATCTATTTGTCTGGATATGAACAGTTCTATAAATGGCCCAACTTACTTTTATGGGTCGTTCCATTCGATTTCAATCACTTTTTTACTGCACCCCTTTTGATTTGAAGAAAACGTTCTATACATATTTTAGAAGTGTTCAGAAAGTAACTTTTTGGACCCGAATGCCAAAACATTTAGGAGATAGAGGTGCTCAAAGTTCACCCATGAGACATGTCTTCATCTCTGGAAAATATAAACGATTGAGTTTGATATGATATTTCAAAGCTTACAAACAGGGTTGTCCAACTATTTTATAATTTATTGAATAAAACTTTTATCCTTAGATGTAAATTATCAAAAAATGTGTAAACCTATTTTACATAATCTGAAATGTTTGTGTTGTGCCAGCCATAGGTTTAGACACAGCATGCTCTTGAATACAGGGTGAGTGTCATGTTTTGGCTTAGAAATGTATTACAATAGGAATACATTTAAAAATTCAACTTTCAGATGATAGCACAAAGATGGTTGGAGGTCCACACATCAGAGAGAGTTGTTGACTTGAATGTGAATATTAGTTGTTTTCAATTATACTGTCAATCTTCCATTGGGAATCTATTCAAATCATAGAAATATTGATAACAGAACATGCATTTCCATTTGTTAAGTTCAAATACGATGGTGGGTGGACCGGCGACCATCTTTGTGGTAGTAATTGGGAGTTAAAATTGTTATTTAAATGTCAATGGTGTACCAGCTAAATTAGATTGTCTGAAGGGATATGTCCATTCTATGAATTATATTTCTATGATTGAAATGACACCCACCCTGTATTCAAGAGTAGGCTGTGTCTCAACCGATGGCAGGCACAACTCAAACACCTCAGATGATGTAAAATAGGGTCTAAGATACAACATATGTGAACATTAAAAAAATATATTTGATGCGTTTTTTAGATAATTTACCATAAATGTAAAAAAAAGAAATTATTAAATAGTTTGACAATACTGTTTGTAAGCTTGATATTAAACTCAACCGTTTATCTTTTCCAGTGATGAAGACATGGATGTCTCATGGTAGGGTGGGGTATGCAAAATGGGTCAACTTTGAGCACCTCCCTCCCCTAAATGTTTTAGCATTAAGGTCCAAAATGTCACTTTCCGACCACTTCACCATGGGCAAATACGTATGGAAAGTTTAGTTCAAATCAAAAGGGGTGCGGTCAAAAAGTGATTGAAATGAAATGGAATGACCCTTATGCAACACGCTGTGGCTTCAGTCATGGCATGATGCTCTCATTTGCATAGTTTGGAAAGTTCATTAAGTTTGCCCTCATTTCAATCATGGAGAGCGAAGCCAACATTTTGGCAAGTCTGGTCTATATTTGTACACATAAATGTGTACATTTACTCTCTCCTCTCTATTGTGGCTAAGGTCGTGATGCCAGTGTTTGCTTCAATGACTGAAATTGCTACAACATGAATCCAAACTACATAAAACACTTTGAGAAAATAAAAAGAGACATGTCGTTGTGGTCCGTGGATATGAACCAAATTACCCAGGACGCTTAAGTTAAACACATGTTTGGTTTATCTTATTTCAGCTTGGTTAGTGCAGATATGTACATCATGTGTTTGAAAGGGCACATGAACCCAAAGGCCTCAGGGCTCAATTCTGAAATCTAATGTGCATTGGAACCAAGCCAACCCCAAGAAAAATATGATTATTTGATGTCTGTTCGGATGAAATGTTGTTCCTTTGAACCTTGTTTTACAACCCTAACCCACTAAACAAAATTTTGTCACAAACATCACACGAATTGCAAAACAAACTTCACTAAAAGAAAGCATTCCCTTCCCTTTTCAGGTTACCAAAACCAAAGAACTCATGGCTTTGTAGTAAAGAGGTGCCATCATACTTGAACCCAATTTATATTAGAATGGAATAAAATAAAATATTCATTGTTTTTAAGGGTTGTCACTTTAGCCAGTTTAGTGTGCAACCATTTTTGGAGTCACATGATAGCTTTGAAGTGTCTATTTTTTGCCCCTCTCTTCATGGAGTAAACAGGTCACCATGTCTTCTCCTCCAACCACATAATGTTGAACAAAACAAGCCAATTACACCCAGGCAGCACTTCAACCTGCAGATGGGGACTGGGTGTAATTTCCAGAATGTTTCAATGGAAGAAAAACAGGTGGGACAGACCATATGATTCAGAGGATGGCAGCGCCGTTGAGGCCATCTCTATTTTGAAGTAGTCCATTTTCTTCTTCTACTACTACTTCTATGAGTTAGCAAACAAACTAAAAGGGTGCATACATGCCACCTGGAGTGTGTTGTTTGAACAGGTATAAAGCCAAGGTTGGCGATTTACTGCCACCTGCAGTTAAGGAATGTTTGCTCACAAGTATAATTAATTGGCTGATCCCTCCTGGTGACCTAGATGGAATTATGTGATCCTTCCTTAACCCATAGGAAGTCCCACCCAGTTGACTACTTCAGAATGGTGAAAGTCCTCAAGCTCTATTTTATGACTCAACGTTAGTATAGCTATCTGCTAGCCAACTAGCCCTGTTTAGCTTAGCATTTTACGTTGCTGCCCCCCTGGGTTATTAAACTTAACATTTCAATAAAGCAAATGTTAGCTGACTTACTTATATATTTGACACCTAGCTAGCTAGCTAGCTAGCTAGGTAGCTCTAATAATTCAACATAAGTAGCTAAGAGGTTGCTAAATGTTTAGCTAGCTTGCTCTGTTTAGCTTAGCATGTTGCTGCTAGCTTGCTACATTTTCCTCTTTGCTTCAAGTCAGGAGACCAGTTGTATCTTAGAGGTATTGTCAAATTTGTCTGACTACTGTAACACAATAATGATTTCAAAACATTACAACTTTTAACTCAAAGTTTTATTTATAAGATTCTCAGTTCAAACCTCGGCCATGTTTTTAAAAGTTGCATCTGTTAAACTCTGCCCATTGACCTTTTAGAAACCAATCGGATTTGTTATGCCCTAAACCAATCAGATTCTTTCTGCCCTTGGAACAAAGTTGACGACACTTTATGTCAACCTGCAGCGCTGCCCATGCTAAAACAGGCTTTTGGGCTCTAGTGTCCTCTATCTCTATGTTCAGACCATATTTCTGTAGCTACCAAAGCCACTGTTTGTATACCCCCATGGTGTATATGGCCTTGATATGGAAAACATTCATTCTAAACAGCAGGACCATGCTCACACACTCATGAAAAAACAAACAACTCACACACTTCGACACAAACAAATAAATGCACACTGTACTCATACAAATAGCCTGTGCCCTACGCCTACATCATTGAAAACAGGTCAGCAACTAAAAAAATCATAATAATCGTAACCTTGAGTAGACAGTGTGCTGTTTTGTAAAGCCTGATGAAATAATAACAACAATACTGTATTCATTGTGTTGCCTGCTTTATTTCCTCCACATGGCCTGATGAGATCATGCTTAGATACCATCTACCGTCTAAGCACTAGTGTGATTTTGACCGGGCTACGTCAACAGACCTTTTCATTAGTGGCAAACCACAAGATCCCTGGTAAACTGCTAGCCTGGTTAAACCAAACTGAACGCTGTGCTCAAGTTAAACAATGGTGAGCGTAGCATTCAAACTGGTTTAACCAGGCTAGCAGACTGGTACTGTCTCATCCTATCCACAACATGCAGCCTAGTAATCATGAACCCTTAGACTGTGTTCAATTTCGAAAAACAAATGCTGTCATGTCATGCCACATTGTCACTGTCTCCTGATGTAAGCACTGTGCTCACTGACAAGCCCTGACAACATGTCTAGTAGAATGTCAGTCACCATAATATTGTGACAGCATGAAACGAACATAGACTGTGGCGATAACAATTTTGATTTGTAGAGAAGCTCAAACAACAGTCTACACTTCAGTGCATTTCAGAGTAATGTATCCTAATTTCCACTTAAGTAGAATTTTCACTTAGTCTCCCATTGACATTAATTTAGGAAGTTAGAATTGGCTCTTAAGAGTCAGAGTTATTCTTCCAATGTAGAATACATTTCCTCATTAACCTATTATATCTGTTATATTATATTCAGTTATATAACTATTAGCATATCAGTGAATATCATTTCCCAAACTGCAAAGGTCAAATCACATTAAGGTTCACAGAGATTGTTCTTAGAGAGTAATAGAGGCCTCCTGGTATTTTTCCCATGACCACAGAGCCTATCTAATGTATACTGAACAAAAATATAAACACAACATGTAAAGTGTTGGTCCCATGTATCATGAGCTGAAATCAAATATCCCAGAAATTGTTCATAAGTACAAAAAGCTTATTTATCTCAAATTGTGAGCATTTCTCATTTTCCAAGATAATCCATCCACCTGACATGTATGGCATATCAAGAAGCTGATTAAACAGCATGATCATTACACAGATGAACCTTGTGCTGGGGACAATAAAAGGCCACTCTAAAATGTGCAGTTTTGCCACACAACACAATGCCACAGATGTCTCAAGGGAGCGTGCAATTGGCATGCTGACTGCATGAATGTCCACCAGAGTTGTTGCCAGAGAATTTAATGTTAATTTCTCTACCATAAGCCGCCACCAATGTCGCTTTAGAGAATTTAGCAGTATGTCCAACCACCCTCACAACCGCAAAGCACGTGTAACCACGCCAGCCAAGGACATCCACATCCGGCTTCTTCACCTGCGGGATTGTGAAATCCAGATTAGGGCCAAATAAATGTATTTCAATTGACTGATTTCCTTACATGAACTGTAACTCAGTAAAATCGTTGAAATTGTTGCATGTTGCGTTTATATTTTTGTTCAGTATACATATACAGTATGGCTGATTATATGTTGGCTCGGGGCCAGCAGCTAAGTTACTGTATTATAACAAGAGTTGCATGATAATATGGTAGCCTCAGGTTAGCATTAGTGCTAAGGTGTATGAGGAGTGATCATTGACTGTCAGCAGAGCACAAATTGGGACAGCTTGGGGAAATGTCTGTATGTTGTTTAGCCCTCCTTTTTCGGTTCACTGAATCCAAGAATGTCAATTATCGTCTCCTTGTGCTTTATAGCAAGAGCTATCTCAATACTGCACTGTACTGACTGGGTAACTGGAAATTAAGGTTATACAAGACAATGCTTTCTGGCATTAATTTGTTTGCAGAATGAGAGGTGTGTCTCACGCCCATTGGCTCTGCTCTCCACTGCAGCATGTAATACAGCTGTTAGAGACTCTATTCAACACCCCATTTCTAATCTCATACACATCTATTATTCTCTCTCTCTCTCTCTCTCTCTCTCTCTCTGACACACATATACACAAACATTTATTCACAACCACACATCATGCACACGATTAAACAAGAAGTACTGTGGTGTGGTTTCTCAAATACAGCCCAAAAAGGGCATTCTCTAATCCAATACAGTTCAAATGCCAATCGTTGTTACTGCTTTATTAATACTGCCTTCCTAAATCCAATAAATGTCAAAGTGAATAGGTGCACTTGCATATTTCTACCTGAAGATGGCACTACCTGCACAAGCAGGCTACATTTCTCAGCTGTGACTTCAGAAGTGTCTTTATACTACTGTTTACATCTCTTCACATCTCTGCATGAACTCAAAGAATAACAAAAACGGAAGCTTTCTAGTTAAGTTATATTGTGAGCTATAGAGTGTGTAGTAATATTAAATGATCATCAGATCTGTACCTTGCAAGAGATCAAATGAAGTATACATTTACAGCTCATTCTCAAAAACTCAAAACCTAGGACCTAACAGTGGGGGACTCAATTTGCTGAGGAAGACCATATAAGTGTGCTGTATATCAAAACTGTGCAAACAAGTTTCAGATGTGTGGCCTGAATGAAAATGAAATATTGCAAGGCCTTTTTGTGGCACTTTTCTCACGTTTTAATAAATTCTATTGTGATTGCTGAAGCATGGCTATGTTTTGTCAGTCAGACCTGTACAGCATCCATATTAGGAAGGACATTTGGTCTGAGTACTAAGAGAATTTGGTCTGAGAACTGATGGAGTTTGGGCTGACAATTTAAGAAGTTCCTAATATGGATACCGTAATTTTTAGTTTTCTAAGGTGTTCCTCTGTTCAGTTAGTGCCCCAGGCAGAACTCTAGCTGCAGGGGCGACCCTGCAGGGGCGACCCATAACTCTTTCCTCAGTACCGTGAGAGGTGTGCTCACTCAGCCATTCTGTTATAAGACCACATCTGGTATACCTACAGAGATGAGGGAGGGAGCTTAGGCTTTGAAGTTTAAAGCGGGAGGTAGGCTAACAAGTGCTGAGCGCTATTGTAGCCCTGTATACATCACATTCTATTCCATGTAATTTGGCACTTGAAAGTATTGGACTCTCACTCTAAATCTTGGGATATATGGGTGTGTATTTTTTCTGCCCCCAAGGATTTGGAGAATAAAATAGTGATACTTTTTTTCAGTGATCTCTATGCGTAAAGTTTTCCAGCCAACTTGATGTTGAGACGTTGAATCTTACTAATGTCCACTAGAGGGCCTCGTTGACCCCCTTGTTGTCACGATGGGCTCGCTTAGGAACATCTCATGGCCAAGGATGAGGGGGAGACAGCTTACCTCAGTCGCGCCTGCTCCAAGGTCAGTTTTGATATGAGCTGTATATTACCACTCCTCTGGATATTTTTTTCAGAAAACATGAGCTTCTGATATCATCAATTAGAAAGTCTCTCTCTCTCACAATCTCAAGAACACACACAGACGCGCATTCACTGAGTGTACAAAACATTAGGAACACCTTCCTAATATTGAGTTGCACCCCCTTTTGCACCCCCCTCAGAACAGCCTCAATTCATCGGGGCATGGACTCTACAAGGTGTTGAAAGCGTTCCACAGGGATGCTGGCCCATGTTGACTCCAATGCTTCCCACAGTTGTGTCAAGTTGGCTGGATGTCCTTTTGGTGGTGGACCATTCTTGATACACACAGGATACTGTTGAGTGTGAAAAACCCAGAGGGCTGCAGTTCTTGACACACTCAAACTGGTGCGCCTGGCACCTACTACCATACCCCGTTCAAAGGCACTTAAATATTTTGTCTTGCCCATTCACTGTCTGAATGGCACACATACACAATCCATGTCTCAATTGTCTCAAGGCTTAAAAATCCTTCTTTAACCTGTCTCCTCCCCTTCGCCTACACTTATTGAAGTGGATTTAACAGGTAACATCAATAAGGGATCATAGCTTTCACCTGGTCAGTCTGTCATGTTCCTAATGTTTTGTACACTCAGTGTATATGTGTACACACCACAAACATATCCATATGTTCATGTGTCTGTGTACATATGTGTCAGAACATACACACACCCACACACACGTGCGTGCATATTCATAGTTTTTTCCACAACGCCCCAAGCAGAGCTGAGAATGTGTGAGTCAATATGGAAGGATATGAGAGCGGACAGGTTTACGACAGCCAGCAGGGCACTGCAGCATCAGACCAAGGCAACATTTGAATATTGCATTAGACCATCCCAGGACCCTGCAGGCTCTGCAGCAGAGCTCCTGCCCAACCCAACCCTTCTCTCTCAGTGAGAGAATATACACCATTCTGGGTTATGACTAGCCTTGATTTCCAGTCTTTCACATAGTTGTAGGTATAGGTCGTTTTTCAGAAACAATTGTCTGACTTGTTGAAACTAGGTTAAGGCCATTCTCATTGCTCTCGTGTCCAGCCTACCAAAACCATAATGTTTATTTTGAAACAATGTAACCACAAAATCATGTTCTGTGAAATGTGTTTGGTAAAACGATATACCGGTATTAAAAATGTGTAACATGTAACGTAATAATAATAATAATACATGGGACTTATATAGCGCTTTTCAAGGATCCAAAGTCACTTTACAATTGTAGAAATGAAACATAAAACAGGAATCAAAACAAAACAACATCAGACTAAACAAAAACATGAACAAAGATAGGGGTGGGCTCAAGGAAGGGAAAGAGTGTGATGTATCAGTGTATGGGGAGGGTAGGGTTGGGGTTTGGATATGAACCCGGTTTAGGGTAAGGGGTAGGGTAAGGGTTTGGGTTAGGTGGTGCTCAGTATGGTGGAGAGGAGTGTCTTTGTAGTGTTCACTCTTAGAAAAAAAGGGTTCCAAAAGGGTTCTGCGGCTGTCCCCATAGGAGAACCCTTTGAAGAACCCCTTTTGGTTCCAGGTAAAGCTTTTAGGTTCCATGTAGAACCCTCTGTTCTACCTGGAACCAAAGGGGTTTTACCTGGAACCTAAAGGGGTTCTTCAAAGGGTTCTCCTATGGGGACAGCCTAAGAACCCTTTTTGGTTCTAGTGAGTACCTTTTTTTCTAAGAGTGTATTGCTTTGCTTGTATGTGTTTGTGGGGGTGGGGGCTTAAGGGTAGGCCTTGTCAAAGAGGTCGGGCTTTAGGAGAGACTGAAAGATGGTGATGGACTGATGGCTGGAGGGATGGCTAGAAAGAGGGAGTTACAGAGACTTGGAGCAACCCTGGAGAAGGCCCTGTCGCATAAGCTCTGGAGCTTCGACCTGGGGATGACAAGGTGGCCTGCTGTGGTGGAATGGAGTGCGCGTGTGGGTTGATAGGGGAGAAGAAGGTCTGAGAGGTAAGGGAGGCAAGTCGGTCAGAAGGAAGATCTTGTAATCAATGTGTTGGGAGACAGGGAGCCAATGGAGTTCACGGAGGATAGGGGTAATGTGCTGCCAGAACTTAGTGTGGGTGAGTCAGGCTGCAGAGCTTTGAACCATTTGGAGCTTATGGAGGGAGCTTGAGTTGATGCCGGAGAGTAGTGATAATGATTCTAACAATTCTAACACGCTGTTTATTATTCTAACGATCAAATGATTCATCTTTTCCCATGACTAAGGGCTGCTAACCACAGGCAGCTTATGTGTGTCGGTGTAAACGTGATGACAGGATTAACTAGCTGCTACCGCAGGGTTGAGGAAACTGGACTCCTGCTGTTCAATGGCTGACTGAGGAGAGCCTGACCACAAACACTCATTCTGGACAGGACCCAAAACCACAGGGCTGGTGTAGGGAGGTTGGGGCATGCACAAGCAGGAGATAAATACAGACTACCAAAGGAGTTGGGGAAAATGGAATTAGCACAAAGGAGTGCAAGTGAATGGGAGTTTAGAAGTATTGTCAAAGAAGAAAATAAACTGAGCCTTTAGAAAAGTCGATTGGAAATGTAAACCGTATTACAGAGAGACAGGGAAAAGGCACGAGCCTAAAGAGAGATAGGAGAATGATTTTAGAAAGTGCAAAAGAAGAATAGAGACGGAGGCATTGAGAAAGTACAGTAGAAATGCATGTAAATGTATGACAGAGAAGAAGGACGCGAGAGAGAGAGAGAGCGTTAGGCTTAACATGTGGTGTTTTGCAGGCCTGACTGACTCTGAAAAGGTAAATGAGAAGTGAACTGAAATGAACACGAGGCACATCTGGCTGCGTGGTTGAGTTGCGACCGCACTTTATCTGACTGGACACAAAGGGCATGAGTCACTAGCCCTGTTTCCATCAGAGCAGAGCTCTAACTAGACTACAGTGACCTGTGTTAGAACAACAGTGGGCTGAGTAAGAGACCTGACTACAGACCCATACAGACAGGCTGAGCAGGACTCGTGAAACAATACCAAGATGTGTACTCATCGGACACGTACAGTAGATTGGCCTTCACCGATAATAAACTGAACCCAGTGAGTTCTTGGTAGCTAAACCCAGACACATTCTGTTTAGCTACCAAAGGAACAATGCAAGAGGGGATTGTTTCACCACTATAAGCCTCTCCAGTGCAAAACATGCAAATCTCTGTGGTAGACTGCAATCGTCATAGAATATAGAGATAATAATGTTTGAAATAGGCTGCTTCAAGATTACTATTGAGTTCTACTATAAGAGGGACTATAGAGTGAATTATGATGAGGTTATGGTATGGTTGGATATACAGTACCAGTCAAAAGTTTGGACACACCTACTCATTCAAGGGTGTTTCTTTATTTTTACTATTTTCTACATTGTAGAATAATAGTGAAGACATCAAAACTATGAAATAACACATATGGAATAATGTAGTAACCAAAAAAGTGTTAAACAAATCAAAATATATTTGAGATTTGAGATTCTTCAAAGTAGCCACCCTTTGCCTTGATGACAGCTTTGCACACTCTTCGCATTTTCTCAACTAGCTTCACTTGGAATGCTTTTCCAACAGTCTTGAAGGAGTTCCCACATATGCTGAACACTTGTTGGCTGCTTTTCCTTCACTCTGCCGTCCGACTCATCCCAAACCATCTCAATTGGGTTGAGGTCGGGGGATTGTGGACGCCAGGTCATCTGATGCAGCACTCCATCACTCTCCTTCTTGGTAAAATAGCCCTTACACAGCGTGGAGGTGTGTTGGGTCATTGTCCTGTTGAAAAACAAATGATAGTCCCACTAAGCCCAAACCAGATGGGATGGCGTATCGCTGCAGAATGCTGTGGTAGCCATTCTGGTTAAGTGTGCTTTGAATTCTAAATAAATCACAGACAGTGTCACCAGCAAAGCATTCCCACACCATAACACCTCCTCCTCCATGCTTTACAGTGGGAACAACACATGTGGAGATCATCCGTTCACCCACACCGCGTCTCACAAAGACACAAAAAATCTCAAATTTGGACTCCAGACCAAAGTACAAATTTCCACCGGTCTAATGTCCATTGCTCGTGTTTCTTGCCCCAAGCAGGTCTCTTCTTATTATTGGTGTCCTTTAGTAGTGGTTTCTTTGCAGCAATTCGACCATGAAGGCCTGATTCACTCAGTCCCCTCTGAACAGTTGATGTGTCTGTGACTTGAACTCTGTGACGCATTTATTTGGGCTGCAATTTCTGAGGCTGGGAACTCTAATGAACTTATCCTCTGCAGCAGAGGTAACTCTCGGTCTTCCATTCCTGTGGTGGTTCTCATGAGAGCCAGTTTCATCATAGCGCTTGATGGTTTTTGCGACTGCAATTGAATAAACTTTCAAAGTTCTTGACATTTTCCATATTGACTGACCTTCATGTCTTAAAGTAATGATAGACTGTCATTTCTCTTTGCTTATTTGAGCTGTTCTTGCCATAATATGGACTTGGTCTTTTACCAAATAGGGCTATCTTCTGTATACCCCCCTACATTGTCACAACACAACTGATTGTCTCAAACGCATTAAGAAGGAAAGAAATTCCACAAATTAACTTTTAAGAAGGCTCACCTGTTAATTGAAATGCATCCAGGTGACTACCTCATGAAGCTGGTTGAGAGAATGTCAAGAGTGTGCAAAGCTGTCATCAAGGCAAAGGGTGGCTATTTTAAGAATCTCAAATATAAAATGTGTTTTGATTTGTTTAACACTTTTTTGGTTACTACATGATTCCATATGTGTTATTTCATAGTTTTGATGGCTTCACTATTATTCTACTATGTCAAAAATAGTAAAAATAAAGAAAAACCCTTGAATGAGTAGGTGTGTCCAAACTTTTGACTGGTAGTGTAGAAATGAACCCAAAGGGTAATTTAGGGTCAAGCTCCGCACCAGACTGACTCTCTGTTGGGCGTGCACACAACAAAGACCATTCCTCCTCTATGGGTGGTTGTGGACATTGGCATTTGTAACAGACATCTTCCAAGATAGTACAAAAGAATGCACTCATAAGGCCTCATCTCAATAAGCCTTTGTCTGACTCTGAACTGCACAATAACATAGCATCACTAGGAAAGATGAGCGAAACAAATAACAATTGTACTTGTTTTGGGGGATGGAAGGAAGAAGTGGGCGATTTGTGAAGTTTCTCCACGTCAGAGATCATAAGGAGAGGAGTGGGATGGGGAGAAACAAAGAGACTTGTGATGATGCTTGTTTTTAGGAGAGCGGGTTGGACCGCCTCCCCTCATATCTGAGAGAGGAGTGGGCCTGTGCATGTGTATGTGTGCAAGTGTGTGTGTGCGAAGTGTGTGTATCTGTGTGCGTTTGTGTAGCTCTAAATACACAGTATCCCTTTGAAGTGAAGGTCCAGAACAATTCCAGGTTCTAATTAATCTCAATTTGCATTATGTATCTAATTGGACATTGATATCAATCTTTAGACAACTAAAGCAATCCTAATACAGTGTGTTTCTTCTAATGATTGTATTTCCATTTCCTTTTTACCCATTGTGTTAATGTAGGAATCTGATAGTCTCAACGCAGTGGCTAGGTGCTCAGGACCTCTGTGCACCAGTTTGTCTGACGTAATCAGAAAGAGAGAGAAGGAGGACGTAGAGACAGAGAGGGAGCGAGAGCGAGAGAAAGAGTGTGTACCAGTTTGTGTAACGTAATCAGAAGAAAGAGGTAGAGAGAGAGAGAGAGAGTATTTGCACATTGTTACAACACTGTATATAAACATAATATGACATTTGAAATGTCTTTATTCTTTTGAAACTTCTGAGTAATGTTTACTGTTAATATTTATTGTTTATTTCACTTTTGTTTACTATCTACTTCACTTGCTTTGGCAATGTTAACACACGTTTCCCATGCCAATAAAGCCCTTAAATTGAAATTGAAATTGAATTGAGAGAGAGAGAGAGAGAGAGAGAGAGAGAGAGAGAGAGAGAGAGAGAGAGAGAGAGAGAGAGAGAGAGAGAGAGAGAGAGAGAGAGAGAGAGAGAGAGAGAGAGAGAGAGAGAGAGAGAGAGAGAGAGAGAGAGAGAGAGAGAGAGAGAGAGAGAGAGAGAGAGAGAGAGAGAGAGAGAGAGAGAGAGAGAGAGAGAGAGAGAGAGAGAGAGAGAGAGAGAGAGAGAGAGAGAGAGAAGGCTTAGCCAGCAGACTACATCATGGGAACGTTGCATGTTAGTTTGGAGTCAAGGCCATCCAAGATTAGAGCTCTCTTCATGATGATTTATTTAAATGTACCACATTTACGGGTCCTTTGGCAACCAGAAGTCTGTATATACTTGGACAGTAGCCTACACTACAGAGTACATTAAAAGCTGGCAAGGTTGTACAGTAGCTGAATATCACATGTACAGAACCATTCATGTACAGTATAGTATGACACATATGGTAGAACGTTTAGCTGTGCACTAGTCTGTATCTGTGTAGTATTTCACATGTCCTAGGCATAAGGCAAACATATACCGTAGATAGTTGCTATCAACTATCATGACTCATTGTATATTTGTATGTATATTGTTACTTATTAATAACCATAACTTATGAGTCATGATAGTGAGGCTAACACAGTCTACTGTGCTAAACAGTAACTTTCCTAGCCTGTTCCCAGATTTGTTTGTGCTATATAGCCAACTCCTATAGGCCCCGTGTAGCTCAGTTGGTAGAGCATGGCGCTTGCAATGCCAGGGTTGTGGGTTCGATTCCCACGGGGGGCCAGTATGAAAATGTATGCACTCACTAACTGTAAGTCGCTCTGGATAAGAGCGTCTGCTAAATGACTAAAATGTAAATGTAAATGTAAAAATGTCATTGTCATGCATTACGACCATAGGAGTTGGCAATACAACACACACAGATTTGGGACCAGGCTATAAAATGTTAGATAAAGTTCTGGGTAGTTTCCATGGTGACAGGTGTCATCAGTCCAACAGTGATGGGGACACTCACTCTGGTGGATGTACAATACAGTGAAATCAGAAACAATCTCAACCAGTCAGACAGATCAAAATGATTGATGAGCCTGTCTACATGTAGAAATGTTAAAGAACTTGTCTTAGTGCCAGCTCTGTCTCGTATTAATGACTGATGTAATTCCAACCACTTATTCGATATTAACTTAGTCCTCCACCATGGCTTTTGAAATATTCCGTGCAGTTTAATCTAGAGTGTGGGTAATACTTTTATTTTGACATTAATTAAGTATTTAAGTATTTTGGGATTAGATTCCACACGAGACTGTCGATTACTGTTGACTTGGTGTGATACTGCCACAAGTGTGAGTTGATAGCACATACTAACATACTTATGACTGCTTTAAATAATAATAATACATGTTTTTAAACTTCTATAGTGCTTTTCATAGAATCTCAAAGCGCTTCAAGAGCAAAAAACAAACAAGCAATATATCATGACGGGTCAACCAATACCATACTGTAATATACTATATCTGCCAGTTTTGACTGCATTATTTGCACTGGCAATTCAAAGATGGCCGCCAATGCCATTTCTGGTGCTCGTCCATTTAAGGTTTTACATTATGCTTAATTGTTGACAATATGACCGAGTGGCGCAAATTAGCGTTCGATTTGAGCATGGCACGACTCCCTCACCGGCTTCACCCGGTCACGTGACGTGCCATTACCCCGGTTCAACCTGGGGCAGTTTAATCAATTCGCCTCATTGGTTACAATATGTACTTATTTTGCTCACATAATATCACTTTGCCAGTCTTGCTTTCGTTGCTCTCATATTGACACATTATGTCCTTGAACTTTTAAATTGTAACTTAATTTGAGATCTAAGCTGATTGTTACACTGGCTACTACTGTAGTGTTCTTCTGAGGTGTAAGTAAGGTAAACAAACAGGAACACACACACACACACACATTTTCATGCCAGCTCAGGTCCAGCTTTAGAGAGAGGTTGTGAACTGTGTTGGTTTCATGTGCCAGACTTGCTGACTTTTTATTATTAAAGATAGACTATCTGTCCGGCTATATTTCACCTTGACTCCATGCCAAAGCTTCTAAACTAACCCTACTGGTGTGCCTGTGCCAGTCATTCACAGTGGAGGAGTTTGGGGAGTGACGCAACAGGCTTAAATGGCTGAAGGGCATCGAACTTAGGTCATGCAGGCCAAACACCTGGCCACCTTCATTAGGATAAAGCCTGGTCCCAGATCTGTTTGCACTATCTTGCCTGTTCCTATGGTCATTGTCATGTGACCAGTGTACACAGAGGCATGTAAGAGTGGAGTTTGGAAGAAATGCTAACATTAATAGTGGATGGGGAGGAATTACAATGAACTTGTCCTGAAATCGACAGCATTCTTATCTCAATAATACCTGTATATCCAGGCTTATGATATGGGGCATACACAAGCACCTCTTCTAAATACCCTGGCTTATTGTACTCATCACCATAGCTGAATGCCAGGATAAAGTCAGTGAGAGAGAGAGCACAGTAAAAGCCTATCTGAAGAGGTGAGCCCGGCTCCCTTCACTCCACAGCTCTTTGATGCCTACATGGCTCTCTTTTCCTGCTAATATCATAGGCCCTCGGGGAACTGCCAGAGCAGCACAATCCATCAGTCATCCTACTCATCAACACACACATCTATGATCATACACCAGTAGCGTAGCCGGAAATGTGTTGGTGGTTGGGCCCATAGAAATATAATTAATAGAATGTGATTGGAACCTCTAACCCTGGCAATTTGACCGGTAAAGTAATCACTCGCAATGGCTGCCTGGTGCAATAATTTCCATGGTAATGTAGAATGTTCATTCAAATGATGTTAACTGATGTGGCTCATGCAATGGAATATACACTACATGACCAAAAGTATGTGGACACCTGCTCGTCGGACATCTCATTCCAAAATCATAAGCATTAATATGGAGTTGGTCCCCCCTTTGCTGCTATAACAGCCTCCACTCTTATGGGAAGGCTTTCCAGTAGTTGTTGGAACATTGCTTCCATTCAGCCACAGGAGCATTAGTGAGGTCGGGCACTGATTTTGGGCAATTAGGCTTGTCTCGCAGTCGGCGTTCCAATTCATCCCAAAGGTGTTCGATGGGGTTGAGGTCAGGGCTCTGTGCAGGTCAGTCAATTTCTTCCACACCGATCTCGACAAACCATTTCTGTATGGACCTTGCTTTGTGCACGGAAGCATTGTCATGCTGAAACAGGAAAGGGCCTTCCCCAAACTGATGACACAAAGTTGGAAACACAGAATCATCTAGAATGTCATCGTATGCTGTAGCATTAAGATTTCCCTTCACTGGAACTAAGGGGCCTAGCTCGAACCATGAAAAACAGCCCCAGACCATTATTCCTCCTCCACCTAACTTTACAGTTGGCACTATGCATTGGGGCAGATAGCATTGTCTTGGCATCAGCCAAACCCAGATTTGTCTGTCGGACTGCCAGATGGTGAAGCGTGATTCATCACTCCAGAGAACACGTTTCCAATGCTCCAGAGTACAATGGCGGTTCTTGTGCTGACGTTGCTTCCAGAGACAGTTTGGAACTCAGTAGTGAGTGTTGCAACCGAGGACAGACGATTTTTACGCACTACGCGCTTCAGCACTCGGTGGTCCCATTCTGTGAGCTTGTGTGGCCTACCTCTTCGCGGCTGAGCCGTTGTTGCTCCTAGACGTTTCCACTTCACAATAACAGCACTTAGTTGACCAGGGCAGCTCTAACAGGGCAGAAATGTATCGAACTGACTTGTTGGAAAGGTGGCATCCTATGACGGTGCCACGTTGAAAGTCACTGAGCTCTTCAGTAAGGCCATTCTACTGCCAATGTTTGTCTATGGAGATTGCATTGCACCTGTCAGCAACGGGTGTGGTTGAAATAGCCGAATCCACTAATTTGAAGGGGTGTCCACATACTTTTGTATATATAGTGTATTATTTTGTAACGTCAGTTGAGTTGAATCAACAAATCACAGCACAAATTGATGGGTACACTTCCTGCTTGAACTTCCTGCTTTGCTCCTATGGGTACACTTGCAATGGCCTACAGTCCACCCATTATGCAATAATTTACTTGAATGGGGACGCCCGTTCTATTCTATCTATTTTTATGGGTGGGAAAAATTTGGTGGGCCAAAAAATAAATATATGTAGGAAGTATTTTTTTTGGGGGGGGGCAGCTAACTTCCTGCAATGCTACAGATTTTCCCATGGGGCAAAGAGAAAAAATTGCAGTTTTATAGCTAATCTCTTGCTATTCTACACATTTTGCCATGAGGCTGAGAGAAAAAGTTTTCTTGTTAAAGCTAAAATATGGGTGTGGACAGTGAAAAAGGCACTGGATTATGAGTTGTCTTGTTTGCTAAACAAATAAATTAAGTAGGCAGTGGCATGGTGCATATAGCCTCAATGCACAGTGACATATGCCTCAATGCGGTCATATTCATGCCTTATTGGGGGTGTGGCTTTCAGTTAATTATTTTGGGCCACCCATCCCTTGAGAGTACATTTTATTCCAGTTCATCTGAATGTCATTCCAGTAAACTGCTTTCTATGAATTCTATCTGATGGTGTTTGCATGTTTAGGTAAAAAAACAAATAATGTCCCGTTTGGAACACTGACAAGTAAAGAGCATTAAAATAATATCTCTCTATATTTAATTTTTGCTCAATCTGATTGGGTGGAACTGGCTACCCACTGGGTGGGCCCGGCCTATGCACCTGTCACACACACATGATCACACTCCTGCACCAGCCAGGTCGCTCAAGATCCACTGCAAAATTCGACATCTGTCCAGGTAAGCAGGACGTCGGGAGATGACTTCAAAACCGGCCACTAGGGGCAACGGTGATCGCTATTACCGTCTAGGGTGTTGTGGACGGGGATGGCGAATGGGTGTAAGATGCGAGCTTTGGCTCAGAGGATTGCATGTTCAATCCCATTGCTAGGCACTCGTTTTTTTTAACCCTATCCCAAACCCTAACCCTTAACTTAACCATTCGGAATTAATGGCTAAACTTAACCTTCGAAATTTGACGTTTACGCGCACACACACAGGATCACATGCAGGTACAGCCACACACACTTAAAAATGTCACAAAGACACACAAATAATCACATGCACACACACACACGTATACACACACACACACACACACACAAACACAGAAACGCAGTCTCACACATACAAACACATACTTCAAAACTGGCCTATAAAGCCCCAGGGGAGCAGGGTGTGGAGGATGGGGTAATAGGGGGAGGAAGAGAAGAGACAGTCCAACACACGACCCCCTCGTGAACCTGGCATTTCCTCTTCCCTCCATCTCTTATCTCTTTTCATCCCTCTCTCATTTTCTCCCGGATTTTTTCACCTCGCATGCTGACACAGCTGCAAGTCTGTGAGACTCGGCCCCCTCTCTGACAAAGAGAGGTGGGTTTGTGTTTCTGTGTGTATGCAAGAGATTGGTGAGGAGTGAGGAATGCAACATTCTTACAGATAGTGAACAACTGAACACCGATACTCAATGACTCAAATCCACGTCAATGAAAAGTGCTCTGTCAATATGCCAGTTCAAACAGTCAGTATCAATGGAGGCAAAACGCATCAGTGAGGTCAAATTAACTTCCCCAACACTACTGTAGGAGTTACAGTGGAACCCCATCATATCCTTCCTCAGAGAGAATGTTGTCTGGTGATTCACATGCTTTGTTCACTTGTCGGTTGTCAAATTCATTCAGTGAATTTGCCGTTATTGTTTGGCAACTCACTCTGTTGATACCAGATTCAGGGAATTGAATCAAAGTGTGATTCCAGTAACGGATAAATTGGGAATGGAAGGGAGGAAGTGAGCTCACCAAGGGGTGGGATCTGTCTGTATTAGTGTTATTTTCCTCCATTCATGAATCAATAGACTGGATTTCCACATGGTCTGTTTTCAAGGCCAGTTTTGGCATCAGAATCAGAACTGTTTTCCTATACAATTTTGAGCATTAAACAAATACAATCTTATAGAGTGTCCCACTCCCAACTCCTTACACAGTGAAGAGTGGGCAATACAGGTTAAAAAGAAAATCCTGATACTAAATAAGAATGAGAGGAAACTGTAGAAGGCCTCTTCTTCCTGTTTATAGCATCTGCCTTGTTAACACTTCGTCCCCCAAAAAACACAGAAAGCATGGAGAGATAAGGATGGAAAGGGGTTAAGGACGAATAGATAGGCAGAGATAAAACAGAATTTAGGCTTGGGTGGCATAATTAGACAAGAGGTAATCTGTTACTAGTGGTATCTGAACACTAGGCCTGTTCTGATATCTAAAGACATGGGGATACTTATAAACCAGATGTCTCTGATTGCCTATTTTAGGAGAGTTTGGGTAATTGCTTATCTGGATCTCTCAGAGTGATACAACAAAATCTTCATATAAATAAAATGGCGACCACCTGTTGCCATTGGTATACATTGGTATACATTGCCACTGGATTTCTGAGCTCTATTGGTTATATCAAAGTATTTCCAAAAAAGTATTGCAATGACAAAAAATACAAACAGTATGGGGTAAAATGTTAAGATTTGCTATTTGCAACATCGGACAATTCATCTTGTAAACATCATTGGTCATTGGGAATGTATCTGATAAGAAAACAGAGGCACTAACGGAGGAAAACAACACCTACAGGCTGCCAAACTCAATGGCTGACATGGGTGAAGCTTGACCAACTATCTCCCATCAAATGACAGCAGACACTGACCATTGCATTAGCGTGGCGGCACCTCTACCCTGGACAACAACATGTTCCTGGGAGATCTGTGGCAAAGGTCAAGACAGGGTCAAGCCTATTTGACATTGTTTTAAGGTCATAAAGAGACCAACAGTTCTTTACCAATGCTTAACTTAAACCTGTCTCTAAAAATCCATGCTCGGGGCTCACTAGATGATCAATCCAGGCTGTTCAGAAATGGAAGGGCTATGAGGAAAAGTCCACATAAAATGGTGGCATGGTCTGGTACCATTAACCCCAGTGGTCAGACTGTGGTCAGACCAAGTGGACCAGGGAGGTCTGTACATTTTAGCACTTTAAAGGGTATCTTTATGTCAACAGCCCTATTCTGGCCAACGGTGCCTGTAATGGTCACATAAAAGATGTCAGTGTTTTGGACTGCAGCATCGAAAGCAAGCAAGATGGAGGCTCCTTCTTTTAATGACCGTGTGACATTATACTTTAGAGTAGCCTGGGGTTATACAAGAGTGGAGCCAGTGAGACTGTGTGTCTGGCTGCCTACGTGTCCCCTATTTACCTCAGCCTATACCTCCCCCTCTGTGTTTCACGATGTGGGTCATTCCGCACCACGCACCCCTCAGGGAAGCTCTGGACCGGTCCACATACTGCTGATTACGGGGGATTAAAGTTTCCAATGGGAGCACAGTCAGATCAAAGAGCACTGCGGTGTATGGGCAACTCAATCTAAAAAGAGCCTGACTAATCAACATTTAATTCAGGGTAAAGCCTCCAGGTATCGCCGTGGGCGAGGAGCTACAGACAATGTGATTTTAAATTAGGTTGAGCAGTCAGGGACCAGGGAGAGTTTGTGCTCTTTGAAACTACACAAGGCTCCAAACTAAGGCCACCTCTGTGACTGACAGGCTAGCCAGGGAACAAGGTTATTTTTGAACAGCTACCCATAAGTGCAGCATTTGCTCAAGCACAGAATAGACAAGACTCATTGCCCTCTCTCCCTATCCACACATTTGGGCCTTAGGAAGTACACAGGATTTTCAGGGTGGGGACACTTCTCGCAAGCATCCGTGAATTAGTTTCCCCACAGGGACAATCTCATTAGAAACAATCAAGCACTTCTCGATTAAATTACGATCAGGTAATACAGTATATAATAATATTATATAATACAGTAAATATAGTGTTGTGAATTAAAAGGCTGCGTAGATCAAACATGGCCTAATAGAATAACATATTTGAATGAAGAAGCCAACATCTTTTCCCCTGGCATTATGGCATGTCTTTTGTGGTTTCATGGTCGTTTAAACACCGGTCAGGTTGTCACTGGTGTTTTGGCACTGATGTTGGTTACCCGATCTGGTGCTTTGAGTGCTGTTGTAAAAAAACAGGGAGTAATTTGGCACCTGGGTGTCATCTGTGATCAACATCTGGCCTAACAGTTCTGTGCTATTACTCTAATTAATAAAGGCTAAAGATAACGTTTCCCTTGCACATGTTGACCAGACGCCTGCAGACCTCCACTGAGAGATCTACATGTACAGTAAGTGTTTGCTCTGAGCCTAAGGAAATATGCCAGAGTTATAATAGTTGCATAATGTTAAAGATGAATGCTAAAGATTAAGAACTTTGGCCTCTGCACTAAATTAATCACTGCACATCTTTAAAGCATACTGCAACTCTTAAATCTGTACTATTTAACATCTCAATACGCAGTGGTTCCACAAAGCTACCCATGTTAGAATGAAAGAAAGGTTGAGTCGAGCTGCAAACACATATCTCCACATCTCCTGTTCCTACAAGCCATATCCACTTAGTCCCATGTTGTGGGACAAGGTAAGTGCTGACAAGGCCTCTGTGTAGCCACATCCGACCAGCCCACTGTCCAAGAAATAACAACAGAGCAAAACACCACAGAAAGGAAGCGTAGACCCAAGCATGTTACTGCAGGTAGGGACTGGTGGAGGGTAATGGAGAATTAGAGGCCCATGTCTCCAGGTGGAGGACTCAGACAAATGGTAGCCAGACCGCCCAGGCCGCGTTGGGACAATAGGGCCTGTCAGAGAGCCACTCACTGTCCTCAACGCCTCTGTCACGGGACAGGTGGTAAGTGACGCCCCATCGCACGTTCGCCTTCCGGCGTCTTCCTCTAGGAGATGAGGATGAGGGTGGGGCTGGGTTGGAGGGGGAACTGGTGCACCACGGACAGACAAGCAGTGTCCTCTCTTTGTCGACTTCATTGTAGGTAGAGAGTGAATTCAAACAGGAAAAGCTAGGAGTATTGATGCATGTCATTGAGACTCCTAAAGCAAGGTGGTTGTTGCCTTGTTTGGGTTGTCAGATAGTGTGGGCTGGGTATGCAAGGGATCTTACCCAAATTACTTCAATGCTTAGTTGGAGTCATTACCATAGAAATATAATGAATAGAAAGGGCATGGAACCTCTAACCCTAGCAATTTGACTGGCAAATTTATGGGTACACTTGCAATGGCTGCCTGGTATTGTGATGCAATAATTTCCATGGTAATGTAGAACGTTCATTCAAATGATGTTAACTGATGTGGCTCATGCAATGGAATATAATTTTTGTAATGTCAGTTGAGTTGAATCAACAAATCACAGCACATATTGATGGGTACACTTCCTGCTTTTACTTCCTGCTTTGCTCCTATAGGTATACTTGCAATGGCCGCCAGTCCATCCATTATGCCATTGACTTGAATGGGGACGCCCGTTTTTTTCATTCTATTTCTGTGGTCATTACATTGTATACAGAGGTCATACATCATCTGTAAACCTATTTAGGCTACATATGGAAGCTATTTTGGCTAAGCATGTTGCCAAAGGATAGATACAGTAGAAGTGGCTTGTCTGGGCCACGGAAACCTCCACCATATGGACTAATTGATAGTGAAGATTAGAAGAACCTAGGTGAAATGGGAGAATTTTATGGACTTGCGAAGGGAAAGCAGCAGACTTAATATAGGCCTAGATGAGGCTTCCCTCCCCTGTGTGAGGGAATTCGCCTGGATCTTTCTCCACATCCGTCCAGAGCCAGGTATTTGACAGATCCCTCCTGCTGTCCATGGGCAGTATTCTTGGATGCCTTCCCCTTTGTGATCAAGACACCTTTGATGTCTGCCGCTTCCCATAAGCTCCGTCCAGTTTCATCCTCCATTGTTTAGCTCCCCAGACCCTCTGTTGGCAAAGGTAGCTAAAGCAGGAAGAAAAACACGCCCACAGGCCTTCAAGATTCCCTGCACAATTCTATAAATACAGCCTGAATAAAGTGAAGATATGGAAAGTGATGTTATTTCCAAAAATAGTATATTGAACACTCTTCAGTGAATACACTGAATAAGCTATGCCAGGGTACTAAGTTGAAGTTTGGGGTTATTGTGTTCCCACTGAGGGAGAAGTCGGTCACATTGTACTGTATAATCTACAGGTACTAACCTCCAACCATAAGTCAACAACGCTTCCCTTGGCAGAGAAAGGCATCTTTCACAAAAGCTATCATAACCATGGAATATTTGCAGTAGGTAGCAGCTGGCTATGTTGGTTATGAAAAACGTGAGGGTTAAATCCACTTTCATTATGATAATGTGAACTATTGAGGGAGGGGCCGTCAACGCAAACGCACAGGGACCTAATTCTCATGCCTGTTCCAACAAACATTCCCACTTTAACGGTTCTCAATATTATTGTAGTTGGCCGTATTGACACCTAGCTTTGACTTGCTATTCAGCTATCACATTGACCTACATACGGACACTTATCCTGAAGTTTCCACTGTTTGTTTTCGCAGAACGCCTGAATGTGTTGCTTCCAGTTGTTTGTGTATTGAGCTGTAGGCCGAATGACATCTGCTGCTTGACTCCAACACACTTTTCATTACGATGGCATGTCCTCTGGCTCAGCCCAGCCATGTCTGGCATTGTTTCAAGGGGACAAAGACATTCAGTTGTTCAACCAGAGGCTACGACTCCCTGAGCCAACTGGAAATACCCAGGCCTCCAGAGAATGTTATCCTCCATCCTCCATCATGCTTTGACTCCTTTTTTCTTAACTTCTTCCAATCATATTGTTCTTTAATAAGATAAAATATTACACATGGCACATTCCTGTCTTTCTCATCGCACGCTTCGGATTCCCAGCACCTTGTGACTGTTTTCCTCAGCGAGCAATGGGGCTGAAACAGTGCGCTGTCTAGAGATGAGTCAGTTTGAGGATGGCTCTGACCCACAACACAGAGCTTAGCACCTCGCTAGGCCTCGGCCCCAAACCTCAATCAGATCTCCACTGAGCCAGGGCTTGAACCAAAACAACACCTCCCCCAGTCGATATCCAGGTGAGCCAAAACAACCTTGCCACTAGCGTCAACAATTCCCGACATCTTTAGGGCTCTGGGAACTCTCACCCTCTTCTCCCTCCTTTTTTGTCTCTTTTTCTCTCCCTCGCTCTTTGTCTTGGTGAGATTACGTGTGTTTAACAAAACAACGTGGAGGCATGGTGTTCCTCAGCAGATTTTTTTTAAATTAGGTGTTGTGACTGGGAGGAGAGGGCAGGGGACAGGAGTAAAGGTCAGAGTAGAAGTACAGAGTGGAGGTATCTGGGGCATGCTAGGGTCGCACAGAATGCCACCAAGTCTGGGCTCTGGAGCCTGGCTGCCTGGACTATGTACACATGCTGAGAGAGGAATTAATAGGCAGGTCATGCTGATGGAACCAAACGATTCAAAGTTCTGGACTGTTTTGTGGAAAATAGAGGGCTCAGAGGGAATGGTGGTGGGTTAGATGTGCTGTTATGACCATTAGGCCTAGATGTATACAGTGGGAAAAGTTCCCATACATAAAACAATGGGTCGGATACGATGTATACTCTCTGCTTAGTGTTATGGGTTTGCAGATCAGAGTTGTGTTTCAAGAGGGAGGATATACTGTACAGTAGGGTGGAGATTTTCAGTTGGAGACAGACCATGACAGATGCATATCAGGAAAGCCCAATGCCAAGCCATATATCCTTTCAGATCATATCTGTACAGCAACCTTCATTCAAGTAATTTGCATCTAACCAGCAAACCAACCACTTGGTTTGCTGGTTAGATTGATAGATTCTGGACAACAACTGGACAAGAACTGCCACAAAAGACAGATACATGGGCCATGGCGCCTCTTCTCTGTTGATTAGTGTGCAATCTCACTTCTTACGGAAGACAAACCAACTAAACATCAATGGGCCTCATGCCATTACATGATTACCTTTGTGCCTCCAAATAGCAACCATATGGCTAACAAGCAGGGGGAGATGATGGCTGTAAATGGTTGGAGTATCTGAGAGAACCCAGGCCAAGAGGCTGGCGATTTTTACATGACTTCGTCCTTTGAAGGTGTCATTCATTTTAAATGTTGATTGTGTGTTTGCGCTTGAGTTCATTGAGTTTGTAGCTGTGTGTGTGTGTGTGTGTGTTGTGAGCAGCGGTAAAGACAATTTCCGGTAGGTTTAAAATAAAAATGCTGACAACCCGACATACAGTATAAGTAATTGTTCTTTACTTCTTTCCTGTGTATCCGGTGTCTTAGTGAAATAAAACCTGTGCAAAGAGACAGGCAGAGCCATCTCTAATAGGCACTTCTTAAAGACACTATAGACTCTATACTGAATATACTGTAGGTTCCTTTTAGGAACATTCAGAATCAAGTGGCAACACTGACAGCTGAGAAAGTGCATAGACATGTAGTATTCGTTCCTCTCCCAAACTGTGTCACAGTAAAAGTTCAGGCAAACACTGTTAATTGCCATTGTGTCATATATCCTTCCTCAGGCACGGATTGGGGAAGTCACACTGGGTGAGCCCTGCGCTTAGGTTGGTAAAGGTAGGGCAGACACGTCTGAGGTGGGGCACTCACATCCTGTCTGTGTGAGCCAATCACTGTCAGACAGTGGCCTCCACAGTCCAGATCCAGGCTGGATTACTTTACATTTGGGCGTCTTTGGTGGCAACCCTGTTGTCTCCCCGGCGCCCCCGCCCCTCGATACGTGATTGTTCACAGCTTTCCAGGGATTATCGCCATACGTTAATAGGAGCTCAAACAGCTGACTGTCTCCAGGAATCGTGTTAGGATTTAGCCACCTGCTATGATGGCGTCTCACAACTGAGGTGGCGAGCATAGTGAGGAACAATGAGGGGTGATTTGCGTTTTGCAGGATGTGCACTCCCTCCCTCGTGGGGGAAAATATGGTGACAAACAAGGTTGGGGTCTTTTGCTACCTCACAAACAGTGCCCACAGCAGGAAGTGGGGCTTCCTTGAGCCGGGGTTTGGGGCCAGAGGTCAGCCAATGGGATCAGCAGATCATGTTACAGAACACAGATGTGAGAGAGCAAGAGAGGAGCAGTGGCACCGGTCCGGAGGTACCCAAAATGCAGTGTGACTGAAAGGTCAGCCTCTGATTCGAGAAAACCGGAAAGGGAATCTCTTTTACTGAATTAGATTCTTCACACACTGGAGATGAACGAGTGAAGATAAGTGTGAAATTGAGCATGTCAGTGAGTTTGTGTTTCTTTTTTCTGTATGTGTGTGAGTGCATGTGTGTATCCCCCAAAATCTAAGGGGGCACAAAGTACATGAGGATGGCTGGGGGGTGGTCCGGAGGGGGGCTAGGGCCCCCGTCCTTAAGTTGGAAAATGTTGAATTTTTAAAACACCTGAAACACCTTTTTCCTGCAATCTAGAACCATCATTATTTTTGCTTCATTCTATGTCTAAAGTATGTTTATTTTTCTGCACATCTAAGCATATCTTGAGCTGTCTGTATCCTCCTGACTGGAGGCATGTCAGCTAAAATTGTTAGACAAGCTAGCTACTCTAACTTAATTGATAGCCTGAAATGGCTTCTTGGTAGCTAGTTATGAGGTTGGGAAGTCAACTTCATAAAATTGTTAGGTGGCTAGTAGTATTACAGAGAAACAACAACAACAAAATGTAACAAATATTTTTGTACAGTGACGGAAAAAAATATTTGATCCCCTACTGATTTTGTACATTTGCCCACTGACAAAGACATGATCAGTCTATAATTTTAATGGTAGGTTTATTTGAACAGTGAGAGACAGAATAACAACAAAAAAATCCAGAAAAACGCATGTCAAAAATGTTATAAATTGATTTGCATTTTAATGAGGGAAATAAGTATTTGACCCCCTCTCAATCAGAAAGATTTCTGGCTCCCAGGTGTCTTTTATACAGGTAACGAGCTGAGATTAGGAGCACACTCTTAAAGGGAGTGCTCCTAATCTCAGCTTGTTACCTGTATTAAAGACACCTGTCCACAGAAGCAATCAATCAATCAGATTCCAAACTCTCCACCATGGCCAAGACCAAAGAGCTCTCCAAGGATGTCAGGGACAAGATTGTAGACCTACACAAGGCTGGAATGGGCTACAAGACCATCGCCAAGCAGCTTGGTGAGAAGGTGACAACAGTTGGTGCGATTATTCGCAAATGGAAGAAACACAAAAGAACTGTCAATCTCCCTTGGCCTGGGGCTCCATGCAAGAACTCACCTCGTGTAGTTGCAATGATCATGAGAACGGTGAGGAATCAGCCCAGAACTACACGGGAGGATCTTGTCAATGATCTCAAGGCAGCTGGGACCATAGTCACCAAGAAAAAAATTGGTAACACACTACGCCGTGAAGGACTGAAATCCTGCAGCGCCCGCAAGGTCCCCCTGCTCAAGAAAGCACATATACAGGGCCGTCTGAAGTTTGCCAATGAACATCTGAATGATTCAGAGGAGAACTGGGTGAAAGTGTTGTGGTCAGATGAGACCAAAATCAAGCTCTTTGGCATCAACTCAACTCGCCGTGTTTGGAGGAGGAGGAATGCTTCCTATGACCCCAAGAACACCATCCCCACTGTCAAACATGGAGGTGGAAACATTATGCTTTGGGGGTGTTTTTCTGCTAAGGGGACAGGACAACTTCACCGCATTAAAGGGACGATGGACGGGGCCATGTATCGTCAAATCTTGGGTGAGAACCTCCTTCCCTCAGCCAGGGCATTGAAAATGGGTCGTGGATGGGTATTCCAGCACGACAATGACCCAAAACACACGGCCAAGGCAACAAAGGAGTGGCTCAAGAAGAAGCACATTAAGGTCCTGGAGTGGCCTAGCCAGTCTCCAGACCTTAATCCCATATAAAATCTGTGGAGGGAGCTGAAGGTTTGAGTTGCCAAACATCAGCCTCGAAACCTTAATGACTTGGAGAAAATCTGCAAAGAGGAGTGGAACAAAATCCCTCCTGAGATGTGTGCAAACCTGGTGGCCAACTACAAGAAAAGTCTGACCTCTGTGATTGCCAACAAGGGTTTTGCCACCAAGTACTAAGTCATGTTTTGCAGAGGGGTCAAACACTTCTTTCCCTCATTAAAATGCAAATCAATTTATAACATTTTTGACATGCGTTTTTCTGGATTTTGTTGTTGTTATTCTGTCTCTCACTGTTCAAATAAACCTACCATTAAAATTATAGACTGATCATGTCTTTGTCAGTGGGCAAAAGTACAAAATCAGCAGGGGATCAAATACTTTTTTCCCTCACTGTATATATATATATATATATATATACACATACATACAGTACCAGTCAAAAGTCTGGACACATCTAATCATTCAAGGGTTTTTCTTTATTTTTACTATTTTCTACATTGTAAAATAATAGTGAAGACATCAAAACTATGAAATAACACATATGGAATCATGTAGTAACCAAAAAAGTGTTAAACAAATCAAAATATATTTTATATTTTTGCCACCCTTTGCCTTGACAGATTTGCACACTCTTAACATTCTCTCAACCAGCATCATGAGGTAGTCACCTGCAATGCATTTCAATTAACAGGTATGCCTTGTTAAAAGTTAATTTGTGGAATTTCTTTCCATCTTAATGCGTTTGAGCCAATCAGTTGTGTTGTGACAAGGTAGGGGTGGTATACAGAAGATAGCCCTATTTGGTAAAAGACCAAGTCCATATTATGGCGAGAACAGCTCAAATAAGCAAAGAGAAACGACAGTCCATCATTACTTGAAGACATGAAGGTCAGTCAATCTGGAAAATTTCAAGAAATTCATTGATAACTGCAGTCATACAATTTAGGGCGGTGGCTTCAGAAGATTATATTAAATGAACAAAATTCACTTGGCTAAGCAAACAAACAATAAAGATATCAAGGGATGTCCTGAATCTCTTGCGTCACTATTGTTAATTTTATTGAAACAGGACAAACCTTAGGGGGCACGTGCCCCTGTGGCCCCTATGGGCATGACGCCTCTGCGTGCAGAGTATTTCCAGTTACAGTGTGCTGTGCTTCCTCACTCGCCCTGTCAAGAGTGATGAGAGCACGGGAATGAGAAACAGGTGTGTGTGAAATGTGTGGATCCCTTCTTTATCTCTCTCCTTTCCTCCCCCCGTCACCCGACCTTTTGGAGTCTGGCACTTTTGGCTGTTTTTTAAGAGAGGAAGGGAGGAGGGGGGGGGGGGGGGGACAGGCACAGAAGGAGAGAAAAAATAACATTGATGATTGCAGATTGTGGAAAACTTCACCTCTTATCCCACACCCTGGATTAACTCTTAACTGTCCCCTACAGACAAATCTGACAGACAAGTCCCAGCAAGCCTTTTGTTATACAACAATTAATCACATTATAAGCTAATAAGCCAATCATCATCAGATTTAGACTAAAAACAGGAAATAGTAGCAAGTATAGGGATGAAATTGAGACAAATCATGTTTTATGAGGATTATAGATATTAGGCTATGCCCCACCAATCCCCACTCACCCCCATAATCCACCACAGGGGTCCTTTGAGGAGATTTCCATCAAACTCCAAATTAATTAACGATTGTGAGGCAAGGGATTCAGGACATCCCTTGATATGTTTATTGTTTGTTTGCTTAGTAAGTGTCCCAGTCCCAAGTTACTTTTGTTCATTTAATATAATCTTCTGAAGCCATCTAGATAGTCTGCTACTAAATTGTATGACTGCAGTTATCAATGAACACAAACCCAATGATGTGTCTTTGATCAAATAACTATTGAGTGAAACATGTAAAGTGCCAAATTGTGAATCATTTAGATTTCTGAATAATATAACACTAAATGTATAATGAGTAGCCCATCCATACATAAATCTATTTTTGCCATTTAAAAAAAGAATGTCTGATACCAAGTTCTGTTTTGTCTTCAATATTGTTCTGAAGTACATTAGGTAAGGTATACCTATCATCATCCTCCTGTCCATCATCAGTGATGATGTATTTACAGTACTGTAACTAATCATCTGGATTCTGATTAAAACTTACCTGGCCTTGGGAAAAAAACAAGGTCCATCTCCTCCCCTCCAATCATCCACCCCCACATAAAGGCTGAACAGGAATCAGTTTACACAGATGCCCTACCTGCCCACTCCCCATTGTGGCACGGAGTCGCACGGCTGCTACAACGTAAACTACCCAGTGCTCTGGCAGTCTGCGCAGGAAGCAGACGCAGCACGGCAGACAAGAAGCGTGGAGCACTAGCGGTCTGTCAGTCCGACTATCCGGCGAATAAACTAGGCTACACAAGAAGCGGAGCAGATAGGCACTAGGACAGATCCATGTCCAGTCCCAGCGGTTGAAAGACCAGAAAGAAACGAGAGGACACCTTCACATGCATGAAGCGCAACACAACACAAGGTGAGCATGAAATGTCTTTTTCAATTGATTGAGTAGCACAAAGTTATAATGCCCGTTTTATTAGCCTACTGTAGATCTTATTCCTAGGTAAATTATATACAAAATAGGCTATCGTTTTGAAGAGTGCTTTCCTTCAGTGTCGTGAATCAATCGTGAAAATAATAGCCTTCAGCATTGAGCATTGACAATAATTACTTCCATATTATTTACGCTTTAATCAACTATGATCTGCGCTGTAAATAATGCAATAAATTATGCCTGATCATATGTACATAAATGGGAGAATAGATTCGAACTGAGCTTGTTTATAACTCTGTTGTAGGCTACTATTTATGTTACTGAATATTAAGGGTAATTGCGGAGAACAGGTTTGGTGAATGGTGCTGGAGCGCACGCTGGACACGTGTGAAAGGGTTAAAAAGTCCACCACAAATAAACTCTAGGCAATGTGACAAGGTGCATTCAGTGAGTCGTGGCGGTGCGTTATTCGGATGAGAGGTTATTTTGCTAACAGGTCAGCAATGCCTCACCGAGAGGAACATTTTATTTATGCCTGTTTCATCATGTTGGAAACGGGAGTATACAAAATGATGCATGCATGCCAGGGATGTCCTCACCATAAGTAAACTCAAAGTAGGCTACTTTCAAACCGGGTGCACTGCCTGTTGGTATTCTTGGATACGCATAATTGTGCATCTATTTTAGGCAGTGTGCCAGTCCAAGTTTGTCATTCCAGACGGATAGGCTATACCCTCACATGTAACATGCCCTATATAAACTGCAAGCACCAGTAATGTATTTTTTTGCATAAAGTGGATTGTGTAGTGCTGTTGAAGTGCTACATGGCATTTTAAAGGTTAACTGTCAGCCTCGAAGGCCAGCGCTGTTGGAGAAGTTGACGTGCTATAATTCATCATATGACATGTAACCTATACACGAAGGCCGCTCGTCTGACTCACCGTGAAGTGTTCTAGTCGTTAATAGCAGAATGGGTTGATAAGACTGCCGTTTCACGACTACTTGTGACTACGTTCGAGATAAAAGGGAGCGACTTCCTGATAAGATTGAACATCCGCGCGCTGATTGGACAAGAGGCTTACTATCTGGGCCCATTAGGTTATACCGTAATTAGTCTATATTTACGTAAATATTTACATCTGAATAAAAACTTGGGCATGATAAGAAATGATGGATGAGCTTTAAACAATCTGATCTCGTTGTAACATCCTGTAATTTTCCATGAGTGAGTGCAATGTATTTTGCCTCTTCATGCAAATAATTGAATAATCTATACTGAACAAAAATATAAACGCAACATGCAACAATTTCAACGATTTAACTGAGTTACAGTTCATATGAGGAAATCAGTCATTTGAAATCAATTCATTAGGCCCTAATCTATGGATTTCACATGACTGGGAATACAGATATGCATCTGTTGGTCACAGATACCTTTAAAAAACAATGGGCCTCACAATGGGCCTCAGGAACTCCTCATGGTATTGTTGTGCATTCAAATTGCCATCGATAAAATGCAATTGTGTCCGTTATCCGTAGGGACATATAGTTTATGCCTGCCCATACCATAACCTCACTGCCACCATGGGGTAGTCTGTGCACAACTTTGACATCAGCAAACCGCTTTCCCACACAACGCCATACACGTGGTCTGCGACTGTGAGGCTGGTTGGACATGCTGACAAATTCTCTAAAATGGTAGAGAAATGAACATTCAATTATCTGGCAAAAGCTCTGGTGGACACTCCTGCAGTCAGCATGCCAATTGCAACCCCCTCAAAACTTGAGACATCTGTGGCATTGTGTTGTGTGACAAAACTGCACATTTTAGTGGCCTTTTATTGTCCCAAGCACAAGGTGGACCTGTGTAATGATCATGCTGTCTAATCAGCTTCTTGATATGCCACACCTGTCAGGTGGATGGATTATCTTGGCAAATGAGAAATGCTCACTAACAGGGATGTAAACAAATTTGTGCACAAAATTTGAGAGAAAAAAGCTTTTTGTGCATATGGAACATTTCTGGAATCTTTTATTTCAGCTCATGAAACATGACACCATTTTAAATGTTGCGTTTATATTTTTGTTCAGTGTATGTTGCCTTGAAGCCATTGTGTTGCAATCTGTTGATCTGCAATGGCAACATTTTATGTGGCCTCATGCAGGTTGGTTTAGACATTAGGCCAATGGCAATGGGCCTATAGGGAAGATATTAGACGCTGATGAGCCAAGTAAGTGCCTTAAAAAGCGATACATGGGGCGGAAGACAGCGCTACCCGAGATCTCACAATAAGGCATAGCCAGCAGGTATAGGACCTCAAACCAGTGGTTTTTCAATAAGGTTCTTATGCAATCCTACCACACGAAAGACAAGTCAAAACCTATTGTATCTCACAGTCAGTCTGCAGTTCCCTTAGACTAAGGTTGGGCCAGAGCATTGTGTGGCCTATGTTCTACTCATCCCCCACCAACTCTTCCTGATATTAGGAGATAGTAGATGCAGATTTACAGAGTGGGGATTATTAGTGTGGAGTCACTAGCATAAACCACTGAAGGCCAGTCTAAACAACCTGGAGTACTAGACCAAACGAAGGGCACTCCTTTGTCTTGCAACCACAAACAAACTTGCTGTGGTGTGTGTGTGTGTCCATAGAGCAGTCTGTTTCCCCCTCCGATTATAAAGAAGCGCAACCGTGGTATTTTTGAATCATGCACTGTGGGAACTTTGTTTGTGTTGTTCCATTTTGACAGGCTGTTGCATGTTTTAAGATGTGGACATGGACAGCTGTGCTAGCATATCATGCAATCGTGATGATGCTGATTTGCTCTTACTTCCTAGCCAATGAACCGACATGATCTCCCCCACCACAATGCAATTAGTTTGATTTTGTATGACATTATGGAGAGATAAAGCTCATTGTGATTCTTCAGCATTTGTGTGCGCAGTCATGGCAGTAGTCTCTCACATTCAGTGGCATTTTCTATTCCTCGTCGCTCTTTGGAGATGAGAAGAGGTGATGTTTGGCTATGAGGACAGGAGCCTGGCAGATTTAGGACATTCACCAGTGTTTTAACTCATATGCTGTAGATTCTTGTTGTCGTTTTGTGGAAGGTTATAACCCATAGACAACCTCGCCCCATCATACAGATAATTGTGTACTTCCTTGATGTATTTGGCCTTTAAAGTTCATCCTTATGAAACAAGCTTTGAGATCTGTCATATACAGTGAGGGGAAAAAATTATTTGATCCCCTGCTCATTTTGTACGTTTGCCCACTGACAAAGAAATGATCAGTCTATAATTTTAATGGTAGGTTTATTTGAACAGTGAGAGACAGAATAACAACAAAAAAATCCAGAAAAACGCATGTCAAAAATGTTATAAATTGATTTGCATTTTAATGAGGGATATAAGTATTTGACCCCCTCTCAATCAGAAAGATTTCTGGCTCCCAGGTGTTTTTTATACAGGTAACGAGCTGAGATTAGGCGCACACTCTTAAAGGGAGTGCTCCTAATCTCAGTTTGTTACCTGTATAAAAGACACCTGTCCACAGAAGCAATCAATCAATCAGATTCCATACTCTCCACCATGGCCAAGACCAAAGAGCTCTCCAAGGATGTCAGGGACAAGATTGTAGACCTACACAAGGCTGGAATGGGCTACAAGACCATCGCCAAGCAGCTTGGTGAGAAGGTGACAACAGTTGGTGCGATTATTCGCAAATGGAAGAAACACAAAAGAACTGTCAATCTCCCTCGGCCTGGGGCTCCATGCAAGATCTCACCTCGTGGAGTTGCAATGATCATGAGAACGGTGAGGAATCAGCCCAGAACTACACGGGAGGATCTTGTCAATGATCTCAAGGCAGCTGGGACCATAGTCACCAAGAAAAAAATTGGTAACACACTACACCGTGAAGGACTGAAATCCTGCAGCGCCCGCAAGGTCCCCCTGCTCAAGAAAGCACATATACAGGGCCGTCTGAAGTTTGCCAATGAACATCTGAATGATTCAGGGGAGAACTGGGTGAAAGTGTTGTGGTCAGATGAGACCAAAATCGAGCTCTTTGGCATCAACTCAACTCGCCGTGTTTGGAGGAGGAGGAATGCTGCCTATGACCCCAAGAACACCATCCCCACTGTCAAACATGGAGGTGGAAACATTATGCTTTGGGGTGTTTTTCTGCTAAGGGGACAGGACAACTTCACCGCATCAAAGGGACGATGGACGGGGCCATGTATCGTCAAATCTTGGGTGAGAACCTCCTTCCCTCAGCCAGGGCATTGAAAATGGGTCGTGGATGGGTATTCCAGCATGACAATGACCCAAAACACATGGCCAAGGCAACAAAGGAGTGGCTCAAGAAGAAGCACATTAAGGTCCTGGAGTGGCCTAGCCAGTCTCCAGACCTTAATCCCATAGAAAATCTGTGGAGGGAGCTGAAGGTTTGAGTTGCCAAACGTCAGCCTCGAAACCTTAATGACTTGGAGAAGATCTGCAAAGAGGAGAGGGACAAAATCCCTCCTGAGATGTGTGCAAACCTGGTGGCAAACTACAAGAAACGTCTGACCTCTGTGATTGCCAACAAGGGTTTTGCCACCAAGTACTAAGTCATGTTTTGCAGAGGGGTCAAATACTTCTTTCCCTCATTAAAATGCAAATCAATTTATAACATTTTTGACATGCGTCTTTCTGGATTTTTTGTTGTTGTTATTCTGTCTCTCACTGTTCAAATAAACCTACCATTAAAATTATAGACTGATCATGTCTTTGTCAGTGGGCAAACGTACAAAATCAGCAGGGGATCAAATACTTTTTTCCCTCACTGTATGAGAACACCATCTCTTCCTATGCTAATTGCTCCCAGTGTGCGGGAACCAGCAGTGATCTGACCTACACAACCTGCAAATTAACAGTCTGGCATCATGGAACAGTTGTAAACATCTGTAGTGTATTTTTCACATATGGCAGTGGGTTCACACACTGCTAATTTAGCTGCTGTAATAAGTCTGTTGTCTTTCTTTGAAGCTGATCCCACCAGAGCAGACAGGCAGGAAAATGTCCTCTACACAAACAGAGCAGAGAGCAGGCAAAGCCAACCTCCAACAGCAGCCTGGTCTGGAGTGATGACAGGAGCCCTGATATCATTAGAATGACTAAGATTAAATGTAACGTGGCCGGGCCTCCGCGGTTAAACGGCTCAGATCACCGGTGGTGTTGGTGGCAGTGGTGGGATCCAGGTCTCTGACTGACCAAGCGAGGACTCACAGCGGTGGTCGAGTCAGGGCCGAGAATGTCACGTTGCCCACAGTGACCTTTTCTGGAGGTTTGTGTGTGAATGCATAGCCACATGTTCATCCAGCAACACACACACATTGTATAGACATACACACATCGCATACTAGACTGACAAATAGCAGTTTAAACTTACCAGCAGTATGCCATTGACTGGTGTAGGACCGGGCTGAGCCGCTTATGGAACACATCCTCTTATTTATGCATTCTTTCAGTCTCATTCTTAATTTCTCTCTGTCATTTCTGTTTACACTCTCTTCATTGAGACTCTACATGTATAATCTCATTGGGTTGATGCACATCAATTTGAACTGCTGAAATATAGTGGAAGCCACAGGACCTTTCATGGTTTTAGTTCACAATAGGCCCCTCGTGTTTCTTATCACTTAAAGTTCAGGAAACCCACAGTTGATTTTCACTGAACTCTTATGTTTTCTCTCACAGACCAGTCTTGTAATCAGTCATTTCCCCAAAAATCATTGGTTTGTGTGTGTCACATTGTATTCTCCAAAATGAAAATCAAACATTTGTTTTGCCTAATCCCTTTCCTGTTGCATGGTTGCAACAGGAAAGTCCCCTGTAGCTCAGTTGGTAGAGCATGGCGCTTGCAACGCCAGGGTTGTGGGTTCGTTTCCCACGGGGGGCCAGTATGAAAAGAAAACACACAAAAAACAAAATGTATGCACTAAGTCGCTCTGGATAAGAGTGTCTGCTAAATGACTAAAATGTTTTTAAAAATAAATAATTTACAGCCCCCTGGTTACAGAAGGTGAAGCCCCCTAGTTATGGAGGGAAGCTCAGGTTCCTAATTAGAGGGTAAAGGGTCCTATAAGTGACATCACCTTCCCCCTGGCACTATGAGTGTGTGTGTGTGTGTGTGAGAGAGAGAGAGAGAGAGTGTGAATGAGAGGAAGCTGGTGTGAGACATTTGGTAATCACTGCTTTGTGAGACTTCAAACACCCTCAGTCTTCACACAAACTGTCAGAACCTGAGCTTATAATTTGACTTTATTGTTCCTGTTGCCTGGTTTGGCCAATTGTGACCACCGTCTGTGGGAACTTCCTCACCAGTGGTTCGGAGGATTTTTTTTTCAAAAAGAGGAACTTGTCAAGAGATGGCCTTTAAATGTTGTGCCAGTAACCGAAAGGTCGCTGGTTCTAATCCCCGAGCCAACTAGGTGAAAAATCTGTCGATGTGCCCTTGAGCAAGGCACTTAACCCTAATTGCTCCTGTAAGTCGCTCTGGATAAGAGCGTCTGCTAAATAATGTAAATGTAAATGTAAATGTGATGAGTTTGAGAAGGTGCTTTTGAGATACCTAGCCTCATCCAAAGCTAAACAGGAAATGCACCTAACAGAGAACATTGTCTACAGTCGTTGTCAAATGTTTTGAGAATGACACAAGTATTGGTCTTCACAAAGTTTGCTGCTTCAGTGTTTTTAGATATTTTTGTCAGATGTTACTATGGTATACTGAAGTATAATTACAAGCATCCCATAAGTGTCAAGGGCTTTTATTGACAATTACATTACGTTTATGCAAAGAGTCAATATTTGCAGTGTTGACCCTTCTTTTTCAAGACCTCTGCAATCCGCCCAGGCATGCTGTCAATTAACTTCTGGGCCACATCCTGACTGATGGCAGCCCATTCTTGCTTAATCAATGCTTGGAGTTTGTCAGAATTTGTGGGTTTTTGTTTGTCCACCCGCCTCTTGAGGATTGACCACAAGTTCCCAATGAGATTAAGGTCTGGGGAGTTTCCTGGCCATGGACCCAAAATGTCGATGTTTTGTTCCCCGAGCCACTTAGTTATCACTTTTGCCTTATGGCAAGGTGCTCCATCATGCTGGAAAAGGCATTGTTCATCACCAAACTGTTCTTGGATGGTTAGGAGAAGTTGCTCTCGGAGGATGTGTTGGTACCATTCTTTATTCATGGCTGTGTTCTTAGTTACAATTGTGAGTGAGCCCACTCCCTTGGCTGAGAAGCAACCCCACACATGAATGGTCTCAGGATGCTTTACTGTTGGCATGACACAGGACTGATGGTAGCGCTCACCTTGTCTTCTCCGGACAAGCTTTTTTCCGGATGCCCCAAACTATCGGAATGGGGATTCATCAGAGAAAATTACTTTACCCCAGTCCTCAGCAGTCCAATCCCTGTACCTTTTGCAGAATATCTGTCTGTCCCTGATGTTTTTCCTGGAGAGAAGTGGCTTCCTCACTTCCGTTTTTTGACACCAGGCCAGCCTCCAAAAGTCTTCGCCTCACTGTGCCTGCAGATGCACTCACACCTGCCTGCTGTCATTCCTGAGCAAGCTCTGCACTGGTGGTGCCCCGATCCCGCAGCTGAATCAACTTTAGGAGACGGTCCTGGCGCTTGCTGGGCTTTCTTGGGCGCCCTGAAGCCTTCTTCACAACAATTGAACCTCTCTCCTTGAAGTTCTTGATGATCCGATAAATGGTTGATTTAGGTGCAATCTTACTAGCAGCAATATCCTTGCCTGTGAAGCCCTTTTTGTGCAAAGCAATGATGACGGCACGTGTTTCCTTGCAGGTAACTATGGTTAACAGAGGAAGAACAATGATTTCAAGCACCACCCTCCTTTTAAAGCTTCCAGTCTGTTATTCTAACTCAATCAGCATGACAGAGTGATCTCCAGCCTTTTCCTCGTCAACACTCTCACTTGTGTTAACGAGAGAATCACTGACATGATGTCAGCTGGTCCTTTTGTGGCAGGGCTGAAATGCAGTGGAAATGTTTTTTAAGTTCATTTTCATGGCAAAGAGGGACTTTGCAATTCATTTCAATTCATCTGATCATTCTTCATTACATTCTGGAGTATATGCAAATAGCCATCATAAAAACTGAGGCAGCAGACTTTGTGAAAATTTAATATTTGTGTCATTCTCAAAACGTTTGACCACGACTGTACAAGGTTTCATCAGGGGCTTCATCTTTCCCTGAGGATACTTATTTATTGTAGTTTATTTCAGTAAGAATCAAGTAATTTTCACAACATGTACAAATCTATTATTCAAAGACCACATTGGTGTTTCGGATGTTCAGTTTGTGTGTGTGTGTGTGTGTGTGGGGGGGGGGGTCGCTACAGTTACATATTGTGATATAATTTTTATCGTATTCTGTTTCACAATATTGCAATATTATTTTTGTGCTAGTTGGCTTTACCTGCACCAAATCTCCTGTATTTTTCCTTCATAGCTTGTTCTCCATCTTCTTTTTAAAAAGTGAGCAAATTTGTTTTCAGCAATTTTATTTCCATGACTGATCAAAACTTTTTCTCATGGCTCTCTCTTGTCCCCCTACAGCAGACATATGATGAGCAATATGTTTGGATCATCGAATCGCAATAAAATCGCAGTATCAAATTGCAATACATATAGAATCTTGAGAATCGCAATATCGGCACCTAAGTATCGTGATAATATCGTATCCCTGGCAATTCCCAGCCCTACACTCTAAGAATTAAAGGTGCTATCTAGAACCTAAAATGGTTATTCGGCTGTCCCCATAGGATAACTCTTTGAAGAACCCTTTTTGGTTCCAGGTAAAACCCTTTCCACAGAGGTTTCTACCTGGAACCAAAAAGGGTTCTCCTATGGGGACAGCCGAATAACCCTTTTTTCTAAGAGTGCATTAGCTAGAAGTGCCCCTCCAGAAACTTCATCGGAGGCACAACAAATCAGATCATCATCCCTATCAATCTAGTCATTTTCACGATTCTCAACCATCCTCCCACTGTAGCATCCATAGACCCATCTCTACCAGCCCCTATCCCAATAAAGAATTCATAATTGAAAACTAAATCATGAAAGGTGGTCCGCCCCTCCATCTCCTACTGGTCCCCTGTGTTGTGGTGACAGCTGTGGGAGCTCCTCTCCCTCTCACTCTCACATCCCTGTAATTGTTAACAGCCCTGCTGGGTACCTTGGTGGCTCTGCCACATCCAATCAGAATCACCCATAGAGCCGTAATATCCACTCAGTCGCTGACGCATGACAGTCTGGACCCTTCAAGTAAGAGGACACGGCTGTGCTGGTTCCGGTAGCCTCAGAGACTGCCGTCCATTCCATCCGTCCTCTCCATCCGACTCACTATGGTGAGTCTTGGTGACTCTGACAGGGCAAGGAGGAGGAACGGGGGTCTATTTCTGTGGCATTTGGGGCCTGTTTGTGGAGATGTGGGCCGACGACTGGGTAATGAGTGAAGACAGCTGGCAGGTTCAGTGGAGGTGACACACTAAGAGTACATATGGCAGGAAGGAAAACACTGGGCCTTGTTCTGGGTCTGTGTTTGAGAGGTTTTACCATAATCTAGTTTTCCCCATGGTTGACTCCTTTAGTCGGTTCGGAAATACATTTTTTAAAAGTAGGGCAAGTTGTGAGTGGTCGGTGCTTGGTGGGCCTCTGTAAATGTGGCATGTTTTCGCAGGAAAATTTGAAAAACACATTAGCTGACATTCTCTCTTTTCCTCAGGGTAAGTTGAAAGGTAAGCTAATAGAGTCATATTGGTTTTTCTGTTCAGTTGATAACTGTGTCCGTCACATTGGTGGTGGGTTGGTGATAAGTGACTGGTAGCCTACGTTGTAGGTCGGTACATCGTATTCAGGCCATGGTTCATCCATAGCAGGACAGATAGCTAATCAATGGAAAGTGTGAGACTGTGAGTGGTGGTAGTGGGTGTCCTCTGGCACAGTGGTTGGCTAGGATGTATCAGTGTTGAGAGATGACATGATGTTTGGTCAGAGGACACTAGGGAGGCACAGCTGGAGGAACCCCATTGGGGAGGGCTTAGCCTCACCCCACCACCCACAAGTAAATGATAACCCTTTACTGCCCCTCCAGCACTTGTATGATGCTATAACAGACAAAACATCTGGTTGGAACATCCCAGCAACATTGTAAGACTTCTGTGAGAATGTTTTGTGGTCCCCATTATTTTCTATTTAGAATGCCAAGAGGTTATAAATGCAGACACCCTCATGTTTAGACAGATCTAACAGACAAGTTGCCTAGCTGTGCTAAACTTTGTTGTTTATTATATAATGTAGCATCTAAATAGTCAGCCTTTTATTAAGTAGATACATGGTTACATGAAAAACTGCAGCACTGACTAAATCTATTTTGTCTACTGACACAAAGTACAAAGCGAAAAGACATGAAACCTCTTTTCTTGTTGAACATTCCCTTACAGGTTCTGCAAATGGGCCGCATGCCTCAAACTCTCTTTAAACACTATGAAACCACTAGAAACCGGCATATGCTGCTTCAGAGAGGGCGAGTTGTTCCGACTTATTGAAATCAAACATCTGGCTCGTCTCCAGCAAGAGCTCTAGTTAGAGCTTTCACACCAGCTGAGAGCGTAATGAGGGCTCACTCTGAGAGCGTAATGAGGGCTCACTCTGAGAGCGTAATGAGGGCTCACTCTGAGAGCGTAATGAGGGCTCACTCTGAGAGCGTAATGAGGGCTCACTCTGAGAGCGTAATGAGGGCTCACTCTGAGAGCGTAATGAGGGCTCACTCTGAGAGCGTAATGAGGGCTCACTCTGAGAGCGTAATGAGGGCTCACTCCGAGAGCGTAATGAGGGCTCACTCCGAGAGCGTAATGAGGGCTCACTCCGAGAGCGTAATGAGGGCTCACTCTGAGAGCGTAATGAGGGCTCACTCTGAGAGCGTAATGAGGGCTCACTCTGAGAGCGTAATGAGGGCTCACTCTGAGAGCGTAATGAGGGCTCACTCTGAGAGCGTAATGAGGGCTCACTCTGAGAGCGTAATGAGGGCTCACTCCGGGAGAACAGGCCTTCATAATTTAACACTCCAGGGGATTTAGGGATGTGCCCAGATTTATGTGTGTGTACAGTACTGTGTATACAAACCCAGCATGGTGTATTTGGGAGGTTCGGGGGGATCTCTGGTACCCAACAGGGTTCATTCTCACACACACAGCATTCAGCAGTATATTTGACAGAGGGTTCGTTTTGTTTTGTCACCCTAAAGACATGTTGGCATTTAGAGGTGTAACAGTGGTATTCACTGCTCAGAATATGTACACAAAGCTTTCCAGACCTGGGATGGAGGCACCACATACCTGCAGAGAAGCCTACTGCCCCCCAAGAAAGCATGCACACACACACACTCCCCCCAATCCACCACCAACCTCTCCCATCTCCCTTTTGACCCCAGCTGCATTCCCCAAATTCCTGACCAGAAGGACCATAGGTCTTTATATAGGCTTTATGTAATACATTTTTGTACCATTTTCTTGATAGGTTCCCAGCATACATGATGTTCTCCTTCCAAGTGTATGAGCTATCCCTTCATTAGTTCACTCGTTGACAGTGAGACATCATAGCAGAGGCTTAACATTCCACCACTGAGCTGTAGACAGAGAGTGGATCAGGTGTCACTATATTGTGGCACAGATTACCAGGGAGTCAGGGGCTTGGGCTGGTTCCAGAGGTCCAGAGTGGAAGACAGGTTGCATTCATGGCAGTAACTTCCACTCGGGACAAGGGGGACATGTCCCCCATGACAAATCAAAGTTACGCCCCTGGTTGTATCTTATGCCAGGGCATATTACGTTTAACTTTCACCTGAATGACATCATTGAAAACATTGTCTTTAACATTGTCTTTAACAGTATAGGATAATGTAACTGTAGACTACTGTGTAACCCAACTGAGGTGAAAGAGTTCAGTTGCACCTTGACGACAGTGATTAGGTGTATTGCTCCAGTGGAAAGATATCTGAACTAATATAATACTGAAAGGCCAATGAAGAGAGCTATGTTTTTTCTGCATCTGTAGAATTGACTATGTGGGCAAAACACATGCTTCATTATATTATTCCATGCATGAGGCCTAAAATGTGTAGCACACAAACAGTCAGTATTGAGTCATTGTGTTACATACTGTAGGTCAACTGTGCTGTGGTTATCAGCTCAACCAGGAGGTTGCCTGGTCCTGCTGTCGGAAAAAAGGGAGTCGGTCTGATCTGTTGATAAAAGTTTGAATAGTCTAGGAAGTCTGGCCATCTTATCTCAACCGTTTCAATCTTTATTAGCTTTGCAGGGGTGTGAGAGCTGATAAGGGGTTGACCATGGCTGGCTGTCTTGCACCTCCAGTGCTAATCAAGGCTGATTATGTGCTTTGTTTTTTAAGTGACATTGTGTACTTCAGGTTTTTGGTGATTGTGAATGGAACATTCTACCTTTGGCCGCGGACTTGTAGGACTTTTCCAACCTTGAATGAGCTTGGACTAGGCTAATATAAATATTTGACTTATATACTGTAAAGGGGTAATGATACAGAGCAGAACAGATTACTTTCATCTCCACGTCTGTACAGGCTGTCTCTTTGGCACTTATAGGCTCCGACGCTCCACTCACTGTCTTCCAGTGATTAGCTTTGAATGACAAAAGAGCCACATTCAGTGAGATAAGTGGCCATCTCGTCTAGTTTATGGTTGGGAGGAGGTCTTTTGAGCTGGCGGTCCCTTAAGTTGTCCCCCTTGTGACCTGATGCCCCCCTGCATGACAGTGGGGGGGACTGAGGTACCCCCTGACCCCACCCCACCCCCCAGCTTCCCCCACCTCCTGCCCCCCAACCATACATCAAGTAGCTAATGGCCTGATGGCACTCGGTGTGTCCCTGGCTTTGTCTGTTGGGCCAGTGGAGGGGTGTTTGTGTCCCTGGCTCCGTCTTTGTTATTATTTTATTGTCATGTTGTTGTTTTTTGTCCTCCTTCAGCTAATGAGATGGAGTGGTCCAGGTCTTTCTCCTCTTATCTAGCAGACCCAGAGAAGGCCATTGTTTAGAGCCAATAATAATGCTATGTCTGTGGCCCTAGAGGGGCCAATTCTCTGTCCATCCTCAGAAACACTAGAGATGTTTCTGTAGTGCTGGTTAATGACCGAACAGGATTGAACCATTAATTTGGATCGTTAATGTTCATAGTCTTTATGTTCACACATGGCACTGTCGACCTGGGCGTGTTGTGCATCTATATAATCTACAGATGCTGCAAGAGAATCCTGAGTAGGTCCTGGTTAAAATGTTACCATTTTATAAAGTTGGAGTCCAATGGTGATGGTCTTCAAGCTTCTGCCTGTTTTATCCTATAGAGAGGAGCCAGATGTTTCAAACATCAGAAAGAAGAAGGGAAGACAGGAGAAAGAGAAAGGAGAAAAGAAAGGGGTGAAAATTGAGAGATAGTTCACAGCAGATGCCCCTCATCAGTGGAGGATTTATTTGACAGGTAAAAAGAGGGTCAACACATTTTAAAGCGCTTCAAAGGTGGTCCCCGAGAATTGATGTACCTCTTATCTTGTGTTTATCACTCTGAATACATATTTCAAAGTGGAACGTGTTTTAACCTTCTAAGCTGAGGACAGCCGGTTTCCTTTGGATATGCTATGTTAGCTCTGGACTCTAGCCATTTCATTGGTTGGTAGATGATGAAGTCCTCTTGAACTAAACAAACACTTCCTGGGTTTGAGCCCTCTCTTCCTCACCAGAGTAATCAACAGAAATCTACTGGCACTCTTTAACCCTTCCTAGTCAAATGTCTTTGCTTACTCATATAGCCTACCTCTAGACCCCTTTTTTATTTTAAACAGTAGCTAAATTAACAATAAATTGAATTAGTTGTTTTTGAATTAGGCCTGTCCTCTGAGCTCTGGAGTGGGAAACATATAGGCGTGACCTTTGCTTTTGGGTTTTCAAACCTGGGTCATACTCATTAACCAAGTAGCCCAAATAATACCATTTGATTAAAAGCTAAATTGACTGAGCCGAATCCATTTGTTGTGCACACAACCTCAATGCGACCCTGGTGATCACGCAACATCGGACCCTTTTCACGCTCGCTACTCTCTCTATCGAGGGCCCCAGTTGTCTGTCCGGCCCAGAGGTCCTGATGAAGCATGACACAAACCATCTGGTTCCTCTTATGGGCTGCATGGGGCGCCTGGTTAAGCCTTCCCTGCAGGCGGGCTAGCAGTTTCACAGAGAGAGAGGGATAGAGAGAGAGGGGACAGGCAGAGGGGGGAAATGACAGGGTGGGAGGGAAAAACAGAGAGAAAGAAAGTGAGAGAGGGAGAGGGGGGGGAAGAGAGACAGACAAATACAGCGAGAGCGCGAGTGGGGTAGGAAAAGATGGGAGATGGACAGAGACGTATGAGAGCCAGGGAGATGAGAGGGGAACAGAAAAGGTTAATAACTACCCACTGTGAGAGAAGGGGGTAGTCAGGGCAGGAGCAGGGGTGACCCAGTGTAATAGGAGACATGTTCTGCTGCAGCCGTCACATGGTTTTCAAAAGAGAGAGGATCACAGTAAAAAGTGCTGGGTACTAATTATTCTCATTAGAGCCAATGGAGTTAATGGAGGCTATTGTCTGTGTGTAAATACAGGTTGGGCCACCCCTCAATCTGGTCTACTGACCTCACCCTGTGTTTTCAGATCCAACCTGTTTTTATACATTGTGGCTTAAAACCTGTCTATTTTAGTTATCAATCACCATGTGTGTCGAGAAGAAATATGAGCAAACATACATTTGGGCCACTGTCTGGTTTCCTGCTCGATGTAAGATATAAATAGTGTCCCAAACAACCAACGGCTAGCATTGTGATTCACATTGATCTATGCATTGTTCTAAGTGATAGTGCTTAGAGCAAGAGATAACCTCTAAACAGAGACTGGCTGGCTCTCTTCAAACGGCTGATGTCACATCCAATGAACACAATGCCTTCAGAGGACATTTACATTTCAAACAACAAAAGGCATTCTTATGAACACAGTCAATCTCAGAGGGGAACATGGTTTTTGAACTTGGTCTTAGTGAAAAGGCAGTGGATTTCAAAAGATGTATGGTCTATGGAGTTATACTTTCATATTCTAAACAGTCTCCCTTGTTTTGTCATATAACATGTTTCTATGAATATTTGCTTAACTCTTGACTCCAACATCCTGTGGTCACCCGTTTTGTCTTCCATTGGTCATTACTAAAACCAGGATCTACTCCATGCCACAAACTCTATAGATTTTACATTGTAGTCATTTAGCAGACGCTCTTATCCAGAGTTATCACAGTTAGTGCATACATTATTATTTTTATTTTTTTCATACTAGCCCCCCGTGGGAATCGAACCCACAACCCTGGCGTTGCAAGCGCCATGCTCTACCAACTGAGCTACACGGGCCCTATAGAACTCCTATTCAGATTGGATTGAAAAACTCACACTTCCATGGAGGGGTAGAGGCTGCCTGTCATCAGTACCCCAGATTTGAGTTCATATTTGGGTTAGGCCAGGCACTAATCCTGCTTTACACTCCAGTGGCATAATCCTGCCACTTGAAACGGCAATCCTACTGTCTGATGGAGCACATATGCTCCGGAAGAACGTTGTGAAGTAAATGTGATGCCCCACCACCTCCACCACCGCTACCCTTAGTTCCGCTACATTTTTCTTTCCCTCTTTCTTTCTGTAGTCACACTTTATTGGATAGTCTGGATAGTCCATCTGTAGATACAGATGGTCATACTATCAACAAACTATCTGTTGACAAGCAACAGCTTGTTAGGGTTAGGATTAGGTTTAGAATAATGGTTATGGATAGGGCTAGGGTTAGGTTTAGTAGATACAGTAGTTGGTTGAAATGTTACTGATAGTCTGTAGAGCATCTACAGATGGACCATCCAAATAAAGTGTTACCCTTTCTGTTTTTATCCTGTTTTTATCCCTGTCTAGGCTCTTTCCTCTGGCACCTGTTGAGTTTTTTCCCAGAACTTATTCCAAACAATGGGTGCCTTTCCCGGCATTGCCTGCTTGACATCTGGAAAGTGTAGCAGTCCCCCATCCTCTCTAGACTGAATTTATAGTAGTAGGCCTTCCAGGCCTTTTGACAGCAGGGCAGAGGGGGGTTGACGTGAGAGAGGTGTGGAGGTTGAACGGTAGAGAGACAACTTAAACAACGGAGGTAGGGAAGTAAGTCCCCTTTTTATGTCATGCTGCCAGTAATTAACTTTCTCACAAATTCATAGGACTTTGTGTAAGTCTTGGGGGTTTTGTTTGTTACAGAGTGATCATTAGGGCTAGGATCCTTGTGGAAAGTACTTGCTATTTGCAAAGTGCCTCTGTTTCTTTGCTATTGAACCGTACCAACATACTAACCTTATACTATTATGTAATGTGTACATAAAACCCTTTAAAACACCACAGATACAGATCCTTTTCCTGCCAGAAGGAGGTCACTCATTGTTTTGCCTCATAAAAACAAAGAGCCAAAATAGACTTATTTGTATCACACCTCAGGCCACTTTGGGAACAATACCGCTCTGACTCTCCAGCTGTCACACAGCAGAAGGAGCACGTTTGTTTTTTTTGGCCAGTTTCTTAAAACTTTTTGAAGGAAATGAAATGAAAAGCAGCCACCACCTGTGCCCCCAGGTTTTTGTAGCAGTTTTGGGGTTTACAGACGAGGTCTGTAAACCCCATTTCTGCTATACTACACATGGCAGCCTATGTTCACCTTCTGTTTTTACACATGAAAAAGAAGAGAATGTGGGCTCTCCAAAAGGCCTGATAATCTGCAAACCAACTCTGCTGACAAACAATTTAATTTACTGGGCAGGGCCTTATTGCCACGTGCTGACACATTCACACATGCATGCAAGTGCACACATGCGCACACACACACACAATAATCATGTTGGGATGCTCTCCAGCTATAAATACTTTCCCTGCACCTCCTTGGTTTAGGCTCCCTATCCCATTATAGACACACAACCTCACCCCCTCCCTTCCTTACTCCCACGTCGTTGCGATGCATGCCCTAAAAATAACGGTCTTCTCTTTCTATGCAACATGTAATTGAGATATGTACCATTTAAAAACAATCTCCAGTTACTTTGGGATTAAAGTTTAATTTATCTTTCATTGGGGCTTGTTAATTTGGAGAACAAGCTGTCTCGCTGCAACTGTGAGAGTTATTGCGTTGGAAGTGTATTGGTTTACTTAGCAGTTTTATATTGCAGGGTGTTTAAATATTGATGGTCTCGTGTTAGTGAAATATTCAGTGCAGCTGTTTAGGAATGGAAATGTGGTGTGCAGAAACTTTGTTCAACTCATCACAGCTGATTATGCAATTTATATTAGGAACGATGCCTCTTTTCTGTCAACCTTGCATGTTGAGGAGAAATCGTTTAGGGAGATGTGTTGAGCTCCTTCCCCTTGTGCACGTAGACACACAGACACATTCTCTCACAGCTACAGGGTGTTATGAATATCAATGCAGAAGTAAAATTCCTATAATTAATGTAGCCTCCAAGATATTGAATTCCTGGTAAAACTTGGATTGGCATGTTTTGTGTATTCCCAATAGCGGTCAGCTCAGTGCATGCGTGGGAGCTTGGCCCAGCTCTTTCCTGCCAGACACAGGACTCATTCCAGCTCTAAAGAGTGTGACATGAGCTCAGTGTGAGCTTTAGGGACCACTGTCACTCTCTGCCATATGGTCTCTCTCTGTCTCTGCTGCCCTGGAGAAAAGCAGCCCATGCTAACACCTCTCTTTTTTTTATTATCTTTTTCTCCCAGGGACTGTGAGTGCAGGTGAAGACAAGGACAAGTCCTTCGTCCGTTCATCCGTCCGTCAACATCCGAAGTGTCCCGGTGCCGCCCACCCTCAGGTCACCTCAACCGCGACGGCGGCCGAACAAATAGGAGTCTCTCGCCCCAGCATCCATCAGACTGCCTCCCTTCACAAAGCAAATATTTGAGGCCATTATATCTCATTTCCCAGGGCTAACCTTCAGTGAAAAGATCAACGGAAAAGGAGTGATCGCTCAGAGAGAGACAGACAGAGACAGAAGGAAAAGGGGAGGGTGAAAAATAGTAACCCTTTCAAAGTGAACTCTGCCTGCTATTTCTGCTGCGCTGTGGGCAGGAGAACGTCTCATTTGGGAGTGCTCTTGGCCGGCGGCAAAAGGATTTCCTTGCACCCTGCCCATTTATCCAAATGCCTGTGTAAATACTGGATAGAGATATCAATTTGTCTGGGCTCCAACAGTGCCCAAAAAGAGACTATAAGCTATCTATACCAAGCTCCACAACAAACTTGGCCTCTGTGGTCACAGAATTGCTACCTAGTTATTTCCTCAGTAGAGAGATTCAGGAACTGTGAGTGAGAATGGGAGCTGCTATGCTATAGTTCTGAAGCAGAAAGCTTACTGAAGAGCTCACACCAGACTAGATCTTGAAAGGGACAACAATAGATCCAGGGAGAACACCTTTCGCCACTAGCTGCAGGAGAAGGCAGCCATTTTGAGGCTGCTGTTTTGATGTCTTTACCCAGAAGGGTGGAGCACCATGAAGCCGCTAACACCAATAGGATCCCCCTCACCTCTGAGGCTCCTCAACAAGGGCCCGGACTACCTGCGTAGGCAGATGGATGGTGGGGGCCAGGGCCGTTCCATCAGTGCTGTAGAGAGACTAGAGGCAGACAAGGCCAAATACGTTAAGAGCCAGCAGGTCATCAACACCAAACAGGAGCCCGTCCTGGTGCCCTGCACACCACCTCCTCCACACCGTCGTCCACTCACCGTGCCTGGGAGTCTCACCCCACGACTGCCACCCCGCCGATCCTCTGCCCCTTTCACCACCCTGACCGGCCCCCTCACCGTACGAGACGAGAATGAGAATGATGACTCGAGGAAGGAGAATCGGAGGACGTCGGTGGATGTGGAAGCACGGAACAGGAGTAATGCCAACGAGGTGACCCCACCCAGCCCCAGGACCCCACCCTCCGTACTCCTGGTAGCCCCTCACAGTGCCCCCATCCTGAGGCGGAGCACCGGTAAGCGCATGCTGCGGCCTGACTCCCTGGTCATCTACCGGCAGAAGAAAGAGTGCAAAAGCCTGGCTAGTGGTGGCGTCATATTGGGGAACTCCAACATGGAGATAAAGGGTTACAACTTTGTCCGCCGCCTCTTCCAGGGCTCCATGCGGGAGAAGAGTGGCGGGGGTGAAGGGGGCACCCAGAAGATGGTGATCAGCGAGGAGAAAGCTCCGTCTCGGGATGGTGACTCACGCATGTCCTGGACCAATGACAAGGACACCGTGGATGGGGGACAGGGAGGGCCGGGTAGCCGGAGATCCAGTAAGACGGACCACGAGCGCTCACCGCTGCCCAGCCCTGGCCTCAGCCCTGGCTTCAGCTATACACTGGAGCGGACTAAGAATGGTGTTAGCTGTGTTAGCAATGGCACCACCAATGGTACCAGAAACAGCAATGGCATCACCAAGGGCAACGACATGAGTGACCACACTGACAACGAGGCAGACATCTGGAAGCGGGTGCCGCCACCACCACCACCGCGGCGGCGTTCAGGACTACAACGCTCCAAGTCAGACCTGCTTCTGCGATGCTCGGTGGCGTTGTCTGACCAGGAGCATTTCTTTGACTACTGTGGGCTGGACCTGGACATGGTGGACCGGCTGGGGCCCGAGAACTTCCTGGGTGGGGCCAGCGACGTAGACACGCTCTCACTGGTGCTGAGGAGCATAGGGGGAGGGGGCGGTGGCTCGGAGCCCAGCGAGTTCTCCCGCCACTCGGGAGAGGCGGGTCTTTTCCAGGAGGAGGTGGCCGAGAAGCTGACCACGGGGGTGTCAATCATCGAGAGGAACGCCCGTGTCATCAAGTGGCTCTACAGCTGCAAGAACGCAGCGCAGGAGGGGCCCAAAGAGTCCACAGTTTAGACACCACTTATGCTCTAAAAAAAAATACATGTTCCCCTATGACTGAAGGACAGAGACTTTGTTATTGTACTGTAATCCTTAGTCTTCTCACAGGTTGATATGCTGTATTTATATGTCCTATGGAAAGTGTGAGGGGTGTGGATGGCCTACACCATATTTTCGAGTGGAATCATTTACCCCTGCAGATGTTAGTTTCAGTGAGTGTGTGGTTGTGTTGGATATGGCTGTCCCGCCCACTCCCTATCCTAACCAATAGGTATTGTCAGATCTATAGTGATTGACAGCCTCACCTAAGCCCCGCTCTGACTACAACCAACAATAAGGCACATAAATTAGAAAATAACAGGCACAGATGAGGCTGTATTTAGTGTTGTGGACGCACAACAACACAACCCTACACTCTTCTCTCGAACAAATGAATAATTTAGAATGGAAAACCACAACGTTTTTTTCTAAACTGGAGTGAACCGTGAGTACCTCATTCCGAACTGTCCCAGTTTAGTTTGTGTGTTTTCTTCTTAAACGCAGGCGTTGGAACAAACATGCAAGGGACCCCTGTGGGGTTGTTAATGCACTGAACTGGACGAAAAGTGAGAGAGAGTAAACGAGAGAGAGAGAGAGAAACAGCTTTGACTTTTTACAGAGTATTATTATTATTATTATTATTATTAAACACTGAGCATAATACTCTAGAGACAGTACTACCCGGACAGTAGTATTAGACAAGGAGGCACGCAGGGTTGGTTATTTTGATCCTACATCACCTCTGATTCTTACCCCAAAGAGAGCTAACTCTTGCACAGCAACTACTGACCACTGATACGTTAGTTGTGACACATTTGTTATTGATTTTGACATCTACAGCTATGTAACTGGCTGGCAGCGAACTCTGCATTGCCTTTTATATCTGTTGCTACTTTGTAAGCTACCTTGTTGCCATTGCAGGATATAAATTAAAGTGTGATATGTTGTTTTACTGGATAACTGGTCAATTCCTTGTGGAAAAAAGTGACTTTTTACTCCGCTACCACAAAATATTCACTTAAAGGGCATTTTAAATTCCTCACCAAACAAATACTATTTTGTTGCTGTTTTCATGTAACAGATTTCACCATAGTAAGTGTTCAAAGTGCAAGGGACCATGAGCTATTAGGTTGCCAAATATTTAAGGGTGTCACCTTCACAGAGCTGATGTTTACAGAGTCCCCCAGATTCCCTCAGGGGTGGGGGTTGGGGTTCCTCTCCCTCCTGCGGCCAATGGTCATCCCTAGGCCTGAGGGAGGATGGTAAGAGGGTGAGAACTCCCTCTCTCCCCCTCTACCTCTAATAGCTATAGATCCTACCTCACTTCATCAATCAGTCAGTGATGCCCCTTTTATGTAAAGGAAAACATCACCTTGATCAGAGGTCTCCCAGGGGTACCTCTGAAAAATTTACTGAAGGTCCACGGGTGGTATGAACAGGTTAGAATGTGACCCAGAGAGGCATTGGGTGGAGTAATATTGGACCTGAGGAAGGTCACATGATAGGCCATGTAATAAATCAACAACAGATCCCTGTTTGGAGACGTGGTATTTTCTCTCTGTCCGTAGCACTGCGCCCAAACCAACTGGACCACCCCTTTAAACTTGATTTGTGTTGGAAACTCCTGAGAAAACTGTTGTCTTGCATGTTTACAAAATGGCTCTGTACATTTTTCTATCCATGTTTTTATTTTCCATATATGAGAGGTTTTGTTTTTATTCCAAAGAGAAATGTGTATGATGATGAACACAGAAAATTAAAAGAATAAAGTCATATTTGTGTGAAAGAAAATGTTACTTTTTTGTTGTTTTTGGCTCCAGCTACAATAGACATAAACAAGTATACAAAAACCATTAAGCAGCACACATTTCTGTATACCACATCAACACCATAGTGAAGCATGACAAAGTCTGTCTGACAGAAACAGTATATGATGACATCATCCACTCTTTAACATTACAATCATAATTGCAGTTTTAAGTCTTACAAACTTAGCTAACCATTTCATGGATACAGGCAACCTGTTGTTTACAGTAGGCTAATAACTACTTTTGAGAAGAAAGAAACTCCTCTGTAAATGGCATAAGTTGTTTTAGGACAGTCTGATGGAAAAGAGTGAATGAGTCACTGTTTTGATGTTGTCTGGCCCTTGAGTCTTTGTTGTCTCTTTCCACCACCTCACATCTAATTTTTCACATTAGCTCAAGAGGCTGCCTGTGGTAATCCCTTTAGCATTCTGAGCATACAGAACCCCTGAGTGAGTTGCAACAGGTCCTGTTTACAGACAACACAAATGAGACAATGGCCTGATGCTATGACTGGGTGGTCAGGTTGAGACGTCCATGGACGATCGCTTCATTTTCTCAATTTCTCTCTCTCTCTCTCTGCCTGTATACCTATCTCTTTCGCTCTCTCCCTAAATTTTTCTCTCTCTCTACCTTTCTTCCCCCTCTCTCGGTCTTTCTCTCTGTCTTTCTGTCTTAGTTTGGAGGAGAGAGCCAGACAGTCTCTTTCTTCCAAACCCTTCTCCCATCCAACACACACACACACTCTCTCGCGCTCTCTCTCTCTCTCTCTCTCTCTCTCTCTCTCTCTCTGAGGAGAACAATAGGTCTCCTGTCTGTCTGTGGGTGTCAGTCAGGGCTGACTACAGAGCCTGCTGTTACATCCTGTTATTGGTTCGTAGTACCAGGTTTTTAACACATGTTCACGTTTTTTCGGTTGCTCCTCTCCTTTCCGGAATAAACAGACCAAACACCCCCTAGTTGCAGCAGCCCGTTTGAATTTGATGATATCAAGTTACATTGATGGAAAGACATTGTCACCAAATGTTGCTTTCCAAACGTACAATACTAAAAATTAAAAGGTTTCTACCTGTTAGACATCAAAGGGTTTCTAAATAATGTGGCTTGCCTTTGGAAATTAGGCGATAACCTGGCAGGGATCTACCATCCACGGCTTTGATGCTGATGTGGGTTTTTCCTAACATTAAACTTCAGGGGGCCTTGCAGAGAGCCAGACCAGACCTCCAACACCATGTGTTTACCCAGCACCACCATATCCTTAAGAGTCCCCAAATTCTGTTCGCTGCCCTGATTTTTATATGAGGACTGGTTCAGAGGTAGCCTGGTCCTAGATCTGTTTGTGCTGTCTTGCCAACTTCTTTGGTCATTGTCACGCCAATGACCATAGGAATTGGGAAGATGGCACAAGCAGATCTGGAACTAGGCTAGATCTGAGATCACTGAGAATAACAAACACTGAACTCTTGAACCCGCCAAAAACCTTATGAATGTGAAAGCCTTATGCACATTAGCAATTTTATGAATATTAGAGTTGTCTTAAGGCAGTCAGTGGCAGACAAGCATAATTGACCTGTTTATAGAACGGGACAGAAAACATCTTAGGGAATTAGCAGACGGAAACCAGACTTCCTTTTGCCTCGAGATGGGAGACCTCTAAAAATCTAGTCTCCAGCACCCGTCTCTATCTATCTGCAGAAGGCCTGCTGAGACTGAGGCTGTCCTAATATGGACACCGTACTATAAGGCATTGTCACATGTTGCTCGGACAGGTTTACATCATACAGTATTTCCCCCTCAAAAAGACATACTGTATGTTACTGCTGGCGATATTATTAGTGTGCGTTCTTGCCCTGTTGGATAGTGATTCGTGCTCTGTGTTTTCCCTCCCTGGGCTCTGAATAGCAATGTGTGTCAGGGTTAGCAGGGGTTGTGAAGTGTGTCAAATCTGGCCTAGTTCTTCTGGGCCAGCAGCTCCAGCATGCTGCAACCGTCCACGCTTGAGAGAAGCCCGATTCATGACTCATAGAGAGATATAGAGAGAGAGGGATGAATACACACCGGAGCACACACACTTGCACCACACACACACTTACACCAGAGCATGCAAACACAAACACACCGCAGCACAGGATCCCCATGACAGAGCTAGCACATGGCACAGAGATGAGAGGCATTCCTGAGGCACGTTTTCATAAGGGATGTCTTAGTCAGTAACAACAACAAACTAATGGGGGAAGTTAGTCAGAGATCTCAAATGGTTGTGTGTGTGTGTGGGGGGGGGGGGGGGGGGGGGGGTTGGGCGTGTGTGTGTGTGTGTGTCCTTGTGGTCAGAGAGCTTGGGAACAGAGGGGTCGACACATGACCACACAGTCTGGTATAGCTCAGGCCCAAGTACCCAGTGACACAAACCTGAGACAAACCTCCGACTGACTGAAAACTACAACTCCATAACAGGGGGGAGAAACGACTCAAACAGATGATGACTTCATGCAATGATTTATGCTGGCATGTGAACAGACAGGGGTCTACCTGTACCCCAGCACCTGCCCCTTTGCCCTCCCACTCACTAAGTGCCCTTTTGGGTGGTGGTATAGGAAAGAAAAAATGTGTATACAGTTTTTGTCGTTGTTGTTCTGAACCCACCGCCCCCAAGTCGTTGTGACGTCGTCAAGTTCACCACCCCCTACCCCTACCCTGTCTGTTTGTCTGCAATGTACGGAGCTCACGTGTGCCCGGTTGTGCCTTTTTTCCCAGTCTGCCCTGTATGGAGATTTTGCATGCCCGGTATCCAAACATGCATGGCTTGTGATGCCTATAATTTAGCCACGGAGGATCAATATTTTCTTTTTTTAAATTGCCAAGTTGTGGATTGTGTGTAGCTCAATAATAAGGCATAGCCTACAGTCGGGAACGCACGACAAAACAGGCTTTTCGCAATATTTTAAAAAAAATTGCGGAAAAACACAGGTTGGAAAGTAAATGGATCCTGCTGAAAAGGAAGGACTGTAATCTGTCTGCTGTAAAAAAATATATAGATATTTTATAAACTTCTAAATAGGCCTATTGAGCGAACATTGTTTACAAGAGAGTGATAGCCTACTGGGCACACACTGGTTGAATCAACGTTGTTTCCATGAAATGACGTTAAACCAACGTGGAATAGACGTTGAATTGACGTCTGTGCCCAGTGGGAGGCTTTTGGCACAAGCGCATCGGCCAAGCCAGCAAATGAGCTGTGCATCATTGGGTGAGTCAGCTTTTTTAATTTTGAGCACCTGCCCCCTGAAAGGTCTGTGCACGGCCCTGGATTTATATCATTTATGACTCATGCTGTGATGTAGGCTACAGTATATTTCAAGGGTTATGTATTGGAGTTATGTAATGTAGTTCCCAAAACCTGATCAGTGTCACGCCCTGGCTCTGGGGACTCTTATATGTTGAGCCAGGGTGTGTAGGGTCTATGTTTTGTGTTCTATGTTCAGTTTCTAGTTCATGTGTTTTCTAGGTTGGCCGGTGTGTTTCTCAATCAGAGGCAACGAGAATCAGCTGTTGCTTGTTGTCTCTGATTGGGAACCATACTTAGGCAGCCTTTTGTGCACTTGTCATTTGTGGGATCTTGTTCCGTGTTGGTTTGTGTTCATGACCGAGGACTTCACGTTTCATTTAGTTGTTTTGTATTTTGTATCGTGTTGCTAGTACACTATTAAAGAGATGTACGCATATCACGCTGCGCCTTGGTCCGCTCATTATGACGATCTCTGTTCACCCATGACTGCATGGCCAGGCACGACTCCAACACCATCATTAAGTTTGCCGACGACACAACAGTGGTAGGCCTGATCACCAACAACAGTGAAACAGCCTATAGGGAGGAGGTCAGAGACCTGGCCGTGTGGTGCCAGGACAACAACCTCTCCCTCAACGTGACCAAGACAAAGGAGATGATTGTGGACTACAGGAAAAAAAAGAGGACTGAGCACGCCCCCATTCTCATCGACGGGGATGTAGTGGAACAGGTTGAGAGCTTCAAGTTCTGTCAGAAGGAACCGATGTGGATGTGGTGGAGGAGTCAGGCGCAGGACACAGAGGTTTAGTCCAACAAACTTTACTAGTCCAAAGTGAAAAAATACAAGACACGACCTCGAAAAAACAGAGGCGAGGGAAATACGCAAACATGCGTAAATACTAAACAAAACAAACAGAGCGCAAAACACGCAGCTCCTAAACACGCAGACAACAACACACAATCTAACTAACACAAAACAAGGAACTTATAGGACACGTAATCAGGACACAAACAGACACAGGTGTACAAGACAGAACAAAGCAATCAACACACGAAACATACAACGGTGGCAGCTAGTATTCCGGGGACGGCGAACGCCGAAGCCTGCCCGAACCAGGAGGAGGAGCAGTCTCGGCCGAAACCATGACAGTACCCCCCCCTTGACGCGCGGCTCCAGCCGTGCGCCGACCCCGGCCTCGGGGACGGCCAGGAGGACGCGGACCCGGGCGCGTGGGATGCCCACGGTGGAACTCTGTCAGGAGGGATGGATCGAGGATGTCCCTCCTAGGCACCCAGCACCGTTCCTCCGGACCGTACCCCTCCCACTCCACGAGATACTGGAGACCACTCCTCCGGCGCCTCGAGTCCAAGATGGTCCGGACCCTGTACGCCGGTGCCCCCTCGATGTCCAAAGGGGGTGGTGGGGTCTCTCCTATCTCATCCTCTTGGAGTGGACCAGCTACCACCGGCCTGAGAAGAGACACATGGAACGAGGGGTTAATATTTTTGTACTCAATAGGCAATTGTAACCTGTAACACACCTCGTTCAATCTTCTCAGGACTTTGAAGGGCCCCACAAACCGCCGACCCAGCTTCCGGCAGGGCAGGCAGAGGGGCAGGTTTCGAGTCGAGAGCCAGACTCGATCTCCCGGTGCGTACACCGGTCCCTCACTGCGGTGGCGATCGGCGCTCGCCTTTTGTTGACGGATGGCCCGCTGCAGATGGACATGGGCAGCGTCCCACGTCTCCTCCGAGCGCCGGATCCACTCGTCCACCGCAGGAGCCTCGATCTGGCTCTCGTGCCACGGTGCCAGGACCGGCTGATACCCTAAAATACACTGGAAAGGTGTTAAACCGGTGGAGGAGTGGCGGAGAGAGTTCTGGGCCATCTCTGCCCAGGGGATATACCTCGACCACTCCTCCGGCCGGTCCCGGCAATAGGACCTCAAAAACCTACCCACATCCTGGTTGACACGTTCAACCTGCCCATTGCTCTCTGGGTGGTACCCCGAGGTAAGGCTCACCGAGACCCCCAGGCATTCCATGAATGCCCCCCAGACTCTGGAGGTGAACTGGGGACCTCGGTCGGACACAATATCCTCGGGGACCCCATAGTGCCGGAACACGTGGGTAAATAGGGCCTCAGCGGTCTGTAGGGCAGTAGGGAGACCCGGCAGTGGGAGGAGACGACAGGCCTTGGAAAACCGATCCACAACGACCAAAATGGTGGTATTCCCCTGGGAAGGGGGTAGGTCGGTCACAAAATCCACCGAGAGGTGGGACCATGGTCGTTGTGGAACGGGCAGGGGATGTAACTTACCCCTGGGCAAATGTCTAGGCGCCTTACACTGGGCGCACACCGAGCAGGAGGAGACATAAACCCTCACATCCTTAGCTAACGTTGGCCACCAGTATTTCACGCTAAGGCAGTGCACTGTCCGGCCAATACCTGGATGTCCAGAGGAGGGTGATGTATGAGCCCAATAAATAAGCCGATCACGAACCTCGAGCGGAACGTACGTCCGCCCCACAGGACACTCGGGGGGAGTAGGGTCGGTACGCAGTGCCCGCTCGATTTCCGCATTGACTTCCCATACCACCGGAGCCACCAGACAAGACTCCGGCAGTATGGAAGTAGGCTCAATGGACCTCTCCTCTGTGTCATACCGCCGGGACAGGGCGTCTGCCTTACCGTTCTGGGACCCTGGGATGTATGTGATCTTAAAAACAAACCGGGTCAGGAACATGTTCCACCTAGCCTGACGAGGGTTCAATCTCCTAGCTGCCCGGATGTACTCCAGGTTACGGTGATCAGTCAGAATGAGGAAAGGGTGTTGAGCCCCCTCAAGCCAATGCCTCCACACCTTTAGGGCCTGGACTACAGCTAACAGCTCCCTGTCCCCAACGTCATAATTGCGCTCCGCCGAGCTGAGCTTCTTGGAGTAGAACGCACAGGGGCGGAGCTTAGGTGGCGTGCCGGACCGTTGTGACAGGACTGCCCCAATACCGGTCTCGGACGCGTCTACCTCTACTTGGAATGGCAAAGAGGGATCCGGATGCGCCAGCACCGGGGCCGAGGTGAACAGGTTATTTAGCTTGACAAATGCCCTGTCCGCCTCAGCTGACCACTGCAAGCGAACCGGACCCCCCTTTAGCAGGGACGTAATGGGAGCTGCAACCTGTCCAAAGCCCCGGATAAACCTCCGGTAGTAATTAGCAAAACCCAAGAACTGCTGCACCTCTTTTACAGTGGTTGGAGTTTGCCAATTACGCACGGCCGACACACGGTCTACCTCTATCTCCACACCAGACGCGGACAACCGATAACCCAAAAAGGAGACGGACTCCTGGAAGAACAGGCATTTCTCTGCCTTGACATACAAGTCATGCTCCAACAGTCTTCTCAACACTCGGCGCACCAGGGCTACATGCTCGGCTCGTGTAGAAGAGTACACTAGGATGTCGTCGATGTACACTACCACACCCTGCCGATGCATGTCCCGGAAAATCTCGTCCACAAAGGATTGGAAGACTGAAGGAGCATTCATTAGCCCGTATGGCATGACGAGATACTCGTAATGACCCGAGGTGGTGCTAAACGCTGTTTTCCATTCATCCCCCTCCCTAATGCGCACCAGATTATACGCGCTCCTGAGATCCAACTTTGTGAAGAACCGCGCTCCGCGTAATGATTCCGTCATAGTCGCAATCAGTGGAAGAGGGTAACTGTACTTAACCGTGATCTGATTGAGACTACGGTAATCAATACACGGGCGCAAACCCCCGTCCTTCTTCTTCACAAAGAAGAAACTCAAGGAAACCGGGGAAGTGGAGGACCGTATGTATCCCTGTGCCAAGGACTCGGCTATGTAAGACTCCATAGCCGCTGTCTCCTCTTGAGACAGGGGATACACACGGCTCCGCGGAAGAGCCGCTCCTGTTTGGAGATTTATCGCACAGTCCCCCTGTCTATGAGGTGGTAGCCGTGCTGCCCTCGTTTTGCTGAACACAAGTGCTAAGTCCTCATACTCAGGGGGAATGCGCATTGCGGGTACTTGGTTCGGACTCTCTACCGAGGTCGCCCCTAAGGAAACACCTAGACATCTCCCTACACACTGGGCAGACCACTCCATAAGAGCCCTCTGTTGCCACGCAATGGTAGGATCATGGGCGCTTAACCAGGGAAGCCCCAGCACCACAGGGTACGCAGGAGAGTCAATCAGATAAAACTGAATGATCTCCTCATGACCCCCCTGCGTCGTCATCTTAAGTGGCGCTGTGACTTCTCTGATCAGCCCCGACCCCAACGGCCGGCTGTCTAAGGCGTGGACAGGAAAAGGGGCTTCTACCGGCCGAAGGGGAATTCCTAACCTATAACAAAATGCCCGATCAATAAAATTCCCAGCTGCGCCTGAATCTACTAGCGCCTTATGCTGGGAATGAGGTGCCACCTGTGGAAATCTCACAGGAATACTCATGTGACCAACAGAGAGCTCTGGGTAAGTGGGGCGCCTACTCACCTGAAATGACTCCCCAGTGCGTGACCTGTTGTCCCCTCTCCCAGGAGACCCTCCCCAGCACCTGGCCGCGGTGTGTCCTCCACGGCCACAGTTGGTGCAGGGGGTGGCCCCCCTCGGGTTCTCTCTCCTCCTCTCTCTAGCGCCAGCACCCCCGAGCTCCATGGGAATCGGCTCGGAGGTGCTGGCGGGTGGAATGGACGACCCCCACTCGGGACGTCCGTGGGTGGCCAGCAGGGTGTCGAGCCGGATGGAGATGTCCACCAACTGGTCGAAGAATAGGTTGGTGTCCCTGCAGGCCAGCTCATGACGAACGTCCTCTCGTAGGCTACACCGGTACTGGTCGATGAGGGCCCTCTCATTCCACCCCGCATCCGCGGCTAACGTCCGGAACTCCAGTGCGAACTCCTGTGCGCTCCTCTTCCCCTATCGGAGGTGGAACAGATGCTCCCCCGCCGCCTTCCCTTCAGGTGGGTGATCGAAGACAGCCCTGAAGCGGCGGGAGAACTCCGCGTAGGTGATGGTAGCGGCGTCTATTCCCCTCCATTCGGCGTTGGCCCACTCCAACGCCTTGCCGGATAGACAGGAGATGAGGGCGGAGACGCTCTCGTATCCCGAGGGCGCTGGGTGTATGGTAGCCAGGTATAGTTCTACCTGCAGGAGGAACCCCTGACACCCGGCTGCAGAACCGTCATATGCCCTCGGGAGCGAGAGCCGAATGCCACTGGGTTCCGGCGCTGAGAGAGGAGGACTGGCCGGTGGTGATGGGATGGTGTAAGAGGGCGTGGGCACCTCTCCAGTAGCCAACCGGCGCAGAGTGTTGGACACCTCGCCCAGGGCGGCCTCAAGTTGCCGGATCATGGTGTCCTGATTGCTGACCCGTTCTTCCAGCAACCTGGGTGCCGCCGCTGATCCTGCTGACTCCATAGATGGTGTGTTGTTCTGTCAGAAGGAACCGATGTGGATGTGGTGGAGGAGTCAGGCGCAGGACACAGAGGTTTAGTCCAACAAACTTTACTAGTCCAAAGTGAAAAAATACAAGACACGACCTCGAAAAAACAGAGGCGAGGGAAATACGCAAACATGCGTAAATACTAAACAAAACAAACAGAGCGCAAAACACGCAGCTCCTAAACACGCAGACAACAACACACAATCTAACTAACACAAAACAAGGAACTTATAGGACACGTAATCAGGACACAAACAGACACAGGTGTACAAGACAGACCAAAGCAATCAACACACGAAACATACAACGGTGGCAGCTAGTATTCCGGGGACGGCGAACGCCGAAGCCTGCCCGAACCAGGAGGAGGAGCAGTCTCGGCCGAAACCGTGACAAGTTCCTTGGTGTCCATATCACCAACGAACTATCATGGTCCAAACACACCAAGACAGTCGTGAAGAGGGCACGACAAAGCCTATTCCCCCTCAGGAGACTGAAAAGATTTGGCATGGGTCCTCAGATCCTCAAAAAATTCTACAGCTGCACCATCGAGAGCATCCTGACTGGTTGCATCACCGCCTGGTATGGCAACTGCTTGGCCTCCGACCGCAAGGCACTACAGAGGGTAGTGCGTACGGCCCAGTACATCACTGGGGCCAAGCTTCCTGCCATCCAGGACCTCTATACCAGGCGGTGTCAGAGGAAGGCCCTCAAAATTGTCAAAGACTCCAGCCACCCTAGTCATAGACTGTTCTCTCTGCTACCGCACGGCAAGCGGTACCGGAGTGCCAAGTCTAGGTCCAGAAGACTTCTCAACAGCTTCTACCCCCAAGCCATAAGACTCCTGAACAGCTAATCATGGCTACCCGGACTATTTGCACTGCCCCCCCACCCCATCCTTTTTACGCTGCTGCTACTCTGTTAATTATTTATGCATAGTCACTTTAACTCTACCCACATGTACATATTACCTCAACTACCTCAACTAGCCGGTGCCCCCGCACATTGACTCTGCAACGGTACCCCCCTGTTTATATAGCCTCCCTACTGTCACTTTATTTTACTTCTGCTCTTTTTTTTCTCAACACTTTTTTTGTTGTTGTTTTATTTTTACTTTTTTTGTTAAAAATAAATGCACTGTTGGTTAAGGGCTGTAAGTAAGCATTTCACTGTAATGTCTGCACCTGTTGTATTCGGCGCATGTGACCAATAAAATTTGATTTGATTTTATTTGATTCCAACACCCAAAACTACTTACACTATATACCTACAGAGAAAGTAAGGAACGCACCTACCTCTTTCACCCATCCACCCACCCACCCACCCACCCAGTCCCCATACCCAACCCTGTCCCTGTGAAGGTTTGAAACCTTAGACCCTCAACCTGTAGATGGGTTGGGGGGTGGTTCAGCTTCAGTGTGCCCCCTCTCCTAACAAAAACCATGGGATGCAGGGGGATCCAATGGCTCCACTGGGCCATAAATCAGAAGACAGCCCTTTTCACTCCCCTCTCTCATGCGACCTTCGCTCCCTGGGGTCAGGGAGAGGAGGTATAGTGCGCCCCTGTGGGAAACCTGACCAGGAGACACCAGCACACACAGCTAGCTCCTCTTCACAAGAAGGTTTGACGTCAGCAAAGACAACAACGAAGGGGGATGGAGGGGGGTTGGGTTGGCTCGGGTGGAAACTTACAGGAAGAGCAGACAAGAGTTTTATGTGTTTTATTTTCTGTATGTGGTGGCGAGGTCAATGGAGCCCATTGTGGGGCAAGGGTTGACTAGTTCTTGTTGAACCGAAACCTAAACCAACGTTTATTGAGATGCTGGTGGCTTGGGTGTTTTGGAATGCTATAGACTTCCTTAGTCAAAATGTCTCACTCAGACACAGTAACACCCCCTCACACTCTCGACTTTGCGTCAGCTGTGAAAATGTGATAATGTCATTAGCGACAGCAGCAAAGCCTCAAGAGTCTAAGTGGCAAATTACAACACAAACAGTTTACTTAGTCATCCAACACATGTCATATAAAAGCGGACTGATATTGACTAATTTAATCTAATTACATGTTGTTTCAGTGATGTTTTTACTGTGACTGAGAAGACCAAGGATCATGGTAGATTAAAGCATTGGTGGTGACCAGCTAATGCCTTAGTACTGTGTCATACCCTTAGCCACATCATAATACACTAGCTAGCTACCACAATACGCTAATTGAATTACCAGATACCGGAGGATAGATTGCCAGAGGAGAGAGGTGAGAAAGTAATGAACAGCACTGTGCCAGTTAATCCTTGTGTTTTGGCTGGGTGGTGCAGAGAGGACAGAGAGACTCTGTGGTCAGGAGTTGAGTGGTTCAGGCTGCGTTGATGACAGGGCAGGGAGAGGGTCAGGGGAAACACAATGCTGGAACCAAACATGGAACTAACCTGGGGTAGCCTGGGTGTGTTGGGTTTATCGGCTCTGTGAATGTACAGTGAACTCAAAATGGATCTGTTAAGACGTGAACCCTATATGACACCTCTTATGAAACATGAACAATTGCATTTTCTGAAGAAAAAAAAAATATATATATATGTAAATGTGCCAATTCTTGCTATGTTTAGCTTATATCACTCATAAATTGTCAGTAATAATATTAATGTTCTTTATGAGACATAAAAAACAATTAATATTCATTGCAACTTGGGTTTACTATACAGTATATTGCTAAAATGTACAGCAGCGTTCTTAAATCGAATAGTTGGTAAAAGAGGATCTGTGGTGAGGAGAGTTGGCTAATCATATGTTCCGATCTATTCCTAGTCATGTGGGAACTAACGTGGAGCAAACATCAGGCAGACAGCTGCTCCATGTTCAGTAGACGTGTTAGTAAAAACCTTCAACTAGACCTTTCATGCTTTGACATTCGACTCCCAGGGAGTTTAAAGTTCATACTAAAACCCGCACAATGTAATCTTACTTATTGCCCCTTTTATTGTATCCCCGCTGTTTTCGTTTACTCGATTTCACTTTCAGTTCTTGATGTTTTTTCAGAGCCGGGTAAAACTGTCTCATATCCCCACATGTTCACAATATGGGCCAGCTTTAACTAGTGAGTGACTTGCTCCTTTCCTTGGTTTGAGCTTTGATGTGTTACCCAAGCCGTTAAATTTGTTTGTGCAATGTACAAAGATATAACAGGTCTGATTGAGAAACTGAAATATGTCTCCTTATAAAAAAAGGGGGAAAACAACCATATTTCTGCTCATAAGAGGAGAATCCGTCACAGCTTTAAGGGATACTTTGGGATTTTGGCAAATTAACTTGTGGATACCATTTTTATGACTCCAGTATGAAGGAAGTTAGAAGTAGTTTCACGAGCCAATGCATGCTAGCAGATACCATAGAATTCCAGTCATTCCGCTAACGCTAGTTAGCAATTGCACTAGCGCTAGTTAGCAACTTCCTTCAAACTGCAGGCAGAGACATAAAAATGGTATCCACAAGTTAATCTGACTCTGGGGAAGTAGATAAAGGGACTCATTGCCAAAATCCCAAAGTATCCCTTTAAGACTGTGACCTTGGGGCAGTGTGAGAGAGAAAGGAGGCCAACCACTCTGAAACCTCCTGATTAGAAAGCAGCCAGACTCAGGGGACTGGCCGGCAGGGAGGATTTGGTAGTAATTTACCATCTACTGTCTCTCTCCCTCTAATTGCTGGCTGTTTATCTGCACGGGACGAGTTGACACATATTCCCACGGAGCAGGAAGCTAAACCAAGTTAGGTCCCAGGATATGGGGTAGAGAGTGGGACTAAAAACACACAACTCCCAGGCTTTTTACAGGGAAGTAGGTCTGTTGTTCACTGTCCAATTTAAATGAATTACTCCGTTTCTGGAGCAAACGAACGTTATTAAGCCTCGAAATCTAGGCTATGTGTTAAAGGGATACTAGCGCGCCAATGCTAACTAGTGTTAGCACAATGACAGGAAGTCTATGTGTATCTGCTAGCATGGCTCACGAAACTACCTCTAACTTCCTTCATTACTGGACATAGACATAAAAATGTATCCATGAGTTCATCCGACTCATGGGAAGTAGATAAAGGGCCTCATTGCCAAAATCCCGAAGTATCTCTTTAATAAGATTTCTAAGCTAAACTTAGAAACAGGTAGTGTAAGTGGGTCTGTGTGAAAGTATAGACGGAGAGCAGAGTGTAGTGTCACTCCTCCCTATGGGGTTTCTCCTTAGGCTCCTGTGGGATTGCCTGCTGTGCTCCATCCCCGACTGACCAACATCAAAGCAGACCAGAGTGTGTGTGTGTGTGACCTCGCCCACAGTCGCCCACTGCTCTGGGGTTTCGCCGTTCCTTATTTAACCCCCGCCTGGTTGGCATGGAGAGGAATGGCCCTCCACCACGGCGCCATGCTGCTCAGGACCTCCCCTGAGATAGCAGCCAAATATGGCCGCCATAATATTAGAGGATATCTGCTCACCACATTGTCCACTGTCGAAACTAGCTAGAGTTACTATATGGCATCCATATCAGGAAGTCATCAGTTCTCAGTCAAAACTCTGACTGTCCATCATAAGTCATTGATGACCAAGAGATATGTGTAAATGAGTGATATATAGGGATGCACAGAATCTGAACATCTGCAGGCACTAACAGGGAGGAGTAGGACCCTGATATAGAGCAGAGTCAAATCTTCTCTCTAATTACTGTATATCTGTGATTATACGTTAAAAAATATATACTTTTTAATTTCCTGGTGTCATATAGAGGGGTGGCTCTATATGTTTCACGTTTTTCAGGGTAACCACATAAGATTATTTGTATTTCTACATTTAGGCACAGTACTTATGCAATGATCATCAGGAGTACATGTACTGTAGGCTAACTGTATATATACTGAATCTCCAGTTAATGAAAGGAAACCAGCTCAGAGAGAGGATGAGAAGAAGAGATGCATAATGTTTTACAGGGAAGTCTATTTATATGTAACCCTCTGAGCAATTTAGTTTGCTTGGCTGAGAAATATCCTTAATTAACGTGGAAATCACAACAAACATTCCTCTTGCAGGAGAATCGCTAATTTGAATTGGAGAGTGAATGTTTATTCAATCAAAAGTAATGTATTGCCTGTGATATTCATGCATTAATGCAAACCCAAATGAGCAAACAACAACTGTGCAAAGTGGCACGAAGATAACTATTTCCTCGAAAATGAATAGAGGACATTTAATTCTTCAAATTACAGACAGCAGATGGCTTTGTCTATGTCTTAATATAGGCCTTCCTGCAAATGACCCTCAGGCACAGTACGGATGGGCTGGGCTCTGTGTGGTCCTGTGGGGTCTTCAAATGACATGGAGGGCCAGAAACCGCCCTGAGGGGCCAGAGCTTAACCCAGGTGTCTAATTGGTTAATTCACCTGTCACTCAGACAGGTGTAAAGTTCTTGAGTGACTCAATTAGGCCTTCCTCAAAGCAAATCACCTGCATGATGTCACCTAAGGATGTTGACTGAAGGGTTTTGCGCAGCACTAATCCAGGCCTTTTAACTCTGAGAGCAGTCACTCTATCCAATGTTTGGCCCAGTCAAACCAATATACACTGAGAATACCAAACATTAGGAACACCTTCCTAATATTGAGTTGCACCCCCTATTTGCCTTCAGAACAGCCTCAATTCGTCGGGGCATGGACTCTACAAGGTGTTGAAATCGTTCCACAGGGAACTTGACAGTTGTGTCAAGTTGGCTGGATGTCCTTTGGGTAGTGGACCATTCTTGATACACACTGGAAACTGTTGAGCGTGAAAAGCCCAGCAGCGTTGCAGTTCTTGACACAAACCGGTGTGCCTGGTACCTACTACCATACCCCGTTCAAAGGCACTTCAATATTTTATGTTGCCCATTCACCCTCTGAATGGCACACATACACAATCCATGTCTCAATTGTCTCAAGGCTTAAAAATCCTTATTTAACCTGGAGGACCCTTAATCTACACTAATTGAAGTGGATTTAACAAGTGACATCAATAAGGGATCATTGCTTTCACCTGGATTCACCTGGTCAGTCTATGTCATGGAAAGAGCAGGTGTTCCCCTTAGAGTCGATTGACACACCGGTGCGTTAATCTAAGTAACATAATACAAAAATCCTCATCAAAATCTGTCAGTTTAGACTCGTCTGAAGGTAACCGGTACCGGTTTTAAAAATTGAATGAAAGGATGAAGGTAGTTTTGTGCCTACACAAAAAAGGTGTTAAATATGTGTAAAAAAATATGGCCAATGGGGTCCATCCGATATACTAATAAACCACAAATAGGATTCAATAGCTCTTGCGACATCCAAAGAGGATTGTCATATCTGAGTTATCCCTTTGTATTGTGTATTATCCCGTTTGTGGGGGAGGCACATCTTACATTTTCTGTTTTTTTGGCCAGTTAAGTCCACACGGGTCAAGATTATAGCCCAATCCCCACTTCCCTACCCCCCAATCCTCTCTATCCCACAATAGCGCTGCCTCCTGACAACCTCTATCAACTCCCCATCAACCCCCCCAGTACCCAGCAACACACCAGATTCTCAGGTCAGTCCGAAATAGAGACGGAGGAGCTAGGCGGCATGAGGAGGAATTTCTGTCAGGGCCCACGGAGGAACGACTAGCAGACACGCAGGCTAGGGCTTTTAATGACACCTTGATGACAGCCGGGACGGATGGGGGCATGCATGTCTACTGCAGGAGTAAGGGGGAGTGTGAGGTGTGGAAGGGGTGGAAGACGAGCTCATGGGTCCAGAATGGATATATAGGCCTATCTGCCCCCGCCATCCATTGGCTGTTCTAAGGCACTGATCTCAGACAAGATATGAAGTATTGAAGTATGGATATTGTCTTCTGGTTTTATCATTCGGCAGACCAATATGACATTTCCTACTTGGCTTGTTATGTTGAAGATTATGACTTAGCTATTTGTTTGATATTGCCATATCTTATGCCAGGACTGAGCCTATTTCGACTAGCTGTAGTGGTTCCTTCCCCCTGTGGGGTTTAGGAAGGGGAGAGGGCTGGGTTTGAAAGGGAGCGGGGGGGGGGGGGGGAGCGGGGGGGGAGCGGGGGGGAGGGGGGGGGGGGGCTCTAGCTGCAACACAGGAGCAGAGCAAAGAACAACATCCCAAACAGCTGTAGAAACAGAAACGTGACACTGACAGGGATTTTGTGAGGGGTTGCTGAACTCATCCTGCATTCTAGAGCCACCATGTTCCAAATATACAAAGCAAAGACAAAACTCATAACACCACATTATGAGGGTGACTTTGACTGTCCAACAACAACCATGACACTGTTTTGGATTGAATTGAATGATTGAATTGAATGAAATGAAAGAAAATAAAAGTATACAACGTGTCCTTATTCATCAGTATTAACTGTCAGAGAAAGATGTCAGTTGCAGTTCAAAGATTGTTTCACTGTGATTTGTATAAAGTTTGCGATAATCCTTACATTCTTTTACTTATTGGATAGCAGTTCTCTGCTCTAACTCTTTATGCAAAACATCATGGCTGAGGGAAAATCAATATAACCATGTTAAGCAGGCAGCAGGCTTCAAGACAGCACAGATGAATGTGTACATAATTGACTGAGAACTTATTGACTCCCTGGACATTTAATAGTCAGTCCCTCAACCCCTCAACCCTTGTTACAGATAATAATAATCACCATAGACAAATCAATCTACTGTATTTACAGAGGACTGAGGCGACAGTCCCAAGTTTGGGAGGTGGGATAAACTGTCCTGCAGTGAAAGAGTGGAGGAAGAAAGAGAGAGGTAGCTGATTGGGGATGGGGTGGTCGGAGGGGTGGAGAGGCTGGGGGGATTCTAAAGGCTTGTGTGTGTTGTGGGAGTTTTAGGGGAGGTTGGGGGGTATAAGATGATGGTGGAAGGGGAGCTTAATGGCGAGATTACCCCTCTGATGGAGATAGTGGGGGAGATAGCGAAAAGGGGAGGGGTGTAGGGAGTGTCCCAAATCCACCCCTAAAGACCCAGGAGATTACAGAGGCTGAGATTGAGTTGGCAGATTACGAACTGAGAGCTGGAAACTCGGCCACTCCTGTTCCTGTGAGAATCCCAAGGCAACGTGAATGGGTTAGAAGGAACAGAAGAGGGTGTGTGAATAATTGAACCGCTTTCCATCTTCTTTTCCTCTTCCTGCGAAAAACCTTGGAGACTTCCTCAATCCTCACACTCAGCCAGGCCACAGATTTCAGATCAGCTCTCTGGGTTTAAAAGGAAGACAGGAAAAGCAATAGATACCCAGCTAGCTGTCAACTCTATGTTTTCTCAAATGACTGCACTGTGAGCATGTCCAATGATTTAACACACACACAAAGTCACACATACACACACACAGACTGGATCATCAACACATTATCACTTCTGGATTATGGATGCGTGACAGAGTTCCTCTGAGTGAGACAGAGGCCAGAACTCAAATGAAAAGGGAAGATATATCTCGGCAGAACACTTTGATTGGGAGTGTGAGTGTTCTGGCTCACTCTATTTTGGATATCTGCTGGTTCTGCCCATCTGTCAGGTCATTTACCCCGTAGCTGAAATAACTATGACATCAATAATATTTTATAACTATAAACTGTCAAATAGGAAAACCTGTGAATCCAAGAGTGAATCCAATGATTAGCCTGTGCATTCTGACACTTCTGTTTGTTTTTCCATTGGAGATGGAAATGTTTAACAAAAGTTCACTCAAAAAGAAAAAGCAGAGTTATTCAAAGGTGACCTCTTGTGAACTGAAGTGCTTTGTCCTCTCCAGCCTGTTAATATATTGTTCCCCTGGTTGGCCCTGAGAGTGAACAGCAGGCCAGGTAGACATCCACATGGGAAACCCAGGTGAACAGGTCAATAACATACCCCGTCCTCCTCACATCTGTTTCCCTAAGTGCTTTGTGTGTGTGTGTGTGTGTGTGTGTGTGTGTGTGTGTGTGTGTGTGTGTGTGTGTGTGTGTGTGTGTGTGTGTGTGTGTGTGTGTGTGTGTGTGCCTGTGTGTGTGCCTGTGTGTTGTTTCACACACCTTGTTCACACAGGTAGGTTTCCAGATGGGACTGCTGCCTGTGTGTGTGAGTCATCAGGTGACTGGCTTTACTGTTTGTTTTACTATGCTTGTAAAAGGAGAGACATTAGAGCCAAATTAAAAAATGTGGCATAGTGTGAGCAATATCATTTCAATATTTTTCCATGTGAGACGAAGACATGAAAGCTTTGGTCATTTTCAAGGTCTGTTTCATACTTAGGGTAGCCTAGTTGGAACTTGTCGGGGCTAAAACAGACATCCCAGTTGGCTATGTTTGTGGTGTAACTTCAACTGACCAGGACAACATACAGACTGGACAAGATGTTCAGTGGTCAGAGTTGGAAATGCATCATCAACTTACAGCTATAATCGCATAGCAATTTGATTCAAAGCAATTCTTTTGAAATATGTTCTAAAAATGACCCCAGATGGAATAGTCTCCTGCTGAGCTCATCCTGTTTGTATGATGGATTTAAATAGCTGACCAATAAAGGGCTTATGGGTAATATCCTCTTCACTTGTCTGTCATTGTGTTTGAGGAGATCAGTTCGAGCAAGGTGAGGCACAGAATTGCTAATCTTCATCATATAATGAGCAGTTATTTGGGATGCAAGGTGATTTGTGGACCAGTGATTATGCACAGTCTGACTGCAATTTTGTTGATCTCAAACATGCACTGTGTCTAATACATTGGTCTATGTGCCAGTAGCATTACAAAATGTACTTCGTTAAATGCTTCTAAGGTTAGTAGCATTAGATTCATAGTTAAAGGCACATGTTGTTTCTCATTATATTGATGCTATAATTAACTAGGTGTAATTTTTCACATCACGATAATTACAAAGGTATCCTCACCACAATAGGGCATTTTGGGTGAGAAAGAATCCCTTACAAACTCTGCTCATTAAACTTCAAAACTACCTGCTACCTTCTTCTCCTGATCCAGGAAAGAGTGGTCAAATAGTGTGGGCTAAGTGCAACAATTAACACATGCTCACACAGCATTTGTGGCCTGCTTTTGTTGGCAGTTCTTACTTTATGGAAGCACTCAGCCGCCAGGCAGTGTTGTGCACAGGAGTGTTACTGTTTAGTCGTCATTGTTCAGTCATTCAGCGGTTCAAAAAGAAAAAAAGACCCAGCCTCTGACAATCTGGGATCATGTCTTGGAATGTAGTAGGGAGGGAGGTAGCAGTAGAGACACACCTGCAGACATGGGAGGCCCAGAGGAAACAGAGCAGGAAACATAAGGGGACAGAACATACATTGGCCATATGGCACAGGACACAGGGTAGGGTCAGGTTTCCAGAGAGAAAGAGTGAGACAGACAGAGCGACAGAGGGAGAAAGAGAGTGAAGAGAGATACAGAGAGTTTTCAAGTGTCTCCATACACCCCTATGAAAAGGCCTTGTGGTTTGGGTTACATATTTAAACAGGGATGTACTGCTCTCAACAGGACAGGGCGCCAAACGAGACAACCTGTATGCCTAGGCATCTGTGAGTCATGTAATGTCAAGATAAGATTGAGTACTTCAACCTAAACACCCTAATCTAGGGGTTGGGGTTGTTGTGGCTCACTCTGTTACAACCTTCAACACCCTTCTGATTCTGCTTGCACTCTTTTTTTTATCTCTCTCTTTCTGTTACTTTCTCTCACTCTATCTCTCGCTGTTGCTGTTGCTCTATCTCTCTCTCTCTCTTTTTCTCTCTCTTTTGTTTTCTCTCTCTCTCTCTCTCTCTCTCTCTCTCTCTCTCTCTCTCTCTCTCTCTCTCTCTCTCTCTCTCTCTCTCTCTTCTCTCGCTCTCTTTCTCTCTCTCTCTCTCTCCCTCTCCCTCTCTCTCTCTTTCTTTCTCTCTCTCTCTCTCTCTCTCTCTCTCTCTCTCTCTCTCTCTCTCTCTCTCTCTCTCTCTCTCTCTCTCTCTCTCTCTCTCTCTCTCTCTCTCTCTCTCTCTCTCTCTCTCTCTCTCTCTCTCTCTCTCTCTCTCACTCTCTCTGTCTTTACAGTTTCTCAAATAAGTTAATAAATAACCCTCCACTTAAACATATACACACATTCAGGGAACACTATACTTGTGTACATTGTGTATTATATAAAATCACTGTTGCACATTATACATACATCCCATTGATGGAATAAACATGCTTATGTGACCCAATGCTCACTGACACATATTTGAAGGGGAGGGAAGGGGGCATGAGGGGAGGGAAGGGAAGGGGGCATGAGGGGTGGGAAGGGGGCAAGAGGGAAGGGAAGGGGGCATGAGGGTTGGGAAGGAGGCATGAGGGGAGGGAAGGTGGCATGAGGGGATGGAAGGGGGCATGAGTGGATGGAAGTGGGCATGAGGGGTGGGAAGGGGACATGAGGGGTGGGAAGGGGACATGCCTTGTTGGGATTCAAATAGAGGCTGACAGCTGTGGCATCACCCTTTCTGTGTCAACTGTCACACTGCCACACGCTACAGAGGGATTGTCGTATAGCCCAGTGATGAAAGGGGATCAATATAAATGGATTCTCTTTTCACTGTCGAGTAATAGAGTAAAGTCCATAGGGGAAACAAATAGGGGTTGATTGAGGATGTGGCAGTCCCTATTTAGTGTACTATTTTTGACCAGGGCCCATCACACTGGGCACAGACGTCAATTCAACGACTATTCCACGTTGGTTCAATTTCATCGAAATGATGTGGAAACAACGTTGATTCAACCAGTGTGTGCTCAGTGGGATAGGTCTCTGGTAGAAAATAATGCACAATATAGGGAATAGGATGCCATTTGGGACGTAACTCCACCAACTCACTGATGGTTCCAAATCAATTCTCCATTTGGAAGTTACCATTACTTCTACTTTGCTAGTGGATTTACATTTTTTCAACATAATTGACTAACATTTTGAGACAGGAAGCGTATCGGTTAGACAGGAAATTGGATTGAGAGCAGACAGAGAGGATATGGAGCAAACAGAATGGTGAGAGAGGAAATAAAAGGGGAAAGGAACTGACAGAGAGAGGAAGGGAGAGGTACTGTAGTCTGTCTGTCTGTCTGCTGTAAATGACAATAAAGCTGTCCATCTGGGAGGAAGTTACCGATAGGAAGCATGGGCAGGCCTGTATGTATTCTGGCTATATGTAAATATTAGGGGTTAGGGTTAGGAGCTAGCGTTAGGTTTAGGGTTAAGGTTAGGTTTTCGGGTTAAGGTTAGGGTTAGGGTTAAGGTGAGGTTTAGGGTTAGGGTTAGGGGTTAGCGAAAATAGGAATTTGAATGGGACTAAATTGTGTGTCCCACAAGGTTAGTTATACAAGACAGTGTGTGCGTATGTGTGATAGAGAGAGAGAACTTATATGACATTAAATAAAGAGTAATTTGAATGGGACTGAATTGTGTGTTGTATGCTGCAATTGTCTATGTGCCGGGGGGCTAGGGTCAGTCTGTTATATCTGGTGTTATTCTCCTGACTTATCCGGTGTCCTGTGTGAATTTAAGTATGCTCCCTCTAATTCTCTCCCTCTCTCCCTCCCATCCCGGAGGACCTGAGCCCTAGAACCATGCCTCAGGACTACCTGGCCTGATGACTCCTTGCTGTCCCCAGTCCACCTGGTCGTGCTGCTACTCCTGTTTCCACTCTTCTGCCTGCGGCTATGGAACCCTGAGCTGTTCACTGGGCGTGCTACCTTGTCCCAGATCTGCTGTTTTCAACTCTCTCTCTCTACCACACCTGCTATTTCAACCTCTAAATGCCCGGCTATGAAAAGCCAAGTGTAATTTACTCCTGATGTACTGACCTGTTGCAACCTCTACAACCACTGTGATTATTATTTGTCCCTGCTGGTCATCTATGAATGTTTGAACATCTTGGAGAAAAATCTGGCCTTAATGGCCATGTACTGTTATAATCTCCACCCGGCACAGCCGGAAGGGGACTGGCCACCCGTCAGAGCCTGGTTCCTATCTAGGTTTCTTCCTAGGTTTCTGCCTTTCTAGGGAGTTTTTCCTAGCCACCGTGCTTCTACATCTGCATTGCTTGCTGTTTGGGGTTTTAGGCTGGGTTTCTGTATAGCACTTTGTGACATCTGCTGGTGTAAAAAGGGCTTTATAAATAAAATGTGATTGATTGATTGATAATTGAGAGCTATACTGTTATATAACAGATGACTGCAAGTGAGAGCCATCCAGAGTACTTTCCAGTAGTACCATACTCACTGTGAAGTTGACCCATGACTTGGCAAATATCACCCCCTGCTGTTGACTGTAGAAGACTTCCCTCTAAAGCACAACCTTGTAAACTCTTCAAACTAACCCCTGCTCTCCTCTCATATCCCCACTTATCTTCTGTCCAAAAACAAGAAAGGTTGTGACTTCACTGACCCTGAGGGTGAGAGGTATGAGACAACAGTTGGACCCATGCCATAGTAACCAGGCCATGATCACAGACAGACAGATGCACAGCATGACCAGGCTCACACAGACATGTACACATGACAACAAGGCTCAAGGGGTGTCTTAGATCTTCCCACACTACTCCCATAGACCTCATGTGGTCTCAGCACGTATAGGAGTTCACATGTAAGTTAATGACTCCCCCAGCTGTATATCCCCTCCTCCTGTAGTGAGCTATTGTGAGAAAGGCCTGGCTGTCATTTGTCTATGTCCTCTGTCATGTTCTCACGTGTCTATTGGCTCTTATGTGCTTTGGGCTCACATGCAAGCATGTATCTTACAAGGTCAATATTAAAAAAGAGGCGATATTGTCCCACCCCAATGTTGAAGTCAGACGTACGCCCTTACATGTGCTTTGCCTCATTGACCTGTCATTCTTGATGGTGAATTACTAGTGCAATAGTCTTTATTGGTGCACAAGAGGTAGCAACACATCAGAACAAAACATTTGAAAAGCGTATTGGAAACAGACTAGACAGACAGGAAATAACAATATGGACACATTACTTTCTTACAGACAAGTGTCACAAAAGGGATGCAGTAGAGTTACACTGCAATTATGCTTTGTAACAAGTTACCAGTCTCATGCCAAAATAAGTTAAACCCAAGACACTCAAACCATCACCTCCACGCAACAGTCACCCAGAACAGTTAGCCAAATATTATGTCCTGAAAGGCCATGTAATCACAAACATTCAAATTTTGTACATCCTATTTCCCCCATTCTTAATTTCACAAGAAAATATTAGATATTTCCTATATACATTGCAAAATGGTGAAAGCAAAATCTTATCATCTCATCAGCTATGAAATCCCTTTCCAAATGTGTGCCATAATCCAACACCTAATCTCACTATCCCTCTCTGTGTGTAATCTGTAATCTCTTAATCTGGTATTGTTGGTTGACTGATCTAATCCAGCCTGTTTGTTGGTGTCATTTTCAGGTACGAGTCCTATGACATGAACTAAATGCCATCTATGGGTGCCACTGTGCTTCAAATGCTGTACAGTTCAACACTATGGAGAAGGTATGGAAAGGGAGATGAGTGCTAAATTCCAAATCGACCCCTAGTCCCTACTCTGAAAAGTCGATTTTGGGATTAGGAATCATCTGATGTTGTGGCTCAGGTTAGCCTGAATGCCAGTCTGTTTCTGCTTAAACCAACTGCTTTATCACCAACTTGCAAAGCGACAACAAGTTGGCTACAGCAGCAACAGACTGCCATCCTTGCTACTGGTGTTGATGTGGAGGTTACAATCTACACCAGAGCAAGTAGAATGAAGATGATAGTGGGTTACGAGTAGCCTGTTCCCAGATCTGTTTGCGCTGTCTTGCCAACTCCTATGGTCACTGCTATGCAATGTTGGCAAGACAGCATAAAACGATCTGGGACCAGGCTCAACCCCTGTCCCAGACCCCATCCCACCCCCATACAACTGGCTTGTTAGTCTTGTTGGCCAGCCATGCTCTTGGTCTTCAACTCAGCCAGCTTGCCTGTGACAAAGTTCCACTTGAAGGGCGTGTTCTCGCTCCCTCCTCCCAGCATGGCGTATTTGGAGAAGCTGGTGTTGCTCCCTCCTCCTCCGTCTTGAATCTGCTCTCCCTCCGCGCTCTCCCCCTGGTAACTCTCCCCCCCTCCTCCCTCGCCACCTCCCTCCCCCACCGCCTCCTGACCCTCCTCCATCGTGCCCGCCTCGTTTGCTGCGGCTTCAGCTTGTTTAGAGGCGGCCATTTGTTTCCAGTTGGTGGCGAAGCTACCCCAGAATCCTGAGGGTCTGGCCGGTCTCTGCGGCTCCTCAGGCATCACAGCTAGTGGACTGGGGATACAAGAGAGAGAGTGGGACCGTCATTTTGTGTATCATTATATGTTTAACTCAATGAATATAAATTACATGATTTATTAATTAAATTAAGAATTAGTTCATCAGACATGGCTAATATTTCCATGTTCAGGAGGAGGAGGAAGAGGAGGGGGGGATAGAGAGCTGTGTAGAAGAGTAGAGTCCCACTGACTGGTCAGGGACAGGCGGGCTCTCAGTCTCCTCCAATAGCTGGTGCTCATCCTCTTTGTCGAAGAGCGCTGACATCCTGTTCCAGCCTTTAGCCCCGGCACCCTGCATCTGAACACACACACACAGTGTCCAATGCCAATCCTTCGGAATTTGTAAGATTAATGTAAGATGAAGGTGTAAAGTCTGTATTAAGTTCCATGCCGTGTGTGTGTGTGTGTGTGTGTGCTTACTCTCTTGGCCAGCTGAGACACTGCATTGGGCCCCTCATCCTCCTGGACAGGACTCATGTCAATCTCTGCATTATTGACCTGGGAACACAAGCCCAGCAATGATCATCACACATTTATATTGTCAGCCACAGCAGTGTTGATAGTGAAGTACTGAGCGCTGAGTAAAAACACAGGCTGTAATCTGCTACCTTGCTTTACAGTGCGTTTAATTTATTGGTAGTGATTGCCCTCTAGTGGGTTAATACAGATGCTACAAGGACTTTCCAGAAAAAGAAATACACAGAAAATGTCAAGGAAAAGTCTGTCATTGAAAATGCTGAACAGTGCCCAAATGTAACACATAATCCACATCAACAGCAAAATCCTCATTTGTAGCAACATCATTTCCTGTATTGAAGAAGTAATATCTGAGTTATCCCTGTGGATTCATTTTAATCCATTATGCCAAAGATAATAAACTGAGGGAGAATATATATATATATATTTTTTTTTTTACAGCCTACTTTATTTCTGTATCCACTTGAAGAATAAAAAAAAGATACCACAGAGGTAATTTCCAAGAGGGTAAATATACTTTGCTTTTCTCAGACATACAGTAAGAACGATGACAGCTAAAGGCAGGGATGTAGCTCAGTTGATAGAGCATGGCGTTTGGAACGCCAGGGTTGTGGGTTCGATTCCCACGGGGGGCCAGTATAAAAAAATATGTATTCACTAACTGTAAGTCGCTCTGGATAAGAGCGTCTGCTAAATGACTAAAATGTAAATGTAAATGTAAAGTCCCCAAAGCTCAAAGAACTAAAAGAAAACTATGTATTCACACGTAATTCTAATGCAGTATCCTTCACATAGCCCCCCCCCCCCCCCCCCCCATTCATATAATATTAGTCATTATTATCTAATAGGCCAAACTGATCCTAGATCAGCACTCCTACTCTGAGACTTCAATACAGGGCTTGGCTATCTGTTTGTATCCGTCTCATCCCCTGTCACTGGAATGCCATCTAATCTGTGTATGCAGCTCCAGTTCGGGATCAGGTTTCCAGACGTTCCGAAGAACTGGGTCATCCTTGTTCCTACAGTCCGTATCAATCCTAGACACCCGATGGGTGTCAAGAGACAAGGAAAAATCCTGAGAACTCAATCATCGAAAGCCCTTTGGAATTTTTAAACCCTTCAATATCGGGTATCACTGATAGTATGTCTGATAGCACTGATAGCTTGTCCATCATATTAGCTAACATAGGTTACAGAATGAGGGTGGGGTGAAAGTTCATATGAATAAACCAGTAGCTACTGCAGACAGTAGCAGACAGTAGCTAGTGCATTTAGAAAGTATTCAGACCCCTTGACTTTTTCTACATTTGGTTATGTTACAGCCTTATTCTAAAATTGATTAAATAAATAAAAATCATCATCAATCTACACACAATGCCCCATAATCATGAAGCCAAAAAAGGTTTGTAGAAATTTTTGCAAATGTTTTTAAAATGAAAAACAGAAATACCTCATTTAAATAACTATTCAGACCCTTTGCTATGAGACTCGAAATTGAGCTCAGGTGCATCCTGTTTCCATTGATCATCCTTGAGATGTTTCTACAACTTGATTGGAGTCCACCTGTGGTAAATTCAATTGATTGGACATGATTTGGAAAGGCACACACTTGTCTATATAAGGTCCCACAGTTGACAGTGCATGTCAGAACAAAAACCAAGCCATGAGGTTGAAGGAATTGTCCGCAGAGCTCCGAGACAGGATTGTGTCGAAGCACATATCTGAGGAAGGGTACCAAAACATTTCTGCAGCATTGAAGGTCCCCAAGAACACAGTGGCCTCCATCATTCTTAAATGGAAAAAGTTTGGAACCATCAAGACTCTTCCTAGAGCTGGCCGCCCGGCCAAACTGAGCAATTGGGGGAGAAGGGCCTTGGTCAGGGAGGTGATCAAGAACCCGATGGTCACTCTGACAGAACTCCAGAGTTCCTCTGTGGAGATGGGAGAACATTCCAGAAGGACAACCATCTCTGCAGCACTCCACCAATCAGGCCTTTATGGTAGAGTGGCCAGACGGAAGCCACTCCTCAGTAAAAGGCACATTCTAGCCTGCTTGGAATTTGCCAAAAGGCACCTGAAGACTCTCAGACAATGAGAAACAAGATTCTCTGGTCTGATGAAACGAAGATTGAACCCTTTGGCCTGAATGCCAAGTGTCATGTCTGGAGGAAACCTGGCACCATCCCTACAGCGAAGCATGGTGGTGGCAGCATCATGCTGTGAGGATGTTTTTCAGTGGCAGGGACTGGGAGACTAGTCAGGATTGAGGGAAAGATGAACGGAGCAAAGTACAGAGAGATCCTTGATGAAAACCTGCTCCAGAGTGCTCAGGACCTCAAACTGGGACAAAGGTTCACTTTCCAACAAGACAACGACCCTAAGCTCACAGCCAAGACAACACAGGAGTGGCTTCGGGACTAGTCTTTGAATGTACTTGAGTGGCCCAGCCAGAGCCCAGACTTGAACCCGATCGAACATCCCTGGAGAGACCTGAAAATAGCTGTGCAGTGACGCTCCCCATCCAACCTGACAGAGCTTGAGAGGATCTGCAGAGAAGAATGGGAGAAACTCCCCAAATACAGGTGTGCCAAGCTTGTAGCGTCATACCCAAGAAGACTCTAGGCTGTAATCGCTGCCAAAGGTGCTTCAGCAAAGTACTGAGTAAAGGGTCTGAGTAAATGTTTCAGTTTTGTATTTTTTATAAATTGTTTAAAAATAATATTTTTTGCTTTGTCATTATGAGGTATTGTGTGTAGATTGATGAGGAAGGAAAACTTTTAAATCCATTTTAGAATAAGGCTGTAAAGTAACAAAATATGGAAAAGGTCTGAATACTTTCCGAATGCAGTGTAGCAATGATTTGGGTTTTCGATTTTGACATTGAAAGCCTATGACACAGTAATTAGCATGTTTTGGCCAAAACTATAACAAAGCACAAGAGGAACTGCTCTGCAGTTTCCTCAAAGTTCCAGCAGAAATAAGCCTTTGTGAGTGGAACAAAATGATATAAGTCAAACTTCAACAACAATGAAAAAGCAAACCAACAGATATGTCGCTGTGAGAACCCACCGCAATCCTAAATGAGCGGTCGTGTGTATCAAGCGTCTTAGAGTAGGAGTGCTGATTTAGGATCAGTTGTACCTTTTAGATCACAGTGAATAATATTACATTAGTGGGGGTGGGGACTTGATCCTAGATCAGCACACTTACTTGCTTGCTATCTCTTTACCTGATCTGACATCAGTGCACACACCTGGGAACACAAACTTGAATTTGAGGAACACAAACTCGAATCAGGGAGAGCAAGAAATCTGCAGGGGAAAGCTGCAGATGAAAGATAGGCTTTTTGTTCTCTACCTCTTCCTCCGTGTACTCCTCTAGGTCCGGGTTCAGGGTCTTCATCACTTTGCTCTTGTACACTTTCCATATGGGATTCATGCTTGTTCACCCTAGAGGACCTCTAGTACTGTTGAAACAACTCTCAGTAAGGCCTCACAGCTTCTTGAGGCAGGCCACCCTCCACCAAGTACCCTCTTCAGGTCTTCTCAGTTTCTCAGTACACTTCCAGCTCTTAGACAACGACTCAGCCTCGATGGAACTTTGACCTGACTCACTCTAGGTCTGTCTAGAGTGTTGTAGGCCTGTGCTGTTACATGTTGTATCCCAATTAGATTGGCAATGTCTCTTGTCAGGAACACAGGTTGCTGGTAACATCCCTATGAAGCATCTGATCAGTTAGAGGAATCAAGCGATTGCCGATGTGAGCACACACACACAACCCCATGCACGCAACCACATACACACACACTGTCACGGTTCAGGATTCAGGCTGTATCGGTTACCTGGAAACAGGTGTGGGTTTCCTCATGTATTTTTCAGCAGGGCTCTTTTCCAGAGGTAGTGGGCCATTGTCGTCTGGCTCCGCTAGACTGACCGCTGTAACCCTAACCCAGTGGGCGGTGGCTCCACACTGATGCCCGTTGCACTCTGATACTGTTTAGAGTGTATGTCAGGCCCTATGGTGCTTGTGTTCAGTAGATCAGCACACAGAGCTTAATGTTCCTCCTAATTGATTGTTGGTCATTTCTGTCACACATGTGGTAGACTACAAGATCAGCTCATTATAAAATGTGTCACAATTATGGCAGAAACTTCAGGGCAGACTACTGCTACCAAATGGAGTTGTACCACTGCAACATGTACGTCGATACAGTTATAGTTTTGTTTAGGGTGGGGTGACTAAAGAGTAGAGTATTTAATGGACTCCAGATACATTAGAAAAGTATTGAGTTTGTTTTATGTCTTTCTTTTTCTTTTGTATCATCTACCTAATTAACTTTTAGTGCATTTGTACACAAACTGCAAACTCCAATCCTTACCTGTTCACTTCCTTGGAGAGCTCCCATTGGTGCCTGCGTGCTGTCAGTCAAACAAGCCACCAATCAGACTCTACCATTCCTCCTCGCAGCACCTGGTTTCCAAGTACTGGTTTCTTGGCAACCTGAGGAGGGCTTGCCAGTGTAATGCAGATGGAGACAGACATCATAAAGCTTTGATGACCTATACGGTTTCATTGACTACTGAGCACAATATAACCAGATATCTAAAGAAAATATGTTTCTGCCAGGTTTTTATAAACTCTTCGAACAGTTTCATTATCTATTATCTGACTAAATGTTTTTCGAGTTTTCTTCCTACTTTATTTGTTACAAAAAAAAAGTGTTATATAGTTTTGCATAAACCACTCATAATCCTAGTAAACATTGCCTCAATCCTAAATGCAATGGTGTTGTTTTACCAATGTAATATTGGCAGCCTTGATGACAATCTTGATTATACTACACAGTGGTGTAATCTTAGCATACCTGTAGTTCTCATGTTGCTGGTTTTGATTACCATATAGAGTTCTGCTTTAATGAGGGGATTGCATACCTATAAGATAAACATACATAATGTATGGGCTTGTATGTGAGAGGCACGTACACACACACACACACACACACACACACACACACACACACACACACACACACACACACACACACACACACACACACATACACACACACACAGTATAGGCTTGACTGCTGATGGATGTTTCCTATTTGAACAGCAGCCACTTATCATGGCTGCCTGGGATTGGATTTCATCCTGAGATGGAGATATCCAAATATTTACCTGGGTCGTATTCATTAGGGCACAAGGTTTTTCACTGCTAAGCTGTGCATGTTGTACAGGCCAGAACTCACTGATCCCCTTCACTCACAGTGTTGTTAGTGTTTGCTGCACCTGATCATCATGCCTCTGTCTGCTGAATGGTTGAGTGTCCTTCTACATGAATGTCCATCTGCATTCTGAAGGCATTTTCCCTAACGTGAGCAGAGATCACATTCATGGTAAATGCTGCGCAGATCAGCTCAAACATAATTTAGTTAATGTATCTAGCAGCAAATTCACCCTGTACC
>NC_140000.1:26439762-26777262 GCF_964263955.1 Coregonus lavaretus | reverse complement strand
TCCATTTTAGAATGACTGTGTTCTTGGGGACCTTCAATGCTGTAGACATTTTTTGGTACCCTTCCCCAGATCTGTGCCTCAACACAATCCCGTCTCTGAGCTCTACGGACAATTCCTTTGACCTCATGGCTCGGTTTTTGCTCTGACATGCACTATCAATTGTGGGACTGTCAAACGGCTGATGTGGATGTAGTGTAGGAGTCAAGCGCAGGACACAGAAGCTTCGTCCAACAGACTTTACTAGACGACAAAAATACAACGAAATGGGCCTCAACAAACCCGGAGGCGAACGATTACGCAGCAGTGCGTAAAACACCTCAATACTAACAGAGCACGAAAACAGTGCGACTGTCCTAAAAATACATAAGGCAAAATGAGCAGCACCAAAAGACAGGCGGAACAATTACACACAACTCACGACTAACAAACGAGAAACTTATAGGAGACATAATTAACACTAAAAGGAAACAGGTGTACAAGGAAGACAAAACCAAACAAACATCGATAACATACAATGGTGGCAGCTAGTACTCCGGGGACGACGAACGCCGAAGCCTGCCCGAGCAAGGAGGAGGAGCAGCCTCGGCCGAAACCGTGATAGTGACCTTATATAGACAGGTGTGTGCCTTTCCAAATCATGTCCAATTAATTGAATTTACCACAAGTGGACTCCAATCAAGTTGTAGAAACATCTCAATGGAAACAGGATGCACATGAGCTCAATTTCGAGTCTCACAGCAAAGGGTCTGAATACTTGTGTAAATATGGTATTTCTGTTTTTTATATTTAATACATTTGCAAAAAAATTCTATAAACCTGTTTTTGCTTTGTCATTTTTTATTTTATTTTTTTATTTAACCAGGTAAGCCAGTTGAGAACAAGTTCTCATTTACAACTGCGACCTGGCCTAGATAAAGAAAAGCAGTGCGGTAAAAACAACAATATCTATATACAGTGTGTGCAAATGTAGTAAGTTATGGAGGTAAGGCAATACATAGGCCATAGTGCAAAATAATTACAATTCTAATTTAGTATTAACACTGGAGTGATAGATGTGCAGAGGATTATGTGCAAATAGAGATACTGGGGTGCAGATGAGCAAAATAAATAGCAATGTAAATAACAATATGGGGATGAGGTAGTTGGGTGGGCTAATTACAGATGGGCTGTGTACAGGTGCAGTGATCGGTAAGCTGCTCTGACAACTGATGCTTAAAGATAGTGAGGGAGATAAGTGTCTCCAGCTTCAGAGATTTTTGCAGTTCGTTCCAGTCATTTGCAGCAGAGAACTGGAAGGAATGGCGACCAAAGGAGGTGTTGGCTTTGGGGATGACCAGTGAGATATACAATTGAAGTCGGAAGTTTACATAAACTTAGGTTGGAGTCATTAAAACTTGTTTTTCAACCACTCCACACATTTCTTGTTAACAAACTATCGTTTTGGCAAGTCGGTTAGGACATCTACTTTGTGCATGACACAAGTACTTTTTCCAACAATTGTTTACAGACAGATTATTTAACTTATAATTCACTGTATCACAATTCCAGTGGGTCAGAAGTTTACATACACTAAGTTAACTGTGCCTTTAAACAGCTTGGAAAATTCCAGAAAATGATGTCATGACTTTAGAAGCTTCTGATAGGCTAATTGACATCATTTGACTCAATTGGAGGTGTACCTGTGGATGTATTTCAAGGCCTACCTTCAGACTCAGTGCCTCTTTGCTTGACATCATGGGAAAATCAAAAGAAATCAGCCAAGACCTCAGAAGAAAAATTGTAGACCTCCACAAGTCTGGTTCATCCTTGGGAGCAATTTCCAAACGCCTGAAGGTACCACGTTCATCTGTACAAACAATAGTACGCAAAAAAGTGCAAATCAATCCCAGAACAACAGCAAAGCACCTTGTGAAGATGCTGGAGGAAACAGGTACAAAAGTATCTATATCCACATTAAAACGAGTCCTATATCGACATAACCTGAAAAGCCACTGCTCCAAAACCGCCATAAAAAAGCCAGACTACGGTTTGCAACTGCACATGGGGACAAAGATCGTACTTTTTGGAGAAATGTCCTCTGGTCTGATGAAACAACAATAGAACTGTTTGGCCATAATGACCATCGTTATGTTTGGAGGAAAAAGGAGGTAACTTGCAAGCCGAAGAACACCATCCCAACCGTGAAGCACGGGGGTAGCAGCATCATGCTGTGGGGGTGCTTTGCTGCAGGAGGGACTGGTGCACTTCACAAAATAGATGGCATCATGAGGAAGGAAAATGATGTGGATATATTGAAGCAACATCTCAAGACATCAGTCATGAAGTTAAAGCTTGGTCGCAAATGGGTCTTCCAAATGGACAATGACCCCAAGCATACTTCCAAAGTTGTGGAAAAATGGCTTAAGGATGACAAAGTCAAGGTATTGGAGTGGCCATCACAAAGCCCTGACATTAATCCAATAGAAAATTTGTGGGCAGAACTGAAAAAGCGTATTCGAGCAAGGAGGCCTACAAACCTGATTCAGTTACACCAGCTCTGTCAGGAGGAATGTTCCAAAATTCACCCAACTTATTGTGGGAAGCTTGTGGAAGGCTACCCGAAACGTTTGACCGAAGTTAAACAATTTAAAGGCAATGCTACCAAATAATAATTGAGTGTATGTAAACTTCTGACCCACTGGGAATGTGATGAAAGAAATAAAAGCTTAAATAAATCATTCTCTCTACTATTATTCTGACATTTCACATTCTTAAAATAAAGTGGTGATCCTAACTGACCTAAGACAGGGAATTTTTACTAGGATTAAATGTCAGGAATTGTGAAAAACTGAGTTTAAATGTATTTGGCTAAGGTGTATGTAAACTTCCGACTTCAACTGTACCTGCTGGAACGCATACTACGGGTGGGTGTTGCTATGGTGACCAATGAGCTAAGATAAGGCGGGGATTTGCCTAGAAGTGATTTATACAGTGAGGGAAAAAAGTATTTGATCCCCAGCTGATTTTGTACGTTTGCCCACTGACAAAGAAATGATCAGTCTATAATTTCAACGGTAGGTTTATTTGAACAGTGAGAGACAGAATAACAACAAAAAAATCCAGAAAAATGCATGTCAAAAATGTTATAAATTGATTTGCATTTTAATGAGGGAAATAAGTATTTGACCCCCTCTCAATCAGAAAGATTTCTGGCTCCCAGGTGTCTTTTATACAGGTAACGAGCTGAGATTAGGAGCACACACTTAAAGGGAGTGCTCCTAATCTCAGTTTGTTACCTGTATAAAAGACACCTGTCCACAGAAGCAAGCAATCAATCAATCAGATTCCAAACTCTCCACCTTGGCCAAGACCAAAGAGCTCTCCAAGGATGTCAGGGACAAGATTATAGACCTACACAAGGCTGGAATGGGCTACAAGACCATCGGCAAGCAGCTTGGTGAGAAGGTGACAACAGTTGGTGCGATTATTCGCAAATGGAAGATACACAAAATAACTGTCAATCTCCCTCGGCCTGGGGCTCCATGCAAGATCTCACCTTGTGGAGTTGCAATGATCATGAGAACGGTGAGGAATCAGCCCAGAACTACACGGGAGGATATTGTCAATGATCTCAAGGCAGCTGGGACCATAGTCACCAAGAAAACAATTGGTAACACACTACGCCGTGAAGGACTGAAATCCTGCAGCGCCCGCAAGGTCCCCCTGCTCAAGAAAGCACATATACATGCCCGTCTGAAGTTTGTCAATGAACATCTGAATGATTCAGAGGAGAACTGGGCAAAAGTGTTGTGGTCAGATGAGACCAAATTGGAGCTCTTTGGCATCAGCTCAACTCGTGGTGTTTGGAGGAGGATGAATGCTGCCTATGACCCCAAGAACACCATCCCCACCTTCAAACATGGAGGTGGAACATTATGCTTTGGGGGTGTTTTTCTGCTAAGGGGACAGGACAACTTCACTGCATCAAAGGGACGATGGACAGGGCCATGTAAAGTCAAATCTTGGGTGAGAACCTCCTTCCCTCAGCCAGGGCATTGAAAATGGGTTGTGGATGGGTATTCCAGCATGACAATGACCCAAAACACACGGCCTAGCCAGTCTCCAGACCGTAATCCCATAGAAAATCTGTGGAGGGAGCTGAAGGTTTGAATTGCCAAACGTCAGCCTCAAAACCTTAATGACTTGGAGAAGATCTGCAAAGAGGAGTGGGACAAAATCCCTCCTGAGATGTGTGCAAACCTGGTGGCCAACTACAAAAAACGTCTGACCTCTGTGATTGCCAACAAGGATTTTGGCACCAAGTACTAAGTCATGTTTTGCAGAGGGATCAAATACTTATTTCCCTCATTAAAATGCAAATCAATTTATAACATTTTTGACATGCGTTTTTCTGGATGGGCAAGTTGTAGTGGTGGTGGCCGGGGTAGGGGTAGCCAGGTGTCACGGTTTCGGCCGAGGCGGCTCCTTCTCCTTGTTCGGGCAGGCTTCGGCGGTCGTCGTCTCCGGAGTACTAGCTGCCACCGTTCGATGTTTCATGTTTGATTGGTTTTGTCTGTTTGTTACACCTGTTGATTGTTAGTGTTCATTAGGCACCCTATTTAGTTCTCTTGTGTTTGGTTAGGTGTTGTGTGTAATTGTTCTATTGTCACGTGTTGTTGTTTGGTCCTCTGTTTTGTGCTCTCTTTATTTCATGTTGTTTAAGAGAGTCCTGCACGTTGTGCGTCCTTACTTTGGACAGTCTAGTGTGCGTTTGTTCGCCTGTGGCCTGTTGCCGTGTTTGGCGTGTACTACGGACTTCACTAAAGACATCTGTTTTTTGAATCTCTGTGTCCTGCGTGTGATTCCACGTTCCCACTACACTCAACCCTGACAGAATTACACACCATCTTATGGAATCAGCAGGAGCACCCGCACCAACCGAGATCATGGAGGAGCGCCTTCGTGGTCAGGAGGATCGTATCAACCAAATCGGGCACGCCCTGGACCGAGTGATGAACACCCTCCATCGATGGGAGACCAGCGGGGTACCCACACCCCCACCTACCGCACCATCACCATCGGTCAGCCCGCCCGTCCAACTACCGGAACCCAGTGGGATTCGGCTCTCGCTCCCGAGGGCGTACGACGGCACCGCTGCCGGGTGTCAGGGGTTCCTGTTACAAATTGAACTCTACCTTGCCACCGTACACCCGGCGCCCTCGGGACACGAGAGCGTTTCCGCCCTCATCTCCTGTCTCACCGGCAAGGCGTTGGAGTGGGCCAACGCCGAATGGAGGAGAATAGACGCCGCCACTATCACCTATGCGGAGTTCTCCCGCCGCTTCCGTGCAGTGTTCGACCATCCACCAGAGGGGAAGGCGGCGGGGGAGCGTCTATTCTACCTCCGGCAGGGGATGAGGAGCGCTCAGGAATTTGCGCTGGAGTTCCGGACTCTAGCGGCAGATGCAGGGTGGAATGAGCGGGCCCTCATAGACCACTTCCGTTGCAGCCTCCGGGAGGACGTCCGCAGAGAGTTGGCGTGCAGGGATACTACACTCTCATTTGACCAGTTGGTTGACATGGCCATTCGGCTGGACACCCTGCTCGCTACCCGCGGACGTCCCAGGTGGGGGTCGCCCATTCCACCCTCCAGCGCCTCCGAGCCGAGCCCGATGGAGCTCAGAGGTGCTGGCGCTAGAGGAAGGAGAAGAAGGAGCCCGAGGGGGGCCGTCCCCTGCACCAACTGTGGCCGTGGAGGGCACACCGCGGCTAGGTGCTGGGGAGGGTCCCCTGGTGGAGGAGACGGCAGACCACACATTGGGGAGTCCTCCCAGGTGAGTAGGCGCCCCACTTACCCAGAGCTTTCTGTCGTACACATAACTATACCTGTTTGTTTTCCACAGGTTGCACCTCGTTCCCAGCATAAGGTGCTAGTAGATTCAGGCGCAGCTGGGAATTTTGTAGATCGCAAATTCTGTGTAGAGTTAGGGATTCCCCTCCTTCCGGTTGATAATCCTTTCCCTGTACATGCCCTAGATAGTCGTCCGTTAGGATCCGGGTTGATTAGGGAGGTCACAGCGCCACTTAGGATGGAGACGCAGGGGGGTCATGAGGAGACGATTCAGCTCTATCTGATCGACTCTCCTGCGTATCCGGTGGTACTGGGGCTTCCCTGGTTGATTACCCATGATCCTACTATTTCGTGGCGAGAGAAGGCTCTTAAAGGGTGGTCTGCTCAGTGTGAGGGGCTATGTCTGGGTGTTTCCGTAGGGGCGACCTCGGTGGAGAGTCCGAACCAGATGCCCGCACTGCACATTCCACCTGAGTATGAGGATTTGGCACTCGTGTTTAGCAAGACAAGAGCGGCACGGTTGCCGCCTCATAGACAGGGGGATTGTGCGATAGACCTCCAGGCAGGAGCTGCGCTCCCGCGGAGCCATGTGTATCCGTTGTCACAGGAGGAGAAGAGGGCAATGGAGACATACATTGCCGAGTCTCTGAGACAGGGATACATACGGCCCTCCACTTCACCCGCGTCCTCGAGCTTCTTTTTTGTGAAGAAAAAGGATGGAGGTTTGCGTCCGTGTATTGATTACCGCGGTCTCAATCAGGTGACTGTGAAATATAGTTATCCACTCCCGCTGATTGCGACTATGACGGAGTCATTACACGGGGCACGGTTCTTCACAAAATTGGACCTCAGGAGCGCATATAACTTGGTGCGCATTAGAGAGGGCGATGAATGGAAGACAGCATTTAGTACTACCTCCGGTCATTACGAGTATCTCGTCATGCCATACGGGTTAATGAATGCTCCATCAGTCTTCCAATCCTTTGTAGATTAGATTTTCCGGGACATGCAGGCGCAGGGAGTAGTGGTGTACATAGACGATATTCTGGTGTACAGTTCTACCCGGGCCGAGCATGTAGCCCTGGTGCGCAGAGTATTGAGGAGATTGTTGGAGCATGACCTGTATGTCAAAGCCGAGAAATGTCTGTTTTCCAGGAGTCGGTCTCCTTTTTGGGTTATCAGTTGTCTGCGTCAGGGGTGAGGATGGAGGTTGACCGTGTGTCAGCCGTGCGTAATTGGCAAACCCCAACCACGGTTAAAGAGGTGCAGCAGTTCTTGGGTTTTGCGAATTACTACCGGAGGTTTATCCGGGGTTTTGGACAGGTGGCAGCTCCCATAACGTCCCTTCTGAAGGGGGGTCCAGTGCGCTTGCGGTGGTCAGCTGAGGCGGACAGGGCTTTTGGGAGACTGAAGGACCTGTTTACCTCGGCTCCAGTGCTGGCGCACCCGGATCCCACTTTACCATTCCAAGTGGAGGTGGACACGTCTGAAGCCGGTGTCGGGGCTGTTCTTTCACAACGGTCCGGCACACCACCTAAACTCCGCCCCTGTGCTTTTTATTCGAAAAAGCTTAGTCCGGCGGAGCGGAATTATGACGTAGGGGACAGGGAGCTGTTAGCCGTGGTACAGGCCCTAAAGGTGTGGAGGCATTGGCTTGAGGGGGCTCAACACCCTTTTCTCATTCTGACTGACCACCGTAACCTGGAATACATTCAGGCAGCTAGGAGACTGAATCCTCGCCAGGCTCGGTGGACTATGTTTCTCGCCCGGTTTGTGTTTAAGATCACTTACATCCCTGGGTCCCAGAACGGGAAGGCAGATGCCCTGTCTCGGCGGTATGACACGGAGGAGAGGTGCGTGGAGCCCACTCCCATACTACCTGAGTCTTGTCTGGTTGCACCGGTGGTATGGGAGGTCGATGCGGAGATCGAGCGGGCATTACGCACCGAGCCTAGCCCTCCACAGTGTCCGGTGGGTCGGACGTACGTCCCGCTCGAGGTCCGGGATCGGCTGATTTATTGGGCTCACACGTCACCCTCCTCTGGACATCCAGGTATTGGCCGGACAGTGCACTGCCTTAGTACAAAGTACTGGTGGCCAACGTTAGCCAGGGATGTGAGGATTTATGTCTCCTCCTGCTCAGTGTGTGCCCAGTGTAAGGCGCCCAGACACTTGCCCAGGGGTAAGTTACAACCCCTGCCCGTTCCACAACGACCCTGGTCTCACCTCTCGGTGGATTTTGTTACCGACCTTCCCTCTTCACAGGGGAATACCACCATCCTGGTCGTTGTGGATCGGTTCTCGAAGGCCTGTCGCCTCCTTCCCATGCCGGGTCTTCCTACTGCCCTACAGACCGCTGAGGCTCTATTTACTCACGTCTTCCGGCATTACGGGGTACCCGAGGATATAGTGTCTGATCGAGGCCCCCAGTTTACCTCCAGAGTCTGGAGAGCGTTTATGGAACGGTTGGGGGTTTCGGTGAGCCTTACCTCAGGTTACCACCCGGAGAGTAATGGGCAGGTCGAACGTGTCAACCGGGATGTGGGTAGGTTTCTGAGGTCATATTGCCAGGGCCGGCCGGAGGAGTGGGCGAGATATGTGCCCTGGGCCGAGATGGCACAGAACTCTCTCCGCCACTCCTCCACTAAACTAACCCCTTTCCAGTGTGTGTTAGGGTACCAGCCGGTTCTGGCACCTTGGCATGAGAGCCAGATCGAGGCCCCTGCGGTGGATGAGTGGGTAAGGCGCTCGGAGGAGACGTGGAACGCTGCACACGTCCATCTGCAGCGGGCCATCCGTCGACAGAAGACGAGCGCCGACCTCCACCGCAGTGAGGGGCCAGTGTACGCACCTGGAGATCGAGTCTGGCTCTCAACCAGAAACCTGCCCCTCCGCCTGCCCTGCCGGAAGCTGGGTCGGCGGTTTGTGGGGCCTTTTAAAGTCCTGAGGAGATTGAACGAGGTGTGTTACAGGTTACAACTGCCCATTGATTACAAAAATATTAACCCCTCGTTCCATGTGTCTCTCCTCAGGCCGGTGGTAGCTGGTCCACTCCAGGACTTTGAGATAGAAGAGACTCCTCCGCCCCCGTTGGACATCGAGGGGGCTCCGGCGTACACTGTTCGGGCCATCCTAGATTCGAGACGCCGGATGGGGGGTCTCCAATATCTCGTGGAGTGGGAGGGGTACGGCCCGGAGGAGCGGTGCTGGGTGCCGAGGAGGGACATCCTAGACCCGTCTCTTCTGACCGAGTTCCATCGTGGTCATCCTACGCGCCCTGCTCCGCGTCCTCCTGGTCGTCCCCGAGGCCGGGGGCGGCGCACGGCTGGAGCCGCGCGTCAAGGGGGGGGGTACTGTCACGGTTTCGGCCGAGGCGGCTCCTTCTCCTTGTTCGGGCAGGCTTCGGCGGTCGTCGTCTCCGGAGTACTAGCTGCCACCGTTCGATGTTTCATGTTTGATTGGTTTTGTCTGTTTGTTACACCTGTTGATTGTTAGTGTTCATTAGGCACCCTATTTAGTTCTCTTGTGTTTGGTCAGGTGTTGTGTGTAATTGTTCTATTGTCACGTGTTGTTGTTTGGTCCTCTGTTTTGTGCTCTCTTTATTTCGTGTTGTTTAAGAGAGTCCTGCACGTTGTGCGTCCTTACTTTGGACAGTCTAGTGTGCGTTTGTTCGCCTGTGGCCTGTTGCCGTGTTTGGCGTGTACTACGGACTTCACTAAAGACATCTGTTTTTTGAATCTCTGTGTCCTGCGTGTGATTCCACGTTCCCACTACACTCAACCCTGACACCAGGTGGAAAGCATGGCCAGCCGTATCAAAATGCTTGTTGAATTTTTCGATTATCGTAGATTTATCGGTAGTGACAGTGTTTCCTAGCCTCAGTGCAGTGGGCAGCTGGGAGGAGGTGCTCTTATTCTCCATGGACTTTACAGTGTCCCAAAACTTTTTGGAGTTAGTGCTACAGGACGCACATTTTTGTTTGAAAAAGTTAGCCATTATGGGGTATTGTGTGTAAATTGAGGAGGGAACAATTCATTTAATCCATTTTATAATAAGGCTGTAACGTAACAAAATGTGGAAAAAGTAAAGGGGTCTGAATACTTTCCGAATGCGCAGTATGTACATTACATTTTGCCTCGAGGGCTCAGGTCAAATGCATTTCCAAAACACACCACCAGGTGGCGACGAGAAGCCATGTCACTCCTCTCAGCTCAGGGCATGAAGCACTGCCCGAAATATAGAACAAAATGTACAGAACACAGTGTTCCATCCATCCACACACACACACACACACACACATCCCGGAGCCTCACTCCTTCCTCGTCTTCCTCCAGACACACATGTGTCACAGTGTGGATGTGGATGTGTTCAATGTAATCACAGAGAGGGACAAAGCCTCTGCCCTCTGCTCTCATCATTGTAGGCAGAGACACCTTTAACATTGATCCATAGGGCACAATGTATACATAGTGATCCATAGGGCTTTGTGATGTAAACATAGATTGTTCTACTTGAAATTAAAATGAACAATTCAGTCATCAAAATCAGCCTTTTGATTGGCCCAGGATGGCATTTTGGGAAGATATATATACAGTGCTATGAAAAGGTATTTGCCCCCTTTCTCATTTTCTCTACTTTTGCATATTTGTGATACTGAATGTTATCAGATCTTCAACCAAAACCTAATATTAGATAAAGGGAACATAAGTGAACAAATAACACAACAATTACATATTTATTAAATGTATTTCATAAACAAAGTTATGCAACACCCAATTCCCCTGTGTGAAAAAGTAATTGCCCCCTTACACTCAATAACTGGTTGTGCCACCTTTAATAATATTTAGCTGCAATGACTCCAACCAAATGCTTCCTGTAGTTGTTGATCAGTCTCTCACGTCGCTGTGGAGGAATTTTGGCCCACTCTTCCATGCAGAACTGCTTTAACTCAGTGACTTGTGGGTTTTCAAGCATGAACTGCTCGTTTCAAGTCCTGCCACAACATCTCAATTGGGATTAGGTCTGGACTTTGACTAGGCCATTCCAAAACTTCCAATTTGTTGCTTTTTAGCAATTTTCATGTAGACTTGATTGTGTGTTTTGGATCATTGTCTTGCTGCATGACCCAGCTGCGCTTCAGCTTCAGCTCACAGACGGATGGTCTGACATTCTCCTGTAGAATTCTCTGATACAGAGCAGAATTCATGGTTTCTTCTATTAAGGCAAGTCGTCCAGGTCCTGAGGCAGCAAAGCATCCCCAAACCATCTCACCACCATGCTTGACCTTTGGTATGATGTTCTTACTGTGGAATGCAGTGTTTGGTTTTTGCCAGGCATAATGGGACCCATCTCGTCCAAAAGGTTGACTCAAGTTTGCCAAAAAGCACCTGGATGATCATCAAGACTCTTGGAAGAACGTTTTATGGACAGATGATTCAAAAGTATAACTTTTTGGACGACATGGTTCCAGTAATGCCTGGCGAAAACCAAACACTGCATTCCACAGTAAGAACATCATACCAAAGGTCAAGCATGGTGGTGGTGGTGTGATGGTCTGTGAGAGCCGGAATTCTTACTGGTTGGTAGGTGATCAAATATTTATGTCATGCAATAAAATGCAAATTAATTACTTAAAAATCATACAATGTGATTTTCTGGATTTTTGTTTTAGATTCCGTCTCTCACAGTTGAAGTGTACCTATGATAAAAAATTACAGACCTCTACATGCTTTGTAAGTAGGATCGGCAGTGTATCAAATACTTGTTCTCCCCACTGTATATACATATACACTTGCTCTTTCCCTGACATAGACTGACCAGGTGAATCCAGGTGAAAGCTATGATCCCTTATTGATGCCACTTGTTAAATCCACTTCAATCGGTGTAGATGAAGGGGAGGAGACAGGTTAAAGAAGGATTTTAAAGCCTTGAGACAATTGAGACATGGATTGTGTATGTGTGCCATTCAGAGGGTAAATGGGCAATACAAAATATTTCAGTGCCTTTGAACGGGGTATGGTAGTAGGTGCAATGCACTTCGGTTTTAGTGTGTCAAGAACTGCAACGTGTCACGTCTACTCCCGCTCCGGCACTCGACGTCGCCGGTTTACTAACCACTGGTCCTGGCAACCCATCATTAAGCACACCTGGCAACCCTCTTTACACACATGCGCCCCATCATTAGGCACACCTGAACTTCATCACTACCCTGATTACTCCCCCTTTATCTAGCACTCCCTAGCATTACATTCCAGCCAGTATTGGTTCTGTGTTCATGTCCAGATGCTTCTCTTGTTTTGTATCGCTCCATGTTCTTTATTATTAAACTCACCAACTGCACCTGCTTCCTGACTCCCAGCGTCATTGTTACATAATACTGCCTCTAGTAATGGAAGCAGAAGGGAATCAAGACATTACATTTACATTTACATTTTAGTCATTTAGCAGACGCTCTTATCCAGAGCGACTTACAGGAGCAATTAGGGTTAAGTGCCTTGCTCAAGGGCACATCGACAGATTTTTTCACCTAGTCGGCTCGGGGATTAGAACCAGCGACCTTTCGGTTACGGGCACAACGCTCTTACCCACTAAGCTACCTGCCGCCCCATACATCTCCCGGATGGTCGGCGAACAGGGATACCTACTTCGCCAACACCACGACCAGCTGGCGCAACTGGGAACGGCTATGGATGAGGTCCTCCGCGGTCTTCAACGTCTCGACATTACCCGAGGGGCGTCACCTCCAACGAGTGGAGGATTTTCTACCACAAGTCAACCCAGCTAGCCAGCAACGCAGCCCATCCAGCAGTCCGCCCAGGTCAGCGATGCCTGTTTGTCTCTCCCGGACAAATACAACGGGACTCAATCCAAATGCCGTGGCTTCGTACTCCAGTGCTCCCTCTATTTCACTCATCAGATGGGAGCCCCCACCACCAAAAGGTCCAAGGTTGCCACGGTTATTTCCCTGTAGTCCTGGAATGTCTCCTGGCTAACCACCTATATGTCAAAGCGGAGAAGTGCCAATTCCATCAGGAGGCTGTCTCCTTTCTGGGTCACCAGATCGGCCCGCAAGAGTGATGATGGACGGTAAGTAGGTAGATGCTGTCAGGTCATGGCCAGTCCCAACCACCATAAAGGGCTTACAATGGGTTTTGGGGTTTACCAACAACTACCGCCGATTCATCAAGAACTTTAGCTCTAGCGCATCTCCTCTCACCTCTCTCCTCAAGGGTGGTCCCCATAAGTTGAGGTGGAGTCCTGCAGCCGACGAAGCCTTCCGCCTACTGAAGGAACGTTTCACCTCCGCCCCATTGCTCAAACACCCAGATTCTACGTTGCCCTTTGTGGTGAAGGTGGACGCTTCGGAAGTGGGTGTGTGGGCTGTCCTGTCCCAACAACAAGGTAATCCTCAGAAATTGTATCCATGTGCATATTACTCAAAGAAACTGTCTCCTGCAGAGAGGAACTATGATGTCGGCAATCGGGAGCTCCTGGCGGTGAAGTTGGCATTAGAGGAGTGGAGACACTGGCTGGAGGGCGCCAAGGACCCATTTCTCATCCTCACCGACCATCGGAACCTGGAGTACATACAGACAGTGAGGCGGCTGAACCCACCCCCAAGCAAGGTGGGCCCTTTTTTTCACTAGATTACTCTGACATATCGCTCAGGTTCAAATAACACCAAAGCCGATACCCTGTCCCGTCTCTACGACTCGGGAGAGGTTCCTGTCCTAAGGGCACCCATTGTTCCGTCCTCTTGCTTCGTAGCCCCCGTGCTCTGGGATGTAGATGTGGACATTCGCCAGGCCCGGGAGAGGGAACCCGACCTGCTACCTGTCCTCCTGAGCGCACCTATGTTCCCACAGGGATAAGGGAACAGCTGCTGACCTGGGCGCACACTGCTGTCGTCGCTGGCCATCCAGGTATCCCCCGCACTATTCAATCCATCTCTGGAAAGTGCTGGTGGCCCACCTTGGCACAGGACGTCACTCGCTACGTCAACTCCTGTTCCGTATGTGCCCAAACTAAATTTTCCCGGGACACACTCCAGCAGAGAAGCTCCTTCCCCTTCCCGTTCCTCAGCATCCCTGGTCTCATCTGTCCATTGATTTTGTTTTTTAGTTTTTAGTTTTTTCTCACTGATCTCCCCTCATTCTGGTGATTGTGGACAGATTCTCTAAATCCTGCCTTTTTATCCCTCTCTCTGGTGTCATTACCGCTCTCCAGGTCGCTGAGACACTGTTTCAGCAGGTCTTCTGGCACGATGGCTTTCCGGAGGACATTGTCTCCAAACGTGGCCCCTATTTCACATCAAGGGTATGGAAAGCCCTCATGGAGAAGCTGGGGGTTTCAGTCAGCCTCAGTTCCGGGTAGCGACCTCAGTCTAACGGGCAGGTGGAGAGGATGAACCAGGAGCTGGGGAGGTTCCTGAGGAGTCACTGCCAGGACCGGCAGGGGGAGTGGGCCCGATTCCTTCCCTGGGCGGAGTACGCCCAGAATGAATTGCGTCTCTCCTTCACCGGGCTGACTCCCTTCCAGTGTGTTCTGGGTTATCAGCCAGCCCTGGCTCCATGGACCCTAAGCCAGACCATAGCTCCTGCGGTGGACGAGTGGTTCAGGCATGCAGAAGAGGTTTGGAATGATGCCCACGTGAGGCTCCAGCGCGCCATCTGCCGCCAGAAGGAGCACGCGGATCGCCACTGCAGTAAGGCTCCCATGTTCCATCCTGGTGATCGCGTCTGGCTCTCCACCAGGAACCTCCCACTCCGCATACCCTGTAAGAAGCTGAGCCCCCGGTTTGTGGGGCCGTTCAAGGTCCTTCGGAGGGTCAACGAGGTGACATATAGATTACAGCTCCACACTAACTACCTGATTTCACCCTCTTTTCAAGTTTCCCTCCTCAGGCCGGTGGTTCCTGGTCCTCTGGCTGAAGTCTTCCCCCCCCGACACCCCTCCGCCTCCCCTGGACATCGAAAGAAGCCCCGCCTATGCTGTCAGATCCCTCCTGGACTCCCGATGTTGTGGGGGTCGGCTCCAGTACCTGGTGGACTGGAAAGGGTACGGTCCAGAGGAGCGGTATTGGGTTCCGGTGGACGACATTCTAAATCACAACATCATCTGAGATTTCCAACTTCGCCATCCGGACCGGCCCGCTCCTTGCCCTCAGGGCCGCCCCCCTGGCCGGCGTTGTCCAGACCCTTCTCTTGTATAACTCCATGTTCTTTATTAAACTCACCAACTGCACCTGCTTCCTGACTCCTAGCGTCATTGTTACACAACGCTGATGGGTTTTTCATGCTCAACAGTTTCCTGTGTGTATCAAGAATGGTCAACCACCCAAAGGACATCTAGCCAACTTGACACAACTGTGGGAAGCATTGGAGTCAACATGGGCCAGCATCCCTGTGGAACGCTTTCGACACCTTGTAGAGTCCATGCCCCAACGAATTGAGGCTGTTCTGAGGGCAAAAGGGGGGGGTGGGTGCAACTCAATATTATGTTTTGTACTCTCAGTGTATATAGATAATAGGCTTCTTGTATTTGCATTCTTTATCAAGACAGGACAAGAAATGCTTACAGAGGTAAGTGAATCTGCTGAAGGAACCAAATAGAATGGGTGGCATGTTGGTGACTGATGGTGGTCCTTGGTGGTCTGTGGTGGATCAACTTAGTCTGCTGGGGGTCTGTGACCATGGATATTAGGGGGTCTCTGTTTCTCTCTGCACTAGGCTTTATTCAGGAAGGTACACAGTCACCCCATGACAAACGTGACTAACGATGTGTAGACTGAAGAGACAGTGAGACAATTTAAGAGTGTTGAAGTCATGGGTTTGGGGTTTTAAATCCCCACTAAGACAATGTAATATATAGCCTTGAGAAAAGCACAGGATCGCCTCAAATATGTTATATGAAGAGTACGTTGATATGTCTAGGCAAAGTGATATACAAGCCCATTTTTGTGTTGGTATCATCTCTCAAACAGTTGATGTGTCCATGGAGAAACTGAGTGACCCATATAGCGAATAAGGACTAACAGATCAACACGTCTTTGTGGTACTTTATCCCCATCTCTTTATCCATACACACATGGATCCTCAGACTACCGACGTATGGTGTGTTTCGCTCATCACCAAAAAACTCTAACCAAACTGAAGTCATCTGATGACTCCTCACCGTGCACTCACATACACCATGATCCATTACCCAGAACGCATCTCAGAGTTAGCGGAACACCCACACACCATGGGCTACTGTAAGACCAGTCGTTGTTTATGGCTGTGTGCAAAGTATCCACTTCCATACACCTCATAGCATTGCTAAATTGGTATGTGGACCTTTGCAGATGTCAATACATCTGTGCTCCTCCCTTTTTCCTTTACCTTTCGTTATCTGAATCCCAAATCATACCTCAGCTCCTCCTTTCTAGTCTCTAGGCACTAATGGGGATCGGAAGGGATTGGATAGGTGTTAGCAATATGGCCAAATTCCACTCAGTCTAATAAGGTGAAGCAAGTGTGTAGAGCAGGGTTCTTCAATTCCGGTCCTGGAGGTCTGAATTAGCCCCTGATTAGAAGGAGAGGATGAAAAACAGAGGTGTTTCGGCCCTCCAGTACCGGAATTGAACAACCCTGGTGTAGGGTGATGTTTCCCCTAGATCTTGAGTCAGTTTTGCATTTTCCCATTAATGGAAAAGGTTGGGATTGGGAAGATGATACTAGATCTGTACCTTGAGGAAGCTTCACCCCAGAGCAGAAGCAAGTACCATACTGCTTATACCTAGCCTATGTAAAGAACGTCACGCTGCTTGCTTAGCAAGTACCGCTTCCTCCTGATTCGGCTCACACCGAGGCTCGAACCCAGGACCTCTGCCTTGCTAGCTAGTGTGAGGTGTCTTACCAGTCAGCGCCACGCGAGAAGCTAGCTATTAGCTGGCCCAAGTGGGGACACTTCAGGCTGAGGAGTACGTTTCACGCCCCCATAAGCTACACCTTCACCTTTAGATCTAGGAGTGCCCAGGGAGCAGGAGCTGGAGGATGATTTGGGATTCAGCTTATCTCTCCCTTTCTCCACTCCATCCCATCGGTGTTCATTCTGTGATGTCGCTGTGACACTGTCACACAGACCCTCTTATTGGTCCCCTATGATGAAATTGACAAGCATGTGCATGTACGACATGGATCCGCATTTAGCATTCTGCACCTGGCTGTTACTGTAATGTACATACAGTACATTCACCATCAGTACGTGCACAGAATGTTCCCCATCGAAATAGCACCTTATGTAAAGAGAGCAACCGTGGAAGGATTCCAACTGGCTGACCCTCCTCTCCATACCAAACACAGTATGGTTCCTATAGTCAGAGCCTAGTGGCTGGATTGGACTGATATCAACTCTTCCCAGGGGGTCCTGACAGGCTGCATCCCACATTGCACCCTGTTCCCTTTATAGTGCACTACTTTTGACCAGGGCCCATAGGACTCTGGACAAAAGTAGTGCACTAGGGAATAGGGTGCCATTTGGTACTCAACCTTGGGTCGTCCTGTGTGTCCAGTGACAACTTCCCCATCAACATGTTGATGCTAAAGACAAATATAGATGGAAAACCAATGCAAACCAATGGTGGGTTTGTTCTGCACAAAATTACCATTAGTTTGCCATCTACTGTATATATGAATACTTAATTATTGCACAGTAATTGCCATATACAGCTATATCAGTTGATAAAGTCATAATCCAAGATGATAAACAGGATATTGGATAATCAAAGCATTGGAACACAGAGTCATAGAGTTTATAATGATTAATAAACAGTAGCTGTTTATGATCAAGTTGATATTTCTTGTCATATGACTGACATTCAAACCTACTGTGTTTAGTTTCAAATAAAATAAAATAAAATAAAATTGTATTGGCCACATGCGCCGAATACAACAGGTGTAGACATTACAGTGAAATGCTTACTTACAGCCCTTAACCAACAATGCATTTATTTTTGTATAAATTTTTTTAAATAAAACAACATCAAAATAGTGTTGAGAAAAAAAGAGCAGAAGTAAAATAAAATAACAGTAGAGGGGGGTACCGGTGCAGAGTCAATGTGTGGGGGCACCGGCTGGTTTAGGTAGTTGAGGTAATATGTACATGTGGGTAGAGTTAAAGTGACTATGCATAAATAATTAACAGAGTAGCAGCAGCGTAAAAATATGGGGTGGGGGTGGGGGGGCAGTGCAAATAGTTTGGGTAGCCATGATTAGCTGTTCAGGATTCTTATGGCTTGGGGGTAGAAGCGGTTGAGAAGTATTTTGGACCTAGACTTGGCACTCCGGTACCGCTTGCTGTGCGGTAGCAGAGAGAACAGTCTATGACTAGGGTGGCTGGAGTCTTTGACAATTTTGAGGGCCTTCCTCTGACACCGCCTGGTATAGAGGTCCTGGATGGCAGGAAGCTTGGCCCCAGTGATGTACTGGGCCGTACGCACTACCCTCTGTAGTGCCTTGTGGTCAGAGGCTGAGCAGTTGCCATACCAGGCGGTGATGCCACCAGTCAGGATGCTCTCGATGGTGCAGCTGTAGAATGTTTTGAGGATCTGAGGACCCATGCCAAATCTTTTCAGTCTCCTGAGGGGGAATAGGCTTTGTCCCTCTTCACAACTGTCTTGGTGTGTTTGGACCATGATAGTTCGTTGGTGATGTGGACACCAAGGAACTTGAAGCTCTCAACCTGTTCCACTACAGCCCCGTCGATGAAAATGGGGGCGTGCTTAGTCTTCTTTTTTTTCCTGTAGTCCACTATCATCTCCTTTGTCTTGATCACGTTGAGTGAGAGGTTGTTATCCTGGCACCACATGGCCAGGTCTCTGACCTCCTCCCTATAGGCTGTCTCATCGTTGTCGGTGATCAGGCCTACCTGTCACGATCGTATCAAGGAGCGGACCAAGGCGCAGCGTGATATGCGTACATCTTTTTAATGTGTACTTAGCAACACGATACAAACAACAAAAACAACAAAACGAAACGTGAAGTCCTCGGTCATAAACACACAAACCTACACGGAACAAGATCCCACGAATCACAAGTGCACAAACGGCTGCCAAAGTATGGTTCCCAATCAGAGACAACAAGCAACAGCTGATTCTCGTTGCCTCTGATTGAGAACCACCCCGGCCAACATAGAAACACATAACCTAGAACAGAACATAGGAAACGAAACATAGACACTACACAAAGAAACTAACACCCTGGCTCAACATACAAGAGTCCCCAGAGCCAGGGCGTGACACTACCTCTGTTGTGTCGTCGGCAAACTTAATGATGGTGTTGGAATCGTGCCTGGCCATGCAGTCATGGGTGAAGAGGGAGTACAGGAGGGGACTGAGCATGCACCCCTGAGGGGCCCCCGTGTTGAGGATCAGTGTGGCAGATGTGTTGTTACCTACCCTTACCACCTGGGGGCGGCCCGTCAGGAAGTCCAGGATCCAGGAAGTTTAGTTATATATTTACTCAATTTACTGCATACCTGCTGTATTTACTACCATCAGAGTGCTATATTCAACCTCACAGGCTAAATGATAGTCAATGAGGTAAGAACTTCATTGGAAATTCTTTATTGACACTACCACCTCAGGCAATGCATGTTACACAAACAAGTCACATACCATGTAACTATGATCCATAAAATAGGAGTAGGACAGCACTCCTAATATATTTCAAAGATTGATTTTGACATGCATCTACGCTCTACTCATCTTTACAAACACGTAGAGTCAAACATACACCCAGCACAGGAGGCTGCTGAGGGGAGGACGGCTCATAATAATGGCTGGAATGGAGCGAATGGAATGGCATCAAACACATAGAAACCATGTGTTTGATGTTTTTGATACCGTTCAACCATTCCGCTCCAGCTATTACCACGAGCCCGTCCTCCCCAATTAAGGTGCCACCAACCTCCTGTGACACCCAGTAACATGTTTGCTGTGAGCACACACAACATAGATGCAGAGTTTGCAGGGTCCAAGTTCTCCAAACCTCCCTGTCCTTGGCTCAGCAGAGAGTTTTAAGTAACTGCTTCGGGGAGGCAGCAACATTATTAGATGCCACACATCTGAATGAATGAGGAAAACAAGTACGCTGTCACACTCACACTCTTCCGTGTATTTGCATAATGCTCCACATGGGATGCCAAGAAATAGACTGATAGAGGAGCGTTGTACTGTAGTTAGTGGTCCTCAATGACTGTGAGGATTGTCACTTGTGTTTTCCCATTGAACTGGTATCGTGGTGTTGTCGGACAAAGATAGTGTTGATTCTTTAACCTGCGTAGCCCATCTATGTCATACATCATGACTCATTAAGAATGATTGGAACACTATGATAGGGGTTCTGTATACATACAGTCCCCTATGTATGTTTTCGGACAGTGATGCAGTTATAATTTTTTTTGTCTCTATACTCCAGAATTTGAGATTTGAGATCAAATGTTTCATATGAAGAGACAGTACAGAATGTCACCTTTTATTTGAGGGCATTTTCATACATATCTGACTTACCGTTTAGAAATGAAAGCACTTTATAGATCATTTGATGTCATAAGTATGTGGACAGATTTCACTTATAGTGTACCAAAGTAGTCCAAAGTTTAGCATTTGTTCCAATATTCCTAGCACGTAATGACAACATCAAGCTTGTGACTCTACAAACTTATTGGATTCATTTGCAGTTTCTTTTGGTTATGTTTTGGGTTACGTTTTGCCCAATGAAGAGCTTGGGACTATGAGGTTCTATTTGCATTTTTTAAAAAATTGAGTCATTGACATAGCCTTGTTCTGTTCAATGTTCTCTACCTGTATATGATCTTTGTCCCTCTGTAAATGTCTCACTCATCATTCACGATTCATTCATGATTATCCATAATCATGGTAGCATCCACATTCATGTACACACATAGGATCTTAATTTGAGCCAGTTTGCTACAGCAAAAAAAGAATCCTACAGCAAATGTGAATTATTATGTTGATTATAATTAATGGACATTTTTGTAGGGGTTGATACATTTTTCATAAGGGAAAAATCTATCTGAATTTTCTAAGTGGAAATTACAAACTTCAGAAGCCTTTTTACACTACAAGTAAAACAAGTCCTGCATAGCAGGAAAATTCTCCTGCAACAGGATGATCAAACATCTTATTTTCTTACTTACAATAAAAGTGACCCCCAAATGATACAATACATTATTCACCATTCACTTCCTATTGGACAAAACATCCGAAACACAACCAAAACAAGCTGTAAATGCATCCAAGTTTGTAGTAGAGTCACAAGCTTTATGCAGTCATCGTGTGCAAGGAATATGGGATGAAATACTACACTTTTGACTACTTTAATACACTATAAGTGAAATTTGTCCAAATACTTAAGACATCTTCAAATGGGGAGACTAGATATATAAAGTGCTTTCATTTCGAAACGGTAAAACAGATATGTATGAAAATACCCTCAAATAAAAGGTGACATTCTGGAAATGCTGGTATAGAGACAAATTAAACATTTTAGCATCACTGTCCAAATACATACATAGGGGAATATACACAACATGTATCACAGCCCATGAACAGAGTATGTTCCGTATGTTTAGAATCTGTAGAATGTATACAAACCTATAAATTCACTCGGGAAAACATGATTTTGGCATTATAGTACAAGTTTATGTAATCTGAAATCGCAAATCTTGATGGAAAGTACAACAAAAATGGATGTCTGTTTTGGGACGATTAGAGAGGTGAATGGGCACTTCATAGTTTGTTACGCAACAGTTGGAATAGTAGTAGCTAGGAAAAGAGCTAATTCTACTGCCATTCCCAACAGGCACTTAAAACATGAGCAGCCACACAGCATACTGCTGTAGAAGTGTGTGAGTGTGTGTAAACCTGTTTATAGGACACAAGCACACGTTTGTGTTTGCTTAATCACACAAACGCACACACACACACACGCACACATGCGCGCACACACACATGCTGGGTCCAAGAGTCAACTGTGGTCAACACCCCTTGCATAGTGGATCGGGCACTTACCCACCTACCCACCCAGCTGGACTGTGTGCCAATCTGTATAAACTTCAGCCAACTCCATTGTCGTTGTCAGGCCAAACCTGTTTGAGAACCCGGGTTACCGACCATGACCATAATGCCATTGCCAACACTCGTCCCATATAGCCCATAGGTAACATACCTCCAGACCTCCAACCCCTGTGTTTACCCCAAAACACACCCACAATCCATAAATCAGGAGGCAAAAATAAGCCTGGACGAAAGGTAAAGAGACTGAGGGAGTAAACAATGGAGCATTCTGGGTGAGAGCCTAAACGGCTGACATTAGTGCCCTTTTCATCACAATAATGACCACTCACAGAGTTACTACAAACACAGGAGACATTCCTCCAGGCCCAAGCTACTGATCTGTGGAGGTATACTCAAACACTGTCCGGTGTGTAAATATACACGTCTTCCTGCCCCTCACCCTATAGGGCCCCTGTGAGTTACATTACTAACCATCCCCCATCTCGTCCACCTTGACGTGAAGTGTATGTAGCCTATATGTGAACTTGTTGACATGCAAGGGAAAAGTCTGCATAGTGAAATCCTAGCCCGTCTCCATAGGCATTAGGAATACAGCGACTCGTCCCTTAACCTCCTCGAGTCCAGGCTGCAAGCTGGAGAATTTCTTATATGCCTGGTAACATTCCGTCACTTAAAGTCATGCTCCTGAGTGACTTTCCCCATCTTACATAAAACTATGAGCACTTGGAGCGCTTGTAAAAAGCACTATATCAACGCAGTTTATAATCATTATTCCCTTTCTAGATGCAATGAAGAACTAATAGTCCTTCAAGGATCGCTCATCTGTCACAACTGGCCTTCATTCACATCATCACAATGTTTCTGGCAGGTCATAAGAGAACATTGGCGTCAGGTTTGGCTGGGGAAAGCGGCTCAACCTTTGTGGGGGTGTTTATTTCGGTGGAGTTTACTGGGGTGCACATATGTGTTCCTGTGTTCCTGGACAAGCTGGAATGACCTTTGTGCTAATTTGACAACTTGTTGAGGGAAACAACGGGGTGAGATTCAGGGGTTGCAGTAGCAAAATAGCCCACAGTAAACTGAGAAGCTCTGTGTTGGCATCTCTTCGTACTCTAGCCCCCCTCCTCTGCTCTGTTTTTCCCTTTCGGGATAACTTGTTCAAACTGGCTGAGGAGGGGCGGGTTACACAGCAAGTTTGCCTGCGTAGTTACACGTACATATCCTACACCGGGCCCTCCATCTATGTCTCAGCACGGTTAACGTCTCAGTGGCCGTTATTGAAAATCACACACACATACTGTATTTTACTGTACAGACTTCCAGATACACACACAAACACATATGGGTACAGTGAGTTATGACCGCAGCCTTGGCCCAACTGTTTACGGTAATGTATGTTTAAAGAGGCCCAACGCCAGCTGAATAAAGGTGCTCTCCATACGTGACACACAACATGCATAACGCATATGAGCCTGGCTCCCCTGTACATGTAGAATCCTTCCTCTACATTCATACGTGTCAGTGGGTAATATTACCTTGTCACATGGCTGTAGAGTAAGGGTCATATATGTGGGCTGTGAACTATGTTATATTATATGACTGCATGCACAAAACATGAATTGAATATCTTGATATCCAATTCTAGAAAATTCTTATCTGACCAGCCCTCTTGACATTGAAAAGCACAAAAAGGGCTATATACAGAAACAACTACACCGTACAGTTAAATTCATCCTAATTCATTTTATGTAAGGCAAGTGACCTTTGGGTGACACACTTAAAGCGAGAGTTCCTCAAAACCATCCAAGCCCTTTAACTATGTTGGTATGCCTCAGGGCACTGGCTTATGTTTATACTGTCATCACACTATTCACTTTGATCCTTTGAAGGGATTTCACAAAGAATTTGGTTGTCCAAACTATTTCTTTGTAGGTGACATATCCATAACAAGATAAATAGTTTGTTAGAGAGAGAGAGAGAGAGAGAGAGAGAGAGAGAGGAGCCATGATAAAGAGACAAACCGGTGCAGACTATTCAACATCGTTATTTACATACAAGACAGATCCATAGATCAGATTAAGCAACACAACCATGTGATTCAACTCAACCAATCATTTAACTCCTATCCAGCCACAATGCATGTCTTCAACTGTTGTTGGCTTAATGGAGCACATGCAAACACCAATTCCCTTCCATTCCCAGCCAGCCAATCCTGACAGATCTGCTTTTAAACATATTCATGATTAACAGCTCTCTGGACCAATAAGGAGGCAACTCAGCCCACAACAAAGGTATCGGCATCCAGAGAATGGCTGTAAATCCCTTGGGCCCGCTTTTAGAGATCTCTGCTGCTGCTGACTGTCACATTTGGCTACGCTCCCCGGGTGAACAGTAACTGCATCTCTGCCTCTCCCTCAACATGCCGTCCCTACATACGGGTCTGATCCGATGTCTATCAGATGGCCATGTGCACCTGTCCCCTTCACATGTGCTTTCTAAAATAAACCAGTGCTGGTGTGGAATAAATCACTCAAGAGAGCAGTGCCAGGTGGGAGATGGGGGGAGAAAGGGCTAATATGTATCTTTCAACTCCTCATCCTCATCATTGTACTTGCATCTGCAGTTGTTGGAGGCGGGGGTTACTGTGGTGCATATTCAGGTCTTTGTAGAATGACCAGGGGCCATGGAAATGGACAAAATGACAGGAAATTGTGGGAAACAATATACATGCACGCAAACACACACACACACGCCTGCTCACACACACACACACACACACACACAGATCTACACAAAGATCTACACTCTGCAATCACAATATGCTGTAGTAATTACGCTCCACAATACAAAACCCACACAATCCTGGTGGACTAGGTGCCTTTGTTTTCCCCTTAGTCAGCAGTGAGGAAACCAGAGTACTCAGCAATGTCAGTCTATGTCACTCTCTTTGGGGAAAAGACTGCCTGGCATGGGGAGGGCTATATACTGCACAATGGTCAAACAATGATCATTGCTCACTGCTGTCCTTCATTTTTATATAGAGGGGAATGTTGTTGTAGCGATGGATGTTGTTAAGTGATCACTTGAGTAATCCTCCATTTATGAAGCAATGTGAGTAATGCCACCCCAATGAAAGACTGTATTTGCATAATTAGGGGTTATGGCAACTTGTGCTAACCACAACCACTTCAGTTCAGTTTAGCAGTATGTTCGATTCTACCACATGTACAGTATATACAGGTGAAGTTATACTCTATACTGACTGCTCTCTTAGCTAAATCTATTGCATGCCTTTGCTCATGATCCAGATAAACGGTATATTCTAAGTATATGTCCTGCAACTATAATGTAAACCTTACTGTAACTAGGCCTACAAGAAGTATAGGGTTTGGTTCCATGTTGTCGTATTAAAACAAATATAGATCAGGGTACATATAGCAGGTGTGAGTGAGTGCTACTGTCATGTCATAACCAAATCAACTGGATCCATATCATTTTGACCCTACTGTAGAAACTAGGCTGCCTTCCTAAAGGGTATGTGGGCAATGTATGTCCTGTATATGTCAGCTATTGACAATGACATGTTCTAGAGTCAAGGGGGAAAGAACAGGCTTTGCTGATCTCCCTAGCAAGCCACACCCTCCTCTCACATTGCAGAGACTTTTCAGTCAACTCTTTGAACTGGGCTGGACGAAGCAAACTGTTGCTGCTGTAGACTAGAGAACTATGTTCTTATGTTTTCATGTATATCAAAAGTGAAGATGTTTCTTACATGAACTTATTGAGATACACAAAGCCTCCAACATTCCTATCTACAGTGCAAAGCTAATGACCCTACTTAGACACAGGAATATCATTTGATTTAACAAGCATGTCCAAATAAAAAGGAATCTTATAATGACTGTAAGCCACAATGATAAGGCTGTTTTGCTGCTATACTCAACCACCTTCCACTGGGAATTTCAACAGCGTTTAAGAAATATATTACCTTCAACAGTGTTACCTTGTGATCAAGCCATCAATGTTATGTGATTATTGGTGTCGTAAAATTTTTATCTAACGGGTTAGCAATTAGCATGTTTGACATTTCAGTGGAAATACTACTATTATCAGCTTTTTGATAAGCGGTTTAGCAAAAAAATATGTCCCGTATTATCGGCATACGGCCCCCAGTTATTGGCCACCTTACTATTTTGTTCAATTACAAGATATATCCGTTTAATTTTGTTCAAAAAAGAGACATAATCAAGGTGTGAGCCCAAGTTTAAGAGATTAGACAGTGTGTACCTGATAGATGTTATCGGTAACCTTTTACTTGAAGAGGGTGTACATAAGGCATTCATAACACTTTTATGACACCAGTCATAGCACCTCGTTTTGGTATCATAACAAGCTTCATAATGCATTTATTCAACATAATTCATAAGGCATTTTCCCCCTTCAAGTGCAGTAAAGTGTTACATGTCACCTATTTAGGGTCGTTTGTAGACACGTATCTGAGAACAGAATCAAATAATGAATGATTGACTCTACTCTAAGTTTCCAAACTTGTTATTAACTGTTGAGTGGAACTGAAGTCTTGTTCTTCGGCCAGAATTAAGAGCTGGTGTATCAGATTGTAGGGTGTCAGGTGGTTGTGATTTGTCATGTCAGAGCACTTCCTGATCAGGTTTAGCAACATGTCCTGGCAATGTCTCTCTGCCCCTTGTGTTTTCTCTCATCTCACTTACAAATGTAGTTGTGCTCATGAAATGGCTGTGATGAAGGAGTTATGGGAGGGTTACCCAGATGGTCACTTTTTGTATGCTCATACTTAAATCCCTCAGTGCATGAATTCTTACGAAGAAACAGGGGAACATTGTAAGGACATTTCCCAGCCCAACATTGACATAAGATGTTTGTCTTGTGGAATCTTTGTTCAAAAATCTTTTGAACAAGGATGGGGTTATCTGCGCCAAAGATGACAACTGGCAAGATCCCATTCCGTCCTTAGGCCAATCTGGTTCATTGTAGAGGTAGATTTACACCTAACCAATAATCACTTTTAGAACTGTGATCTTGATTCCCAGTAGAGGCTGCTTTCTTTTTCTTTATCTCTTTTCCAGTAACAGGTACCAGACAGTAGCTAACAAGACTAAAAAGAAAAAGCATAAAAAATAACCACAAAAAAACGGAGATATATGTATACATTTACATATGTGGTTCTAATAAAAACCATGGGAAAACCATACCAGGCCATAAATAGATGAGAAAATAAGGTTTGAGTCCGGAGAAATAAGCAGCTTTCACAAAATACTGATGAAAAAGTAGTGATAGACAGATCGTAAAAAACAGTTAGATTATGAGGGGGAACATGCTGCCCTACATTAATGGCTCACCAGGCCAAAGGCTGCCATGGCAGAGGGTGGAACTGATCTAAGGTCAGTTTTTGTATTTCACCAGCTAATGTCAAGATTTGGGCAGGGTGCACTGATCCTCGATCTGTGTCTTGGTAACAGAGTAACAGTGGTGGTGATGCCGTCAGGGTCGTATTCATTAGGGCCCACTGTAGCAAAACGTTTTGCAAAAACAAGCATTTCTTCTTGGACTAGTTTAGGTAGTCCCTCCCCTTTCACTTGGTGCCTAAAGAATAGCATCATTTAAGGACAAAGAGGGGCTCAGTTCAGTATGTTCCAGACAGAGTGGCAGACTGCAGTCACAACACTGGCAAACTGTCACCCCGGGCACTGACTAGCCCCACTTCTACCCCAACTCATCACATGCACTAGCCTGGCACATGCGTCTCGCCGTCTCTTCAGCTCCACTATACTGATGCTAGCAGTGGAGGCTGCTGAGGGGAGAACGGCTCATAATAATGGCCGGAATGGAGCAAATGGAATGGCATCAAAAACCTGGAAACCATGTGTTTGATACAATTTTACTGATTCTGCTCCAGTCATTACCACGAGCCCATTCTCCCCAATTAAGGTGCCACCAACCTCCTGTGGATGCTAGAGACTGACCGGATGGGGTGTGGGTGCGTATTTGTGAAAATAAAGGTCTGTCACGATCGTTGTAAGAACCGGACCAAGGCGCAGCGTGATAGGCGTACATCTTTTAATGAGTACTTACACAATAAACAAAACGATACGTGAAGTCCTAGGTTAATACACCAACACAAACCTTACGGAACAAGATCCCACAAATGACAAGTGCAAAACAGGCTGCCTAAGTATGGTTCCCAATCAGAGACAACGAGCCACAGCTGTCTCTAATTGGGAACCACCCTGGCCAACATAGAAATAAACGATCTAGAAAGAAACACATAGAAAACAAAACATAGACACTACACACCCTGGCTCAACATTTAAGAGTCCCCAGAGCGTGACAGTACCCCCCCCCCAAAGGCGCGGACTGCGACCGCGCCACACAAACTCAAGAGGGTAGGGGCTGGGTGGGCATTCCGCCTCGGAGGCGGATCCGGCTCCGGGCGTGACCACCACTCTCTAGCTACCCCCCCATAGCGCCCCTGGTCTGGTCTGGCCCCGCTGGCTGGAGCTGGACTAGACATCGGTGGAGCGGATTGCTTAGGCTCCGGTGTGGAGCAGCTGACCGGTACCTTACCAGGCACCGGTGGAACAGGCACGGGCCGGACCGGGCTGACGACGTGCACCACTAACTTAGTGCGGGGAGCAGGAACGGGTTGGGCCGTACTGGGAACACGCACCCCTAACTTAGTGCGGGGAGCAGGAACGGGTTGGGCCGTACTGGGAACACGCACCACTAACTTAGTGCGGGGAGCAGGAATGGGTCGGGCCGTACTGGGAACACGCACCACTGGCCTTGTGCGGGAAGCAGGAACGGGTCGGGCCGTACTGGGAACACGCACCACTAACTTAGTGCGGGGATCAGGAACGGGCCGGACCAGACTGGTGACACGCACCACTTGCTTGGTGCGAGGAGCGGGACTGGGTTTCCTCATAAACCTCCGCTCCCTCACCAGTTCCTCTCGCCGTGCCTCTACACTCTCCTTCTCCCTTATCGCCTCCAGTAGTTCCTCCCTCTGACCAACTAACTCCTGCTCCCTCATGACCAATAGCCCCCGTAACCTGGTGGCCTCCTCTCCTATTCTGCAGATTCGCCCTGTAGCTGCCTCCTGCTGCCCCGTTGTCCAAGCCGTGTGCCCCCCCCCCCCCCAAAATGTATTGGGGTTGCCTCTTGCGTGTCCGACGTCGGCACGGTTGGCGCCGCTGCTCCTCTCTATGGCGCGCCTCCACAGTCTCCTCCCACGGACGGCGATCCATACCGGCCTGGATTTCCTCCCAAGTCCAGGATCCCTTCCCAAGTCCAGGCTGTCTGCTCCTGGACACGCTGCTTGGTCCTGTTTTGGTGGGATCTTCTGTCACGATCGTTGTAAGAACCGGACCAAGGCGCAGCGTGATAGGCGTACATCTTTTAATGAGTACTTACACAATAAACAAAACAACAAAACGATACGTGAAGTCCTAGGTTAATACACCAACACAAACCTTACGGAACAAGATCCCACAAATGACAAGTGCAAAACAGGCTGCCTAAGTATGGTTCCCAATCAGAGACAACGAGCCACAGCTGTCTCTAATTGGGAACCACCCTGGCCAACATAGAAATAAACGATCTAGAAAGAAACACATAGAAAACAAAACATAGACACTATACACCCTGGCTCAACATTTAAGAGTCCCCAGAGCCAGGGCGTGACAAGGTCTTATAAAACACTTATAAAGTCAATAAGTACATGTCTGTGAGCAGATACTGTGTCCTTTTGAGCGGTATTCATTTTGCAAGCCTTTTCACTGTCCCATTAGCTATTAGTTTACTTCATCCATTTGTTTTAGCCATGTTACAATTTTTTTGAAATAACAAAAACTCAGGACTAGAATCAATGATCACAGATACAGAGGACTAGCAATACAACAAATCGTTTCACAGGGAAAGGGCCAGGGTTTGGCCAACCCAATCAGGCACCTCAAAGTAATATAGCATTTGCACAAAACACACACACCACCCCAAAAGATGGAGGAATGGGTATATGGTGCTTCCACACATTGGTACCATAGAGGCTGGGCTAACAGAGGGAGACCGATACTTCATGAGCTAGACAGGCCCATAGGGACATTTTACATTTTAGTCATTTAGCAGACGCGCTTATCCTGAGTGACTTACAATTAGAGATGGCCTAGAGACCCCCTTGTGGATTATTCAGTGTTGGCATTACAAACCTTACACAAATTCCCCCAAAGCTCTCTCCATACTTCTCATTCAAACTCCACTGCTTTGTTTGGGCAGAGTATTTTACACAACTACAACAGAGAACAAACTTTTGACGTTGCATACACAAAATCTATACCATTCACACAAACAGTATTTCAATGTCTGGGGATAGTTAATTCATTTAGAAATAGTTCAATGATTGGATACAAACATAAGTGGATGCATTTCAATAATTGGATACAAACATAGGTGGATGCAGTTCAATGATTGGATACAAACATAGGTGGATGCATTTCAATGATTGGATACAAACATAGGTGGATGCATTTCAATGATTGGATACAAACATAGGTGGATGCAGTTCAATGATTGGATACAAACGTAGATGGATGCATTTCAATGATTGGATACAAACATAGGTGGATGCATTTCAATGCTTGGATACAAACATAGGTGGATGCATTTCAATGATTGGATACAAACGTAGGTGGATGCATTTCAATGATTGGATACAAACATAGGTGGATGCATTTCAATGATTGGATACAAACATAGGTGGATGCATTTCAATGATTGGATACAAACGTAGGTGGATGCATTTCAATGATTGGATACAAACATATGTGGATGCATTTCAATGATTGGATACAAACATAGGTGGATGCATTTCAATGATTGGATTCAAACATATATAGATGCAGTTCAATGATTGGATACAAACATGGATGGATGCATTTCAATGATTAGATACAAACATAGGTGGATGCATTTCAATGATTGGAGACAAACATAGGTGGATGCATTTCAATGATTGGATACAAACATAGGTGGATGCATTTCAATGATTGGATACAAACATATGTGGATGCATTTTTCATAATGATCTTTACACTTTTACCCCTTGGCTTTCTTCATGCGATGGACAGTTTCAGCCAAAGCTAAGCCACTTTTACATGAGTGAAATCGGGGTTGAATTTACATACCTACAATCATCTACAAAGCCATTTCTGGAACTTTATCTTACAAATCCTCTCACTCAAGAATTGTTACGTTTAGACTTGGAAGGCCACTTTGTTCTCACTTCTCTCCTAAGTGCTATTCTTTGACCTCCTTCCTCCCTTATGGTTAAAAAGGAAACATGTTGGAGCATAATAGCCGTAAATGTTTCCCCCGCCCTGAATCCCTCCCACCAACCTGAACCCCATCCCTTTGTCTCTGCGGCTCATATCTGGGCCGATTTCTGTGACGCTTCACCGGATAGCCAATGGGAACGCTGCTTTTAGGTTTGTGTCCCAGGCTTGCATCATGGAGACACCAAAGTAGTGTTTTTGCCCAGTGATGGGTGAGACAGGATGGTAGGGCGGAGGGAGGGAAGGAGCTAGGGCCATGGGCAGAGGGGCACGTGTCACCCAACGAGGCCCTGTCCCTGGCCTGTCACAGGGCATCACATCTGCCAGTGAGCGTCTGAGCGAGCAATGAGCATGCATTCTCTGGCTTTAGCTTTCGCCCCCGCCCTGACTCGTTAGTTGAAGAGGAAACGTGCAGAAAAGCAGGCTCCAATCTACCTTCTCTGGGCTTACCACAAATAAACAAAGCGATTTTGGTGTGATCCCCAGTTGATCAAGCTATACGCCTGACTGGAGATAATTCGGAGGGAAAGCGACAACATTTTGTCTACTGCTAAAAGTGCTAACAGTTCCATTATTGCTAATGGTGGCTTGGGCATAAACAACAGAGTAATCTATCAGACTGGTTTCTAAAAGACAACCAAAACAAAGCCAATTCAGACTTCTCCATTATGTGACAAGTTAAACAAATTCATTGAACTATTTGAACACAGATTCCTAAAACTCAACATGGAACATTCCAACACTACACGTACTTTCTCCTAGTTCTGACAAACATCACTTAAAAGCAAGCAAGCCAACAAGCAAGCAATGATCCTTATATCTTTCAGATGTCTTCAGAGGTCAATATCTATCTCCTATATACCAATCTTCCTAAACTTTAGAGGGGGGCAATGAGGAAATAAACTATTCCTCAGACCCATTGTGCCAACGCTTGAGTGTGCCATTCAACTAATTTTCTTATTTAGTACTGACAAGACTTCAGCATTCTTCAAAATAACCTGTATCAAGAACTGGACTGGTGAATCAACAAGCCGTACACAAACAGCTTTCAACCCCTGTCCCTCTTATCTGAAGTCCTCATGAGTCACCACTACCCTATCCTCTCACCCTCCCTAACATGGCCATTCTATAAGTACCTCAGGATGCATAGCTTCTATACAGTCTACCCAGCTATAGAAGAGAACATTCTGTAGAGATAACATGGAACAGACAACGAGGGGCCTCAGAACAGCTGATGTTGAACTGGTGCATGAGTCTTCCTCCAACCCTCAAATATACTGGGATGGCAGGATTTCTCAAACATGGATTTTGTAGAATCTGCACACGTTCTAAAATGCGTGCCATTGGAGAATATATCAATTCAAATTTGACTGTTTTTCTGTATTAATAAACTGTCTGACAGTTAAAGCAAAATATACTCAACAAAAATATAAATGTAAAGTGTTGGTCCCATGTTTCATGAGCTTAAATAAAAGATCCCAGAAATGTTCCATATGCACAGAAAGCACATTTATCTCAAATTTTGGGCACAAATTTGTTTACATCCCTGTTAGTGAGTATTTCTCCTTTGCCAATATAATCCATCCACCTGACGGGTGTGGCATATCAAGAAGCTGATTAAACAGCATGATCATTACACAGGTGCACCTTGTGCTGCAGACAATAAAAAGCCACTCTAAAATGTGCAGTTTTGTCACACAACACAATGCCACAGATGTCTCAAGTTGAGGGAACGTGCAATTGGCATGCTGACTGCTGGAATGTCCACCAGAGCTGTTGCCAAATAATGTAATGTTCATTTCCCTACCATAAGCCGCCTCCAACGTCATTTTAGAGAATTTAGCAGTATGCCCAACAACCGCAGACCACATGTATAAACGCCAGCCCAGGACCTCCAAATCCAGCTTCTTCACCTGCGGGATTGTCTGAGACCAGCCACCCGGACAGCTGATGAAACTGAGGATAATTTCTGTCTGTAATAAAGCCCTTTGTGGGGAAAAACTAATTATGTTTGGCTGGGTCTGGCTCTCCAGTGGGGTGGGCCAGTCTCCCAAGTGGGTGGGCCTATACCCTCCCAGGCCCACCCATGGCTGCGCCCCTGCCCAGTCATGTGAAATCCATAGATTAGGGCCTAATGAATTCATTTCAATTGACGGATTTCCTTATAACATACTGTAACTGTTGAAATTGTTGCGTTTATATTTTTGTTCAGTAAAACATTACCCTGTGATTTTGCCACCACTGTTAAATTGGTGCAAGAGGGGTTACGGATTTGAGGGCAGACTGGTAGAGACCACAGTCAGCTACAGATGCCCCAGTTATGAGGAAGACAACGGCTGTCTGGAGCCCTGAACACTTCCTGTTGTGTGCAGACGGCACGCTCCTGCGGACACCAGACATCCTATGATACAGGAAGTGGTGCAACAATGCAGTCTAATATGCCAAATCCAACCAAGCAGCTATTGAGCTGAACTGGTGGGGCAATAGCATTGTTTCACAGAGAAACACCATAGTGCCCTCTAAGCTCATCACTAAGCTAAGGATCCTGGGACTAAACACCTCCCTCTGCAACTGGATCCTGGACTTCCTGATGGGCCGCCCCCAGGTGGTAAGGGTAGGTAACAACACATCTGCCACACTGATCCTCAACACGGGGGCCCCTCAGGGGTGCGTGCTCAGTCCCCTCCTGTACTCTCTGTTCACCCATGACTGCATGGCCAGGCACGACTCCAACACCATCATTAAGTTTGCCGACGACACAACAGTGGTAGGCCTGATCACCGACAACGATGAGACAGCCTATAGGGAGGAGGTCAGAGATCTGGCCGTGTGGTGCCAGGACAACAACCTCTCCCTCAACGTGACCAAGACAAAGGAGATGATTGTGGACTACAGGAAAAAAAAGAGGACTGAGCACGCCCCCATTCTCATCGACGGGGCTGTAGTGGAACAGGTTGAGAGCTTCAAGTTCCTTGGTGTCCACATCACCAACGAACTATCATGGTCCAAACACACCAAGACAGTCGTGAAGAGGGCACGACAAAGCCTATTCCCCCTCAGGAGACTAAAAAGATTTGGCATGGGTCCTCAGATCCTCAAAAAATTCTACAGCTGCACCATCGAGAGCATCCTGACTGGTTGCATCACCGCCTGGTATGGCAACTGCTTGGCCTCTGACCGCAAGGCACTACAGAGGGTAGTGCGTACGGCCCAGTACATCACTGGGGCAAAGCTCCCTGCCATCCAGGACCTCTATACCAGGCGGTGTCAGAGGAAGGCCCTCAAAATGGTCAAAGACTCCAGCCACCCTAGTCATAGACTGTTCTCTCTGCTACCGCACGGCAAGCGGTACCGGAGTGCCAAGTCTAGGTCCAAAAGACTTCTCAACAGCTTCTACCCCCAAGCAATAAGACTCCTGAACAGCTAATCATGGCTACCCGGACTATTTGCACTGCCCCCCCACCCCATCCTTTTTACGCTGCTGCTACTCTGTTAAGTATTTATGCATAGTCACTTTAACTCTACCCACATGTACATATTACCTCAACTACCTCAACTAGCCGGTGCCCCCGCACATTGACTCTGCAACGGTACCCCCCTGTATATATAGCCTCCCTACTGTCACTTTATTTTACTGTATATATAGCCTCCCTACTGTCACTTTATTTTACTTCTGCTCTTTTTTTCTCAACACTTTTTTTGTTGTTGTTTTATTCTTACTTTTTTGTTTAAAATAAATGCACTGTTGGTTAAGGGCTGTAAGTAAGCATTTCACTGTAATGTCTGCACCTGTTGTATTTGGCGCATGTGACCAATAAAATTTGATTTTATTTTATTTGGAAATGTCGAGCTTGAGAGAAGTTTCCCTTAGCGAAAGATAAATATTGGATAAAATGGAGCTTGTTCACATTGGTTTTTCCAGAATTCCCAAACACCTTAAAATCATTACTAAACTGCCACTGTTCTTATCATTCAAAAGTCACAGCTTTATTCAATATTCATAAACATCACAGACATATACAATTTATGGTTATCATTCTTTTAAAAAACGAAACGTGACAGTATTATGAAATCTTGAGTTTTATGTAGAGATTAAAAGCTGCACACCCATGCAACGTTTACTGAAGTTAGAATATTTGTGGTAACACTTATTAGATATTGCAGATAGAGTTCTTTAAAAGAAAGCCACCGATCTTTATCAAGATTTAAATGGATTAATCTGGAAACATTGTGAAAAACAAAAATAGTTGTGATTTGGATTAAGTGCCTTTTTTTGTAGATTTGGATAAGCAAGTTCCTAAAATACTATGTTTCACCAGTACTGTACGCTTGTTTGTCTGACATCAACAGATATTGAACATGTGGAATTATTGACCAGTTTGAGACTCCTACTCCACATCTAATTCACATTACTCACTTTTATTTTTTTAAACAACAAGGAATTACAAAAACCTAAGAGGGTTCCTTTCTCCTCACTTTCAGCCACGTCTTCAGTCATTACTAGATACATCTCAAATGCAGATAGCCTTCCCTTAAAAAGGAATTACTGTTCAGTTATTTTACCCCCACTAACATATGCTTGGAGCACTGGCAGGATTCACAGTACATTAGAATAATTTATTTAGTATTTTTTTATCCCTTTTTAGCTCAGAACAGTATTGACGGCATCTTGCACGCACGTACCTTGGCAACGGCTGAAGCTCGGGCCCAGCCTGACCATAGGTAGCTGGTTGTACTTTTTACCCCCCAAACCAGCTCACAAAACCTTATCAGGACCACACAAACCCCGCCGTGGGTCTTTCCCACATCCGCCCCCCTTCACAAGGTCACCCCCGACACCCATTGGGGCGAAAAATTAACAACAGCAGCAGCCCCCGAACTCTCTTTGCATGGTGAGTGATCCCAGTAAAACGCCAGCGTCTGAACGACGTGACTACGACTGATTGGTTGTGAAAAGGTGCTGTTCTGGACACAGACACCGTCATCTCCAGGTCTCCTCTCCTCATCTCCTCTATCCACAACATCTCTGCGTTGGTTCGTCTTCTCTCCGGGTTCAAACCAGACCGGCGCACTGGGGGTCTCCTCAAGGTGTATGGGAGTCTCTTCTCTTCTGGAGCCTCTGGACCTTCTCTGTCATCCGTTTGGCACTGTAGTAGGACAGGCTCAGGCCCATGATGGCCAGCATCATGGCTATCTGGTTGACCGCGCGGTCATGTGGCTGGGTCTGCACCTCACCGGCCACCTGTCTCTGTAGAGAGAACATACAAAAGGCAAAAAGGTGAGTTATCAATGTATGGGTCGGAGAACATATCTCAAACAAATCTGGAAAAATCATGACCAATGCCAAAATTTTGCCTAAGTCAACAAAGATTCTATAAAAAGATAATTGAACGTGACGAAACATGAAGATTTACAGAAATAAAAACAGGCAATAAAGCTTCTTCCTTTCAAAAACGATACCCAAACCCAACTTCCCCAACAACAGCAGTGTTCCACATAACCACAGTGCCCTGTCATGTGCCCATGCTTGTGGTTAGAACAGTTATTAAACATTTAGAAGGCAAGGAAATATTTAAGCAAAAGGGGGGCGCAATGTTCTTGGTACACGAGACTGGGAAAGCCTAAACTCTTTGCACGCTATACCAAAAGGGCAGGTGCAGAAGGTACCCTCCCGGTGTGAGGGGATGTGGACTCTGTACAACACAGCCCCCCTCTTTGCCCTCCATTATCCCTGGAAGGCCTTCAAGCAAATAAGATAGGACTCCATTTTAAGCTCAGGCGTTTTGAGAGCACTGCCATATCTTCAGTGAAAAAGGCCTCTGGATACACCCGCAAGATTACAACTACACTACATGACTAAAAGTTTGTGGACACCTGCTCATCAAACATTTCATTCCAAAATCATGGGCATTAATATGGAGTTGGTCCCCCCTTTGCTGCTATAACAGCATCCACTCTTCTGGGAAGGCTTTCCACTAGATGTTGGAACAATGCTGCGGGGACTTGCTTCCAATCAGCCACAAGAGCATTAGTGAGGTCGGGCACTGATGTTGAGCGATTAGGCCTAGCTCGCAATCGGTGTTCCAATTCATCCCAAAGGTGTTTGAAGGGGTTGAGGTCAGGGCTCTGTGCAGGCCAGTCAAGTTCTTCCACACCGATCTTGACAAACCATTTCTGTATGGACCTCGTTTTGTGCACAGGGGCATTGTCAAGCTAAAACAGGAAAGGGACTTCCCCAAACTGTTGCCACAAAGTTGGTAGCAAAGAATCATCTAGAATGTAAGTGTATGCTGCAGCATTAAGACTTCCCTTCACTGGAACTAAGGAGCCTGAACCATGAAAATCAGCCCCAGACCATTATTATTCTTCCACCAAACTTTACAGTTGGCACTATGCAGTCGGGCAGGTAGCGTTCTCCTGGCATCTGCCAAACCCAGATTTGTCCATCGGACTGCCAGATGGTGAAGCGTGATTCATCACTCAAGAAAACGCGTTTCCACTGCTCCAAAGTCGAATGGTGGCGAGCTTTACACCACTCCAGCCGACGCTTGGCATTGCGCATGGTGATCTTAGGCTTGTGTGCGGCATGAAGCACCCAACGAACAGTTCTTGTGCTGACGTTGCTTTCAGAGGCAATTTGGAACTCTGTAGTGAGTGTTGCAACCGAGGACAGACGATTTTTACGTGCTACGCGCTTCAGCACTTGGCGGTCCTGTTTTGTGAGCTTGTGTGGCCTACCACTTCATGGCTGAGCCGATGTTGCTCCTAGATGTTTCCACTTCACAATAACAGCACTTAGAGTTGACCGGTGCAGCTCTAGCAGGGCCGAAATTTGACAAACTGACTTGTTGGAAAGGTGGCATCCTATGACTCCCGGGTGGCATAGTGGTCTAAGGCACTGCATCTCAGTGCTAGAGGCATCACTACAGACCCTGGTTAGATTCCAGGATGTATCACAATCCAGCCGTGATTGGGAGTCCCATAGGGCAGCGAACAATTGGCCCAGGGTCATCCGGGTTTGGCCAGGGTAGGCCGTCATTGTAAATAAGAATTTGTTCTTAACTGACTTGCCTAGTTAAATAAAGGTTGAATTAAAAATAAATATTTAAAAAATGACAGTGCCACGATGAAAGTCACTGAGCTCTTCAGTAAGGCCATTCTACTGCCAATGTTTGTCTATGGAGATTGCATGGCTGTGTGCTCGATTTTATACACCTGTCAGAAACGGGTGTGGCTGAAATAGCCGAATCCACTAATTTTAAGGGGTGTATATGGAAGTGCGAATAGAGAGGTCTCAATTAGGATTTTAGAGACATATGTGATTGCCTATGCCCACTTGAGAGCAATCTCGCTAATGGAGAGTCTTGATTTACTAACCAGATGGATAACTTATTGTATCTGAAAGCATTTTAACCATCATAAACCCAACCATAAATCCATTCCAGAATGCAGAAGTCCTCACTTCCTTCACACATATTCAAAGCCTCCAACTACAAAGCAAATCAATTGTCACAGCAACATGTGGAATTTTACATAACAGCGAGTCACTTTTCATAATGTCCGTTTAGCATTTGAGTCCACGAAAAACTGTACTGGTGTCTTTGTTTTCCAATTCCAAAAAGATCAGAGGAAACACTTCACACAAATGATGTGTCACGTTCATGACTGTAAAGGATTATTGCGGCGGAGAAGGAACAAAAGGGGGAGGAAATCATATCACTAGCGTCGATGCTAATCATATCAGTGGCTTTGTTGATGAAAGCGGATTGTGGGTCGCAGATGGGGGGGTCCTGGGGAAAGCGGCTGCTATTATACATTAGGCCCAGATTTCCGCCTGGCTGAATTCAACATGGACTGACAAGTTGATGTTGGTAATGCCGTTTTAACTACTGGTCACTTGCCATATTTATAGTCTACAGTCGAACTCAGGCAAAAAGGAGGAAACTACTTAATTTTAAGAGGATTAGAGAGGCAGTTTTCATTAGCTTTTAGCTACTGGATGTGAGCAGGGAAACCATGGACCAACGCTCAAATACTCTGAAGTGGTCCATTTTGCTTACATCCAGATCTGAGCTAAGGGGGAAGTTAAACCCTGTCACGCTACTCTTACATTCCAAGTCAAGTGAATCATAACTCCCTCATAAGAGATACATCTGAGCTGGCATTTCCTAAGTCAAGAAGGACTCTATTCAAAATCGGTCATGGCCATTATTGTTATTCAAGCCTAAAGATCAGCAAAGTGTTGTAGGGCAAATTGGAATTTCATTGACTTAATTGGGATGGGTGGGAGCAGAGATGGTGCCCAGATGATTTACTTCTAATGCATCTGCAACTCTAACACAATACTGTGTAAATGTATGGTAATCTGTTTTTCTGAAAGTGTTGATGATTCCATATGGACTGCATCTTTACTTGATTCTGTGCTGACTCACTGAAACAAGTCATATCAATAAGTAGAGTGAGAGAAGTGTCAAAATAATTCCTTGCACATGCATTCATAGAGTATTAGGCAAACCCAAAACCCCAATGAAAGGCCATCAACAGTTTACACACCTGGAGGAGACGGAAGTATCCAGGGGTCAGTCTGCCCAGTCTGATGATCATGTCTGCAGTGGGCCTGGGGTTGGGTTCTTTGTGCAGTGGTGTGATGATGCAGCTCTGGTCTGGAGATCTGCAGAGAAAGAGATAATGGAGTCACTCCATCTGACCACTAAGCCAATAGGAAACCAGAATTCAACCCATGTGTAGAGGCATACTGACGCATCAATACAGTGTCTTTTCAGAACAATCCTAGTTGAAGACAAAACCATGAAACTACATTTTGTTGAACACTGAGGAGGAAAAAAAGTGTGCCTACAAATGAAACCAAAGCCTCCTCTTCAAGTTTGATACCGTTGACAGACTGGCATAATGAGAAACAAGGCAGTTCTCTATGCTTGCAAATAAACTGAAACCATCTGAACGGCGTCGAGGAAGGGAACAGTTCTTGCCTGAGGCGAGGACTATGAACAAACCCGTCTCCCTGATCCGGTCAAGTCCAGTGCAGTCTCGTTACAGACAAACCCATCCAGAAAAAAAGTGCCATCGTCAGAACTAACATCTGGTCTGGTTTTGGACCTGGCACCGTTTGTCAGAACCTTTAAAAAATCTCAATCAGCATGTCTGAACTAGATCTGACGAGGGCAACAATGCTGCTATTCACGAAGCCGTGAACTTGACTCGAGTCAAAACGTTCGATTCATTCAGCCTCTGAAGATAATCACATGTAATGAGTAGTCATCTTGATTATCATCATTCCAATTCAAGGAATTCCCTCCAATCCCTAAATGCGGAACAATTTCCAGATCATATTCACTCAAAAGTGACATCCCTAATTGGAAAGAGCCAAGTTCTATCCTTTAAAGTGTTCAAGTGTCTTTTTTATTTACCTCCAAATGCTTGAGTGGCTTGTCTTGAAGTACATTTCTGCGAGATGTGGAAATCTGAGCGATAGCGCTCCAACTCACAAGTCAAGTAAACAGATGTGGGGGGGAGACACCAACACTAAAGAGATCTTAACTCATTATGCCACCATCTAAATACATCTCTCCATGACCAATAATATGGGTCTTGTGTCGAAGTTCACCAATCCGTGAACATCGCATCAATAACAACAATTTCACTGGGGAGGCAAGGGGAAAAGCTGGCAGTGTGCAGGGAAGGTAGAAACACGTGAGGGATTCATCTGCCAACCTGGTTGCGATTACACCCTTTTGCTCAGGCAAAAGGAGGAATGCGGTGAAAAATATCCTTGAAATTCCGGGTTTCTGACTTGCTCCTGGGCAAAAAGCGGTCCGGAATGTGGTCGTAAAACAATTGGATCCTCCACACCTTCCACAGGCTCTGTGGTGGTAAAGAGCCTTTATATGATACTCCAACTGGCCAGTCTGAACTCCAACCATCTAGCGCCCAGCCAACCAAAGAGCACCAGGTAGTTTGGGTACCCAACAGTGTGACGGGAGACTGGATCTACTGAGAAAGCTTCTACTTTGTGCTCCGCCTTTTATATAGCCCGGTCTCACCCAACCAGATCTGCCGGCTTGCCCAACACACACACACAGCTGTCGAAATGCATCACTCTCTCGGTGGCTTGCGCTCTAACACACATAAGTCCAACCCACCTCCCCGCCACAATAATATAAAAACCCTTTGCGACCTGTCAGATGGTATTTGCTCATCCAGCCAACACATTGGAAAGAGAAAAATGTTCATAAGCTTAACAGCACGTCTAAGGGAACATGTGTGTCAACGTGTTGGATTACGTAACAACGTTGACCTGCCCTCTTAATCTCCTCCAAGAGTAGCAGAAATTATATGTCCGAAAAATCTGATTTGCCTTCCAGAACTCCTCATTCACATTGACTTGGAAGAACAACCGCCTTCATGATTGTGGAGTCATGGAGTTTGTTTTGGTGTTACATAAGCTCCTTCCATTTCAGTGGGCTAATAGCTGCAGTTTATCTTCCAGAAATCTAACAATGATGTAACCAATGTTTACTCCACCTAATCCTTGAGTCTTCACCAGAATCTTACTTTTAATTATGTTCATGGCTTCATGCCAAATGATGGTATTGCTTGACATCCATACTGTTGATGGACAAGGACAACATCACAACCTTGTAGTAGTATCCCATCATGCCATGCTAGAGCAATGTCCTTTTGGGCAATGCTGTATATATATATATATATATTTTTTTTTTGAAGGGTTGCTTCACTACTCAACCATCAAAGATGTGTTAGTACGGAGATTTATGGCCAAAACCAGCTCCATCACCTTGTGGCCAAGATCACACAGTAGACCAATCCAAAGCTTTCTTTAAATCTGTCAGCAAAGCAGGGGTCCGATAAACAACCTTAAAATAAAGTAATCTGATTGTTGGGTCTCCTTTCAAATAATCAGATTAGGAGATTAAATTAAGTCAAACTCTTTGGCTTTGAACAGGTTCTCTGTCGACATTCTCAAAGCTATTAAAAGAACATACCGATCTCAATAGAATTTCCACACCAAAAAAAAGCATTTTTTGTTATTATTTTTTTTGTTATTTAGCAGACGCTCTTATAATAATAATAATAATATGCCATTTAGCAGACGCTTTTATCCAAAGCGACTTACAGTCATGCGTGCATACATTTTTGTGTATGGGTGGTCCCGGGGATCGAACCCACTACCTTGGCGTTACAAGCGCCGTGCTCTACCAGCTGAGCTACAGAGGACCACACTTATCCAGAGCGACTTACAGGAGCAATTAGGGTTAAGTGCCTTGCTCAAGGGCACATTGACAGATTTTTCACCTAGGGGATTAGAACCAGCGACCTTTCGGTTACTGGCACAACGCTCTTAACCACTAAGCTACCTGCCGCTGGTAAACCAATTTGGTGAATTGGAGCTAGAATGTTTTGAGTTTTGGATATAGACTATATCTATTAAAATATATATATATATATATATATATATATATATATATATATATATATATATATATATATATATATATATATATATATATATACACATTTACATTTTAGTCATTTAGCAGACGCTCTTAACCAGAGCGACTTACAGGAGCAATTAGGGTTAAGTGCCTTGCTCAAGGGCACATTAACGTCATTTAGCAGACGCTCTTAGCCAGAGCGACTCACAAATTGGTGCGTTCACCCTATAGCCAGTGGGATAACCACTTTACAATTTGGGGGGGGGGGGGGGGGTTAGAAGGAATACTTTAGCCTATCCCAGGTATTCCTTAAAGAGGTGTATATATATATATATATATATATATATATATATATATATATATATAAAATGCCAGCCTAAGACTCGCTTTCAGACCAGGAAGAGTGGGACAGAGAGGCTGTAAAAACACACAAAGGGGGATGGGTTGGGAATGAGCGCGAGAGCAGTCTCCCTCTCTTTTAGGAGCAGTAAAACTGTCATTCTGTTTCTGCTGCACCAGTCTCGTGGGCACATACAGCAAGCCCCCAAACTCACAGCCAATGACAGCCTTCTAGAGCTCCTTCCTCCCTCCCCGTACTGCTCCCATCCAAAACAAGTCAGGGGTTTCTCCACTGAGTGACAAAGGCTGATCACGGTGAGCGATAGAGGCATCAGCAGCGTGCTACAGTCATAGCTTCGATCTCTCCTCAGAGCCACGGATCTGATGGCAACGGCTCCGCAGCAGCATTACATCACATTATACAATCTGATAGATTTAAAAGTTGTGCAATCTCCATTCTCCCCAGTGCTTACTGGGCTGAAGACCTACCCTCCACTTCACATGACCGTAGCGTGTGCACACTACAGTTTCCATGGTTTCCTCATGCAAGCAGCAAGATGAGCAGCGATAAGCCTACGTATAGACGTAGAGCATGCTCGCATTGACTGGCTTTTCTTTGTTTCTGTGGCGTAGAGTGGAAATCAGATCTGGTCAATGGGCTTGCACAAGGTCAGAATAATTTAATATTTCATCAAAAGGGGAAAGCAACACCACAACCCCCTATGTCTGTGACTGTCGTGTTTCACAGGCAAGCCACCAGCTTTCAAAATGAAAGGGGACGGGGCTGGTGTTGAGAGATCTTCTTGGACAGTGTGGAATTGTGGGAGTTTTTCCACAAGTGACACATGATCTTATGTGCGCGTCTTGCTCTGAAATAGGAGGGCCACTATTTCCATCACAGAACTTTGCAGTGTGGCTTGTAAACAATGCTATTGGCCAATCAAGCAATTAGCACAAGCCATTCTAAGTAAATGAGAACCAACTGGGCTGGCCATAATGTAAATAGGGCAATTTGAATGCAGCTTATGACACTTACCACCCAGAGTTGACATGTCAGTGGAATAAAAGCAGGAAGAAGGGCGTGTGATGACAATCATCAAATTGGCATTGAGACATTGATTACATTGCTTAATGTATGTAAAGATCACAAAATGTATGATGCTTCTAGGAATCTCACATATCGCCATATTATGCACTCTCGACTAGTGTGGGAGGGGTGGATGGAGGACGTATAGTCTTATCGGAGATACAGCATCAGAAGTTAACTGGAGATCAACATGTGAAGGGTTAGCTATCAGCTAACCCTTCAAAGTATAACAGGTTAGTCCTGCATAAGGTAAAACGTATGCATGACTAGATTGTATAGTTAATGCATACAGTCCATGCATGCAACCATATAGGCCTAGAGGCATTCTAAACAAGACCAAAGTTGCAACTTTTAACCAACATAGCTAGTACTTGGTGAGAGGTGAACATATAGGCCTATTGTGCATTTTAAACACGACAGACAGCAAATTCCAATGACAAACACCTACATTTGTGAAATTATGCCAATCCCTGGCATGTAATTAACTGGAAACAGTTACAGAATTTCACATACCATGTCACCCCTCATCCCCCTATGGGACCCCTCACTCCAGACATGCCAGTGCCATTTTAATCACCCCATTGTTCTCCCAGCTTTCCCCAGTCAACGCTGCTATACCACTGCCTCAAACATGGAATGGAGGATCACTGCTGCCACCTGCTTCTTGCATGTGTGAAAAACTATCATTACAGTTGTTACAGTATTTGGACATATAGTAGTACTTTTCTCAGTTAAACTAACAAATGTAGTACAACCTTATTGATTTACCATGTTTTCTGAAGACATTTACACAAGAGTTTCATAATCTTATGAAATGCAATGCATCAATTCCCATCAAATCCTTCCCTTATACATCTAGTGCACAGAACCAGCTTTCAGCAGTTTCTCCAAAAAAGTTGCACCATATTTCATAAGCAGTTGAAACAAGAAGATGCTTTCCAATTTAGCAGACATCCAACAAAATGACAAAAAATACTATGAATACTTTTAAATAAGCAGTGCTGCAGGGCAATTGCTCTCAATTTTGATAAACTGCAAAAGCTAAGACTGTTTACACGTGCTGCCCAATTCTGATCTTTTTTCCACTAAATTCGTCTTTTGAGGAGTGGCGAATGGCGCGGCGCAGTGGTCTAAGGCACTGCATCGCAATGATAGCTGTGCCACTACAGATCCTGGTTCGAACCAGGCTCTGTCGTAGCCGGCCGCGACCGGGAGACCCATGGGGTGGCGCACAATTGGCCCAGGGTAGGGGAGGGAATGGCCGGCAGGGATGTAACTCAGTTGGTAGAGCATGGCGTTTGCCACGCCAGGGTTGTGGGTTCAATTCCCACGGGGGGCCAGTATGAAAAATAAAAAAATAAATGTATGCACTCACTAACTGTAAGTCGCTCTGGATAAGCGCGTCTGCTAAATGACTAAAATGTAAATATCAGATCTTTCACGTCAGACCTTTTTTAGAACTGATCTGATTGGTCAAAAGATCAATTGTGAAAAAAATAGTAATATTGGGCTGCCTGTCTAAGCAGCCTAAGTGGTTCCATTCCCAATTTAAAAACCACACCTATTAATTCCAAATGAGAAGTACAATCAATGTTCGATTAACTAATCAAGAACATCTATCCCATTGCGCAGTTATACTTTCCAATTACTTAAAAATCGGTTAATTGTAAGAACAACAAAAAAAAAATATTTGCCTAGTGGCTCCATCCATATTGTTAACCAACAAAGTCATATTGGGGCGTAAAATCAGTTATCTCCCTCCAAATGTAATATAACACAATTCAACCATTTTCTACCCCCCCAGTACGTGCTCATTTACATTGTTAGCTAATTAGTCATTGAGTCAACCAATTACAAACTGTTAGCAATCAATTGTGGATACATGAAAAATATTTAACAAAAACTCATTTAAAAAGCTGTAGTTTGAACTGACCTGCAACTCCTGCAACTGTGCTCGGGTTGAGCTGGTTGAAATGTGCCCAAGCAAGTGAGGTAGTAAAAGCACACGATGTTCATGTATCAATCTATATAGGACGCTAGGCCAGCCTATAGAGACATGAGGGGGTGGGGCAGTCTGAGCAATGAGCGCACAAGACATGTAAGTGTACATAGAAGTCACACAGACCCCTCTGAACAGAATGTGCTCGCCTAGTGTGATAACATGTATTTCTAGTCGGGGAAAGAATGTTTCTTTATTGGTAATGAATACGTTTGTCCTATACATTAAATGTATGTTGTAGCCCTAATGAAACGGACACATATGCAAGTATTTTATCGTGTTTAGTCGATGTGGTTGAGTTTGAGGTTCCCACGTTCCCATTTCGGTTTATAGGTTACATCATTGATTAATTGATTGACTGTTGTTGGAGTATTGCTTCGTTGACTGATAATAGATTTTTGGCCAAACGCGCAACAGACAGACATTTAGCACACAAATGGTTAGTTTAGTGCTCTGCTGTGTAGGCTAGTTGTATGTAGTTGAGCAGTAGTCTAATGCAGGGATGGGCAACTCCAGTTCTCGGGAGCGTGATTTTGTCACACTTTTGGCCCCTGGTCTAATGCCATGGTGATGGAAGGCAGAAGCTATACATTAATAGACCTAAAGGAATTTGGAATGTTCATATCCATTCCTCTTGTCATCACTATCCTAGAACAAATAGCAGAACTCTCAGCAACCCCCACCTTCCTCTTTCCTTTTAGGTTGCTTTCCCCTCCCCATAAGTTGTTCTACTTGTGGGAAACTTTCACACTCCCCTCCTCTCCCCAGCTAGTACCCATTTGGGTAGTTACCCTCAAATGACTGCTAGCAGGCCTATGTATATAGCCTAACATTTGTCTTTGAGGATACCATCCCCTTCCACTTCATGCTAGTCACATGAACTCAGCGGATTGTTTGACAGGGTGGACATGGACAACCATCCCTTGTGGTGTCTCACTAGTTCAGTTGTTTCATAACAAATTTACAGTGGCTCTGTTTCTTTTCAATTAAAAGTATGATTTCACTGTGTTATCATTTGTTAAAGGACAAGAATGGGAAATTAAGTGACTCCTGACTATAGGGAATTCCACTAGGCATACACTATTTGAAAAGGGCACACCAGTCCAATGTGTGAGACCTGCATGATAGAGAGCACCTTCAGTATCCCTGACCCGAATGACGGTGGAGTGTGAAATCCTCTCCTGTTCATTTTGATACATGACATACAGGCCAATCCCACATTTAGGTCCAACCCATCTCGTATAGGCAGCGTCAAGGCCACATGTTTCTATGTGGACTGTTTGTATAGTCCTCCGCTGACTCGGGTTTGTATTGGATACTGTACGGTATAGGCTTGTGTTGTGGATAGCGACACTCACAGGTTTACATCTTCTTGCCAGTCATATTGGCCCCCTGGTTCGTGGAGCGAGTGTTGTGTCTGTGTGTGACATCCCACTGTAGGGAGAGGCACATCATACTCTCCTACTTGGTTGAAAAGATATAGCCACTTGCCTCACTATGTTTCCAAATTCCCACGTTGGGATGGGGAGGCTATCCTTCTAATTTACCAAAATGTGTTAGGGCCTAGCCATGCTGATATTGCAAAGTTTGGGAGGCAAATGGTTGTATGTATTTTTGAACCCAAGCCCATAAAATGGCTATATATTAACTATAAAAGATTTTCTGAAGTTGAAAACACTAATAGGTCTCTCCTTATGTAAATTCTAACATGCTGTAGTTAAGAGAGCCATCTGGTGGACAGGGAAGCCACAGTGATTAAAGTCCCTTAATTCTGGTCAGACACTGCCCTCTATTGGAGGCAAAAAGGTATCACACTGAGGTCTAATGTGAAATTGAAATCGTCAGATTCTATACACCTCAGCCCTGCACTAAATTTATGGTCGTCAAAGGGATGGATTGGTGTTTGAAAAATGACAACACAGAACTGCCACATAGCAGAGAGAATTTACTTTTGCTGACACAGTAGCAGATACCCAACAATAGCCCTATTGGTAATGCATTTTTATGCAAGTAGAGAAAAGGCCTCAATGTTATAATCCAAGAGAATAATACAATCCATCCACTTTCATCCTATGTATTGTTCTCACAGGAAGGAGAATCAAGTGACCAGGTCTGGGGTTCCCCATCTACAGATTGAGAGGAAGCAGTTGCGGTGTCTGGCCCATTGCAGGTCTAGCAAACGTGTGGATTTGTGCACAAACTTGCATAGAAAAAACAGTGACAAAGAATGTTTGATATAGTTTGCTGAATGATTTGTTATGCGATATTGAAGTCTAAAGCGCTCAAACAAAAATAGCCTTTGTATCATTTTATTCAAGAACATTTAAATTTCATAGGAGTCACAATAGCTCTTTCCACTGTTTTTACATAACAATTTAATAAAATAAACAATAGAACAAATGATTAAGTTCACATTATTAATTTTCTGGGTTGATTTTGTGTGCTGACCTAATACAAGTTAGTGATTACTTTCAAACTGTGTCTTCTGTCTCCTGAATGAGAAGATCCGATGTTGATTCAAAACATTTGGTAAGTAATTAATTAATATTACTTGTACAGTAAAAAACTAAAAGGAGAGTGGCAAAAACCCTATTCCTCTTAAACATTTTAGAAACACACTTTAGCTGCCTTTAATGTTTGGATTTATGTAGGAAAATAACATTCAGCAGTTTAAAAAAAAAACAGGTTTAGAAGGGTATTTTTGTATCTTTTACTTTGACAGGATATGGACGGTATTCATTTAAACAAGGCATAAAAATGGATATGAACGTGAGAAAACCCCTTGGAACAGCTTCATTACCTCAAATGTAAGCCCACAATGAACTATAAATGATATCTTTTAATATAAAAAAAACTTGGTAAAAAATACTTATTTTAAACTGTACAGTCACCAAGTACACAGAATGATCACAACTTCAAACAGTTCTTCATTTGGCGTCTCCAGCGGCCTCAACCTTCGCCTAGAAATAAAGAATGGACTTATTTCAGACACAAAAACTGTATAGAACAACCCTGGGAAGTTAGTTATTTTTCACCTGTTATTTTCAAAAGAGAATAGAAAATAAGAAACCGACTAACTAATTACGTATATTTAAGTGCATCAAACTCTGTAGGCCTACTGTATTGTTGTAGTGAAAATTATATATTAAGACAAGTTATTTTTGTGCAAATCGATTCAATTACATGCACCAACTTATGCCAGCACAGCAGAAAGCAAGGAAGTGTCCAGAGGTTCTATGTAATAATAGTGTCATAACAATTTCCACAGAACTCTGCTTGGTCAATATCATTGCATAATTCACACATAATTGAGTTGGGTGCCCATCAAATAAGTAATGCATGTATGTATGTAGAGGTGGGCTGAATGCAAACAGTTTAATTTGAATCACATCCCCTAAGAGGGTGAATCCCCATCAAGGGACAGTGTGGTTTGTGGTTAGGGTGACTGATGGACTGCAGACAAAGTCATGTACAGCCTAAAGCGAAACCAAATCTAAACCCCAAGGGGGGAGAAGAATCACATAGAATATTAGAGATAGCAAACAGATCCTTTCAGGAAACAAACCTCAGCCTTGGCATCACCGTTCTCAGCTGCCTTCTTTCCTTTGGCTGCCTTCTGAAAAACAAAACGTTAGCTAGCCATTGTTGACTACTGAAAGAGTAGGTGTATTTTCTCTCACTTCCTTCAAGATGTTATGCATATTGTCAAATGTGCAGGAGTGCCAAATACTTGAGATTCTTTAACTATAATAAATAGGACAACTTCTAAGTTGATGCCAAAGGTCATGAATCAATAACGCTTAGGCTAAAGGTTAACACAACAGCTAATAAACTCTAGATGCAAAAACAGCACATTGAAGAACTCTAACAAGTTAAACTGTATTAATAAAATACAGATTAAAGGAAATTATTTAACATACTTTGGGTGCTGCCGCTTTTTTGGGTTTTGCCGCCGGCTTTGGAGCAGCAGGTCTCTGCAAAAAATAAATAAGACAGTAATTAGGGTAAGTAACACATGAGTTTGCAATACAAAGAAATGTACAGATTCTAAAGTAGCCTGTTTCAACGGTACTACTTACAGATGACAAACGTGCTGAACGTCTTGCAGGCTGAAAAAAAGAAACACATTTTACAAATCTAACCATAATGACTCAGCTACTACTATAATGATCCCACTTTAAACAAACTACAACTTTTAAAGCATGACGAAGCCTTCATAAATAAAGCTTATATAGATGTATCAGCAAATGATCATTCATAAGCAAATGTCATGCTTTATAAAGGGTTTCAAAAGAGTAATGCCACATTTGGCAAAGCACCAACCTTTCTGTATATAACTGTGTTTACAAATGATCTGTGAAGCACTTATAGACCAAATTGCTCATGAAGACTTTATGCATCTCCTATTCAGCCTTTATAAGTTGTAGTTTGGTTAAAGTGTGAAAATTATAACGAATACACTAGTTAACAGTTTATAATTAATATTGCCCTAATTGTGAACATTTGTATGCATACCTCATCGCCCTTGGTAGCACTCTGAAAACAGAAGGAAAAAAGCAGAAGAAAAATGTTTAGAAACTGGGAGGAAATTAATTCCTAAAGCAAATGTTAAATAGGTGTAATAATAAATAAATACAGTGAATGTATCAGACAGTACTGTATATGTCTGGGTAGTACAGCATAGGTAATTTTCAAAAAGTAAGGTAACTGGAGTGGATGTTATGTCCATTGTTGCCCTCTTATTCTATGGAAGGGCCCTTTGATCACAATGAAGCATCACATCCCCAGAGAACATGCTGGGCTGTTGTATAATGTATATTTTTGCATAACGCATTACATACACCACCGTGAGTGAGTGAGCCATACATTTTTGATGACATACATTTCCGCTGTTCTAGGCTCTCTCTTACTTAGAAGGAATTCCCGCTCATATTCAAATTCAAATCTGTCCTGTCACAAGTCGGGCGCGCTTGGCACTTCCTTTGTTTTGCGTCAATTCGCGCCCGACAGCCGTCAACAAGATGAAGTTCGCGCTCAATAAATCTACCTAGCAACATTATTTCGACGAAGTCCAAGCGGCTAAAGATGCAGCGATGTGGTTTTTATGATAACTTTGAGGTTCAACGATAAACCCAATAGAAAATGTAATTGAAAAGCACCCGCGCATATGCTGCTTGGACATTCACATTAGCGATGCTACCTAATGTTGGCTATGCAAAGATGGCAGCCTGATGTTGAAATTTGCAGGGCAGGGGCAAATTACTGAAGTTAACGTTAACAACTCTAACTAAATGTTAGTTGAAAAAAAAATGCATTAGCAAGGAATTACTATTTGCTGGTAAAGTAGAGGATTTATAAGATTGCATTTTTTAAGTGTTGCTTCGTGTGCAAACTATTGAAAAACGACCAAGCATCTTTTCCCACCAATTTTTGTGGCTCACTGATTCAAGGCTGCCTGAACATGAATAGAAAATGAGACACCAAAAAGATCGCAGGCAGTACATTGAACTACACAAATTAATAGTTAAATCTTTATAATATGTATGAAATACATCAGTTGAGCCCCGCGAGCTGCTTCACAACTTCCAAGAAACACCAAGCGCGTGATACACAAATCGTACTTAGCTTGAGTGCATGGACTCGTCATAGGTATGGTCAATGTAAAGGACGAATAACCTTAATAAATATGGCTAATATCTTTACACCTTATTTCTTATGTAATTGTCTTTTTTTATACGGTTTCTTTGACATATTGATGACTGCGTTGAGAGGATACCCGTTTTGCCGCCATTTCTAAACGACGACATACAGTACTGATGAAGAGACCAAATGCAATTTTAAACGGGCAAGATGCAAGCAAAAAAAAATACAAATATATTTGTTAGCTGGAGAATAAAGCATTCCTTACCTTTCTTTTAGGCATGTTGATGATTGTTCGGGAATTGCAACAAAATTAAAAATGTTTTTTTTCTGTGAGTTGTTGGCTTCTCACTAAGCTCTTCTAGCCACGTTAGCAATGCAACAATGGTGAATGTAAAATAATGACAGAATGTAAAATATAAGATAGAAACCGGTTTGAACCAGTTTTTATATTTTGAAGTCAGACATTGGATGAAAACAGAATCACGTGCTTGTGGGCGTCTCCATTTTCTTAAAAAGATAGTGCATGAGAAATACCACCGTTGTAACGAGGTGGCGTTCTTTCTGCAGGATCTGCAGCAAAGACAGTACAGTATGAAGATAGGCCGAAACTGCTTCTCCAATAGAAATCCCCGATTACGCTTGTAGGCGACGTCGGCTAGCTGAACTCATGCGCAGAAACAAGTCATCAGGTCTAAGGGTCGTCTCGCGCCAAACTGCGCATGTGCAGGCCGTCAAATCAAAGGCACCCCTTCGATATAAAGTTGTTTTTGACGAAAATGAAAACGTGTCAGTTTGTCAATTTCACGAGGTTGGAGTAACAACGTTTAACTACTTAATACATTGGCTCGTATACAGGTTGTGCCTACATTTCGAGAAATTAACAACTAAGGAAGAATGTTTCACTTCTCTCATTACCTTCTTTCCCGGCAGTCTCGAGACGTTGCGCTTGAGTTAAACTTTGTGTCTGCAGTGTACATCACACCTTCAAAGATACAATATAAAACATCCTGGTAAAAAGTTTCCTATGTTACAAATCATCCATTTGGATGAACTATTTGTTATGAATCTAAGTAACGCAATGTACATTAAACTAAATTAACAATCACGTTTATTCTGCAAGATAAAGAAACATGGTAAAAATATAGTTTTCATGTTTTACATGTCAAATATGGGCATCCATGACCATAAAACAGTTATTGCACAATGACATTCATTGAGAATTTTACTTGACCAGTCCAGCACACATACACTATATATACAAAAGTATGTGGACACCTTCAAATTAGTGGATTTGGCTATTTCAGCCACACCCCTTGCTGACAGGTGTATACAATTTAACACACCGCCATGCAACCTCCATAGGAAAAAACATTGGCAGTAGAATGGCCTTACTGAAGAGCTCAGTGACTTTCAACGTTGCAATGTCGTAGGATGCCACCTTTACAACAGGTCAGTTCGTCAAATTTCTACCCTGCTAGAGCTGCCCTGGTCAACTGTAAGTGCAGTTATTGTGAAGTGGATAGTCGAGGTGCAACAACGGCTCACGAATCAAGCTTGACCATCTGGCAATCGGACGATCAAATCTGAGTTTGGCGGACACCAGGAGAACGCTACATGCCCCAATGCATAGTGCCAACTGTAAAGTTTGGAGGAATAATGGTCTGGGGCTGTTTTTCATGGTTCGGGCTAGGTCCCTTAGTTCCAGTGAAGGGAAATCTTAACCCTACAGCATACAATGACATTCTAGACGATTCTGTGCTTCCAACTTTGTGGCAACAGTTTGGGGAAGGCCCTTTACTGTTTCACCATGACAATGCATTTGATGGACACATTTTACAGAACAACTTACAACTATTAGCTATTGACCAGACGTATCTTTTTATTAGACTTTGATCAGACTTCTCTTTTAGACTACACACATAAATATCCCACATACAGCCCCATAGGGGTAAAATCACTCATACAAAATAAGAAGTTTCAAACCACTCAGCCCTTTAGGGAAGAGGAGAGATTGGATTGCTCCCCCAATTCAAGATGGAGAGCATTGTGTTCCCCTCATTCCCTCTTTATGCAAGAGCAGCTTGGCTGGTTAAGTCAGTAAGGAAGGAGTCTCTCTTGTGCTGGAGTGCACCAAGGAAGTCCTGAACCCGTTCCTCTCGGCTGGCAGTGTAGTTTAGCAGTGCTTCCTGTCTCTTCTGGGCATCCAGGGGCTTTCCATTGCCGTGGTGCTGTAGGAGGTCTGCTACACCGGCCCGGTCTGCCTCATGCTGCTGTAGGGTCTGTCCCTCTCTGTGTTGATCTCTGGCTTTCTGCAACACATACATTGGGATCAGTCACTCAAGCAGATCACAGTGATCCATACAACACAGTAGTTTATTACAGGTATTCAGATGATCCTGCTAATGAATTCTCACTCAATGCTGGAAATGCAACTTGAAATAATGTGCCAAACATTTGTGGCAAAAGTGCACACACGTTTAAAGGTTGGGTAAATATCATACGGTGGAATGTATGTGGGGGATGAATGAAGGAGAGACAGAGAGATAGATCATACCTGAAGAGGTCTGTAATTGAGCTGATACTGCAGAATGGCATCACACAGGTTCCAGAAGGAGTACTCTGGCCACAGGACTGACTGGAACACTAAGCAGGAGTGGGATGTCTGCAGGATAGCACAGACAAAAAATATTACATTTCTGTCTGCAGCGTTCTATAAACATTGCACCCCACTGAATAATCCCCATGGGTAACACCAGACAGCCTACATTTACAAAGAACAAGTCACGAGGTAGTGGGAGAGGCAGCTAAACCAGAGCATCCACTGTATGTCACTGAACAGGAAGTAGGCCTTGTCCTTACCAAAGAGGATGCTTGGCATGAGGCTAATCTCGTTAGCATTCAACGTCACGCTGGTAACAGTTAACCACCTTAGTAAGGAGTGTCTTTGTCCTTACCTGCCACAGCAGGAAGTCACTGAGTCGCACCTCTCCAGACGTGCGAATGAGCAGGTCAGGATTGGGAGAGTTACTGCTGTACAGACACTGACTCAGCAGGGCCTCCGACACATCACTGGATACAACAACCGAGACAAGACAATAGAAACGAGCAGAAAATAAATTGATTAACTGCCAATTCAGAAAACAAATCTTGATCTGTGATAATGCAAATTGAACAATTATATTTGAGAGGGCCATGAGTGCACACTTATATAATATTCCTCTTCTGAATCTCTGTTGAAGTAGTTTACCTGGATTTGATAAGTCCCTGCTCCACGCCCCAAGCCATCTCTCTGACGGCATTAGCGATTTCATGTCTTGAGGTGTAGGCAAAGCACACATTCAGAAAGCATCTGTTGGCAAAAGAAGTTGGGTCATTAATAAGAAGCCACTCTAGAAGACATCTTAGATGACTGAACTGAAGCTCATGTGTTGTTTTATGCATAGAGAGATTGCATTGCATTATAAACAACTGCAGTCCAGCATCTGCAATAAACCTAGATGCATTTGTCAAAGCTGCAATGTTTTTCAGATGGCTGCACACCAGCTCACAGCCACCTAAGAGAAGTGAGAAGCAGCAGGATGATGAGGTGGCGGTGCCTACTTGTTATGAGTCCTGGTAGCCACCACAGCCCGGGCTATGTGCTGCTGCAGGTCCAGAGGCAGTAGAGTCAGGTCTCCCAGCACCCGGATGCACACCCCATGCTTCTTCAGATTCTCCCTGGATTGGAACAGAGTAGACATGGCCAATTCATGGTTTCTGTTATCTGGCAATTGCTGGCTTTAGGTCAACAACAAAAAAATGAAAAGCTGATAAATAAAACTGTTGCTGGCCAAAATAACTGGGAGAAAAAAAATCAAATTGTAAAATAATTGATGTAAATACATTTGACAGTCATGCTTATAGGTCTATAGGTTAATTTGCATAATTTAGTGGAATTAAATTGGCGTGTGTATTTTCGTTAGTCGTGATGCATCTTATTTATCCAACACAACTATCCCATGCGCACAGCATACAGAGCCTATTTTGAGAGGGATTTCTCCTGCAGCTACTCAACTGGTTGCTGCTGGAGTAATACGTGCTTTTATAAGCCCATTCATTGCGCAACAATTCTAAATGCAATCGCGTGAAAAAAAAAAAATAATTGGGGTACAATTAAAAAGAGCTACTATATTTGTCTTCTCAACTGGTAATTGAAGAGCGCCTCTCATTCACCATTTAGGTGCAGGCAACAGGCTATCAGCGCATCAACATGTAAGCTGGAGCCAGTATGCATTTTGAAAACATACTTAAATTATTAGAAATCTGCATGCTTTACTACATATTATGAGGCAGGTCTTACCTTGCTTCAAAGTAGCCTATAGGAAAAATCCGACCATGGAAACCTGGAGGCAATTATTTTACAAATACTTCATAGGCAGCGCGTGATTTTTAAGTTTGGGAAAGCTTACAATTTATCCAACCATTTCTACCGATCTGCCAATTATGATTTTCAAGAGTTTCATTTAAATAATAACGTTTTCGTTTTTCAAAATCATTGTCACGTGGTTAATTATACAAATCTGAATTAAAATGATAAAAATCTAAAAGTTTAAATTCAACTAATGCGAGAGCACCAGAACCTGCCATATGGACACATTGATACACCGTGATCCATTGGCGGCTGAATAAATGCGCGCATTGAACTCATAGCCGCATTGCCTATAGGCCAATGCAGCAGTATGCCTATAACTTCAATTGTCAACAGTAAAAATACATATTCGACAAATGAAAACATTAAAATATGATAAATTCAGGTTCTTTCAAATCACATTAATCTCTCTACTCAGACTCTCCTGCCTCGCTTTCCATCATCTTGATTTGAGCTATCGCTATTGTAATGTGCAACATGTCTGGGCCGAAGCTTTCGCTAGTGAACTTGCAACATTTTATCAACTAGCCTATTCCAGGCCCTTAGAGTTTCGCGCGCTAGTGAGCTCGGGACAGAGCTGTTTTTGCCTAAGGGAAAAGTGTTCGGGTATTTTATTACGTTTCCACTGGATATATGGGCTCATCCGATCATAATACTCTGGTCTTTCACACCGATGCTTGGTGATTATCGAGGGGGAGATTGTTGGAAATACTTTTCAAATACTGTGAGGAACTATAGTTTTAATAGGCTAGATTATCTTTTGCAATAGATGTTAAAAAAACAGACTTCGTTGATTTTCCTACATTTCCGTACTTATATGCGTGCTCAGGCGCGCACGCTCCCTCAACATTAACAGCACAGAGAAACCAGACACATGCTAATCGCTCACATTGAGCAAACAAAAGACAATGAAAAATTAACAAAACTCGTAAATTATGGTGATGAAATCAATCAAAAACATGTTTCTCACAAGTGTAGCAAGTTCTGAACTCTGCAAACAACGTTTCCACTCCGAGAATTTGAACGGTAAATGACTAATTAATACATGCAGTAACAGGAACTAATGTAACCAAATGACAGGGATTAACGGTATATTTACTACTGGTGACATACACGGTGTATACAAAACATTATGAACACCTGCTCTTTCCATGACAGACTGACCAAGTGAATCCAGATTAAAATTATAATCCCTTATTGAAGTCACTTGTTAAATCCACTTCAATCAGTGTAGATGAAGGGGAGGAGACAGGTTAAATAAGGATTTTTTTGCAACTCAATATTAGGAAGGTGTTCCTAATGTTTGGTATTCTCAGTGTACATATGTAATGGGGAATTGATAAGAATAAACAATCAAAGGGCAAACAATTCACACAATGAATGGGCAAGAATTGATGGGAGACAGTTGAGCCATTCTGGAAAGAGACTCGCCTTCGACACATTATTCCCCTTATTCTTGTGTCAACATTTTAAATTATACTCAAGACACTTTTCCTTCATAAATATTTAGGTGCTTTTCACCGACAGCCGCAACTCAATAATCAGCTAGGCGTATTGCCACGCGCGCTGCCCAAATTGCGTGCTTCCCAAATAGACAAAGGCCTACGAGCTTGTGATTTGAAACAATCCACAGCAATTTTACTTCCCTAGTCATACATTTACGTCATTTAGCAGACGCTCTTATCATACCTTTAGTATGTTGGCTAAGAGCTTCTCAAGGACTTTCAATTCACCTTCCTTTATGCCATTTCTCTCCTGTTCTATTGGTTCATACTTTCTTTCGTTGTTCAGAAGCCAAAGGCTCAATCCTAGTCATATTAAAAACCCATCCTAGTTGTTGCATCTTTAGATTCCCCCTCTTTCTACAGTACATTTCTAAGGGAGATTTTAATCTTTGTCACATATGGCACCACTCATCAGATGCGCTGTTTAGAATGGTGTTTTCCTGCAAATTCCATTTTGGCAAATGTTTGAAAATTACGTTTTATTGGCTGCTTCATTACAGGAGTTGCATATTCTGTTAAAATGAATTACCATAATCGAAATGTGATTTCTGTCATTCTGAGCACCATGGGTGGATGCCCTAATGGTTTACGCACCCAATACATATGGGTCCGGTACATTTCTCAAATTATGGGTCCGGTACATTTCTCAAATTGCCTGTACATTTTAATCTTCCTGGTCACGTTGTCCGGCGCCAAGTGAAACCCTGTGCCAAGTGTATTACTGAAACATCCTCCTTGTCGAGTTTTTAATTAAAGTGTCTGTAAAACATCTGCCTTGAGCACTTTTAGCTTTTCTCCCAGTCCTTCTGTGACTGGGGAAAGAAAACCCTTAATTTAGCAGGTAGCTATGCTGCTTTGTCTCCCACTCACTGGGATTCCCACACCTATGCATCTTTAATGGCAGCACTCTGGCTCTGTTCTAACACTCACTGTTCATCTAGCAGTCTGATGAACTTCTGCTTGGCCAGCTCCATCAGGCCGTCCACCTCGTCTTTAGACCGCTTGAAGTTCTCGATGCTGAAGGCGTACACTGTGACCTCATGGATGTTCAGGTTCAGGCACCAGCGTAGTGTCTAAAGGAAGGAGCCACCAAGGTTGATCATCAGTAAAGCCAACATTAAAGTAGTATGTATTTCTAATGTATTTGGTGACAGCCCTATACAAATACATTTTATGATGGTAATGGTGAAGGATATGGTTGAAGTGCAGTTGCCTACTTTTCTAAGACAATGTGAATGCTCATGCAAAAGGGTCAGTGTGAATGAGAACAACTATGATAGAAAGAACAATAACTACATCATGACCTGGGAACCTCACCTCTGCCAGTTTGTCAAAACCCTGTGTGTGTCCCTCCTGGCGCTCCACCTGACGCTTGCGAGCGTAGCGCCGGTTGCCATCCATGATAAAGGCCACATGTTTGGGCATCGGGCCAGCCTGGGAGAGACCAAGGAGGGGTGGATGGATTCCATAGAGATAGAACCATATTACATATCATAAAAATGTGGTTGTGATTAATTAATTCAAATATCCTCAGAAGGGATGCATTTGCACATAGATAGTCATACCTTCAGTATGTTGGCTGAGAGCTTCTCAATGAGGTTCAATTCACCTTCCCTTATCCACGACATATTCAAACTCTGACACCCCTGTGGAGATACATCATAGATGCATGCATTACATCTTATTACATACATTAGAGATACATATAAACAAGCAATTTATTAACAAGGTTAGCCGTTACGATTGTTTGACAAATTCAGCAGTCCCTGGTTTGTATAGCCATGAGCTGCATTAGACACAGTAGTGAGAGGTATGTAGCATAGTTACATATAGAGCATAGGCCTAGTTCAGTGGGGTGCATCAACAAACGTAATGGCAGTGCATTCATTGATAGTTAGTAGGATAAGGTCTTCAGAGGCCACTACTTTCTAGTCTTGAACTGTGCTACAGGAGCCTGTTACCACATACCAGACATACAGTGAGGTCTGAAATTATTGACACCCTTGATAAAGATGAGCAGAAATGACTGTGTAAAATAAATAATTCAAATACTGAGATATATTATATGCTCAAAAATATTGGGAAATTATATTATTTTATACTAATACAATTGCTCAGAGAGAGAGAGATTTTGTTTAATAAGTTTATTCTCAAAAAAGATAAGGGTCAAAATTATTGACACCCCAGTTTTGAATACCTTTCAATACCTCAACTTGTGAGGATAATGGCACAGAGCCTTTTTTGGAGAACACATTGGGAGGGATCTTAGACCATTCCTCCATACAGAATCCTTCCAGATCCTTGATATCCTTCGTCTGCGCTTATGGACTGCCCTCTTCAATAGAGCCCCACAGTGGAGGTGTCATAATACCCATAAAACGTAGCAGTCAAACAGGTTCCAATCTTTTTTCCACCATTCATTTTTCCCATAGGGGATTTTAGAAACACTTAAAATAAGGGGTAAATACAGGAGAATATATTGATAAAAGTCACCTTGTCCTAGAGAGATTTACACAGGTATCAAAACGTCACGCCAGGGTAAGCCTACACATAACACAGCCCTTATTTTACGTTTTTCTAAAAAAAACCTATGGGAAAAATGAATGGTGGAAAAACTATTGGAACCATTTCCCCGTTTGACCGCTAGGTTTTCTGGGTATTATGACTCATACAAGAAGAGAAGACTCAGGACGAAGAAAACGCAGTCGATTTTCCAGATCATCGACGTCGTCCTACAATGAGCACACCAAGCTTATCCATAGGGTAAGTATTTAACAAAAGCTCTTTTCAGAGCTCAATGTCGCTGTTCCCCTTGGCGGCTGTCACCCCCCCCGACATACAGTGGGGAAAAAAAGTATTTAGTCAGCCACCAATTGTGCAAGTTCTCCCACTTAAAAAGATGAGAGAGGCCTGTAATTTTCATCATAGGTACACGTCAACTATGACAGACAAAATGAGATTTTTTTTCTCCAGAAAATCACATTGTAGGATTTTTAATGAATTTATTTGCAAATTATGGTGGAAAATAAGTATTTGGTCAATAACAAAAGTTTCTCAATACTTTGTTATATACCCTTTGTTGGCAATGACACAGGTCAAACGTTTTCTGTAAGTCTTCACAAGGTTTTCACACACTGTTGCTGGTATTTTGGCCCATTCCTCCATGCAGATCTCCTCTAGAGCAGTGATGTTTTGGGGCTGTCGCTGGGCAACACAGACTTTCAACTCCCTCCAAAGATTTTCTATGGGGTTGAGATCTGGAGACTGGCTAGGCCACTCCAGGACCTTGAAATGCTTCTTACGAAGCCACTCCTTCGTTGCCAGGGCGGTGTGTTTGGGATCATTGTCATGCTGAAAGACCCAGCCACGTTTCATCTTCAATGCCCTTGCTGATGGAAGGAGGTTTTCACTCAAAATCTCACGATACATGGCCCCATTCATTCTTTCCTTTACACGGATCAGTCGTCCTGGTCCCTTTGCAGAAAAACAGCCCCAAAGCATGATGTTTCCACCCCCATGCTTCACAGTAGGTATGGTGTTCTTTGGATGCAACTCAGCATTCTTTGTTCTCCAAACACGACGAGTTGAGTTTTTACCAAAAAGTTATATTTTGGTTTCATCTGACCATATGACATTCTCCCAATCCTCTTCTGGATCATCCAAATGCACTCTAGCAAACTTCAGACGGGCCTGGACATGTACTGGCTTAAGCAGGGGGACACGTCTGGCACTGCAGGATTTGAGTCCCTGGCGGCGTAGTGTGTTACTGATGGTAGGCTTTGTTACTTTGGTCCCAGACTCCAAGGAGTACTGTAGTGAGTGCCTCTCATAGCAGGCTGCAGTCTCAGTCAGGAGACATGATGACGCAGCCGCTATTTGGGGATGGCGCACTATCGCAGACTAAGGTCTCGGTTAGTGCGATTCAGACCCATGCTGCGTTCACGGAGGGCCCGATTACCACGGTGACGAAGGTTCCCAGTGTATCGGCGCCCCCACTTCTTTCTGAACGCGCTAATACTCACCACACTGAGCGTAGTTCAGCCCACCAGAGGTGCAGAGCTGAACGCACACAGGAGGTGAAGGGAGGAAAGATACCAAGACACCGTCTTGGCTTATCTCAAAGAGACCTCACATTACAGACCCTAAGGAGTACTGTAGTGAGTGTCTCTCATAGCAGGCTGCAGTCTCAGTTAGGAGACATGATGACGCAGCCGCTATTTGGGGATGGCGCACTATCGCAGACTAAGGTCTCGGTTAGTGCGATTCAGACCCATGCTGCGTTCACGGAGGGCCCGATTACCACGGTCACGAAGGTGCCCAGTGTATCGGCGCCCCCACTTTCCTTTGAACGCGCTAATACTCACCACACTGAGCGTGACTTAACCCACCAGAGGTGCAGAGTTGAACACACACAGAAGGTGAAGGGTAAAACGGTATCAAGGCGCCGCCTTGTGTTACCTCATAGAGACCTCATATTACAGACTTCGAGGAGTATTGTAGTGAGTGGGTCTAATAACGGTTTGCAGTCACCTACGATGACGCAATCGCTTGCTGGGGATGGTGCCCTGTCGCAGGCTGTGGCCTCGGTCAGTGCAATTCAGACCCACGTTGCGTTCGCGGAGGACAGGAATACGACGGTTACAGGTTTAACTGACGTTTCTGCCCCCCCTTTTGGTTCAGAACGCACTAATGTTTCCTCTCCCTTTCTTGGGAGGCCCGCCTTGGGCTGTTCCACCACCTCAGTGTTGGAGAACAGCGGCGGCTAGGGCCATAGAGGAATACAGGTCCTTCCTACTGGATGCGCCACAGCTTCGTGCTCAGCCGCTTTCTCTGCATTGCTGGCAGTGGCGAAGAAGCTGCACCCTCTCACGCTGGCTAGAACAGACGTTGCAGAAGGGTTATGCTCTCCAATTCCACCGGACCCCACCCCCGTTCAGGGGAGTGGTGGAGAAGGTGATGAAAACGCCAGACAAAGTGGCCGCTCTGATGACAGAGATTACGGAACTTTTGGCAAAGGAGGCGGTGACAGTAGTTCCCCGGGAGCAAAGGAACAAAGGGCTATATTCGCCTTATTTCCTAGTGCCCAAAAAGACGGGGGGAGTGAGGCCGATTTTGGACTTACGCATTCTCAACGAGAGCATAACCAAACGGCCCTTCCGAATGCTAACGACAAAACGTCTGCTGGAATGTGTCAAGAGAGGGGACTTTTGTACGAGCATAGACCTAAAGGACGCGTACTTTCATGTGCCGGTTCAGCCGCGTCACAGGAAGTTTCTGCGGTTCGCCTTTCAAGGGGTGGCGTACGAATACACGAGGATGCCATTTGGGTACGCCCTGGCACCTCGCACATTTTCCAAGTGTGTGGAGGCGGCATTGGAACCGTTGCGTCGTCAGGGAATATGGCTACTAGCCTACCTGGACGATCTACTGGTTCTCGCCCCGTCAGCAGAGCTGGCGATCACTCACACAACACAGACAGTGATGCATCTCACAAGTCTGGGGTTTGCTGTGAATTGGAAAAAGAGCGCGCCCTGGCCCACCCATCAGATTGTCTACCCGGGGATACAGCTAGACACTGTGAGGATGAGGGCTCGAATTTCGGACCCCCGAAGGGTAGCCTTGTTGCTAGCCCTGAGGAAGTGTCGTCCGAATCACACGGTGACGGCGCTGTCGATCATGTCACTTTTGGGTCTCATGTCGTCAGCCCACTCTGTGGTTCCGCTGGGACTCCTGCATATGCGCAGGATGCAGCGATGGTTCGCCCAACCAAGACTAGACCCATTGCGTCAACGTCATCGGTTGGTGGTGGTTCCCCTCTCGCTCAGTGCAGATCTGAACTATTGGAGAAACCCGCGCGTTCTCACGCACGGAGTCCCGATAGGAAAGGTGTCCTCTCACATCCCAGTATTCACGGATGCGTCCCTGACGGGATGGGGAGGGACATGTCAGACCCAAGCGATAGGAGGTGTGTGGCCTCAATCAGGTCGTCATATCAACCTCTTGGAGTTGGAAACGGTTCGACTGGTTCTGACCCACTTCGCGTCTACCCTTCGGGGTCGCGATGTGCTGGTCTGGTCAGACAACCGGACCACAGTAGCTCACATAAATCGCCAGGGAGGAGTCAGGTCTCCTGCTCTCCATCGGGCGGCAGAGGAATTGTGGCTGTGGGCTCACGAGCACCTTCGCTCATTGAGAGCAGCACACATTCCGGGCTACTTGAACGTAGGAGCAGACCTCATGTCAAGAGGGGGTCCTCGAGACGACGAGTGGTGTCTGCATCCGGACATTGTTCTCCAGATTTGGGAACAATTCGGGAGAGCCGAGGTGGACCTATTCGCGTCACGCGTGAACGCGCAATGTCCTCTGTGGTTCTCTCTGAGGGAACAGGACGAACCGCCACTGGGAAGGGACGCCTTTGCGCACCAACCGTGGCCGAGAGTTCTCCTGTATGCATTCCCTCCGCTGTCCTGCATTCTCCCACTGCTAGCCAGGGTGAGGTCAGGGGGGCTGTCAGTGATACTGATAGCGCCCGATCGCCCGGGGGCTCCTTGGTTTGCGGAGATGAGTCAGATGTTGATTGCGCCACCTTGGCCAATTCCACATCGACGGGACGCGTTGTCTCAGGCGGGAGGCACGATAGGGAAATTGCCCATAATCGGCCAACCACTGAAGGCCTGGCTGCTGAGAGGGACAGGCTAGAGCGCCGTGGGTTATCTGATGCAGTGATCAGGACCATACAGGGTGCACGTGCCAGTTCCACTTCTAAGATGTATGCCAGTAGATGGAACGTGTTTTCACGATGGTGTGTCACACAAGGTGTAGACCCCATGAGCTGTCAGGTGGAGAGTATTCTCTCTTTTCTACAGCTCATGTTTGATAAGCAAAAATCGCCTGCCACTATTAGGGTGTTTGCAGCAGCGATTTCAGCTTGTCATGAGGGGTTTGGCAGAGACAATGTCTTTAGCCACCCTCTAGTGAAACGCTTCCTATTAGGAACGCGGCGACTTAGGTCAACACCTAGAGTCACGCTTCCTCAGTGGGATTTGGCTTTGGTACTCGAAGCGCTATGTAAGTCGCCGTTCGAGCCATTGAATCAAATACCCCTCAAGATGCTGTCTATTAAGACAGCACTGTTGCTCGCTTTGACTACAGCTAAGCGGGTCAGTGATTTGTGTGCTCTTTCGACGAGACCTGACTGCTTGGCCATCAATGGTGACCTGAGCAGAGCAGTGTTACGTCCTAACCCGGCATTTGTGCCGAAGGTTATTAAGAGTTCATATAGGTCACAGACCGTGGAGCTGTGGGCTTTTTCTCCTCCTCCTCATAGAGAGAGGAGTGAGGAAAAGCTCCATCGCCTGTGACCGGTACGCGTTTGGGCGTGTTACGTCGAGCGCACAGCAGCGATTAGGTCATCGCCTCAGTTGTTTGTGTGTCACGGTGCGGCTGCACTAGGTAGACCACTTTCAAAACAGCGGTTGTCTCACTGTCTTTGTGAAGGCATTGAGACAGCTTATGAGGCAGCGGGCGGCAATTGCCTCAGGGTATCAGAGCTCACTCCACTCGTGGAGTAGCGGCTTCTACTGCCCTTTTCAGAGGAACAGGGGTAGAGGATATCTGTAGAGCAGCATCATGGTCGACGCCATCTCCATTTATCCGTTTCTATCTCTTAGATATGTCTTCTAACTCTCTGGCTCGATCTGTACTCAGCGTGGCTGAAGGGAGATCTTGAGCAAGAAAGAGAAGAGAAGCAGGACTGTGGACACAGGTTTCCATCAGGTCCGCTTTGGTTAGGAAGACGTGTTTTTGACAGATGTGTTTTCTAACTCTTTGGCTCGGTCTGTACTCAGCATAGCTGAAGGGAGATCTTGAGCTAGGAAGAGAGAAAAAAGCAGGACTATGGACAAGGTTTCCATCAGGTCCGCTTTGGATAAGAAAACATATTTTGTGGCATGACTCCTGACTGACAGGTTCAGTACAGTAGAGGCATGCGTTGATTGACAGAATGTGAGGTCATCTATCTGCTTGTTCAGTTTAGTATGACCCATGTTTTGTTCCTGCCCACTAATCTTTGGGATTCCATTGAGTGAGTGAGGCGGTCTACCGCGTTCACAATGTAGAGTGACACTTTGTGTCATTCCATTAGTGGTCGGTAGTGTTTTCACAGGATATTGAGGCACATCTATCTGCTAGTACAGAGTAGTATGGCTTCTATTCTGGTGATCTGCCCACTAGTCATTGGCATTGCCATTGGACTAGGTGGGGCGGGTCTTTAACCGATGACGCGGTATATTGTGACGCCCGTATGGGTTTTTAGTTGCAGTACTGCGGGACTTGGTCGCAGCCATTGCTAGGCCTGACCTTTTCGTTTCGATGGGAAGTGTTGGGCTCGGCAGGGAGTACATTTTGGAGCGCTACGCTCCGCCTTAAACCAATAGGAGCAGAGCTCCCCTATGGGGCGGAGCTCCACGATATAGAACGATTAGTTACCGGAGTGTAACTCCAGTTCTATGAGTGGAGCGGAGCCCCATAGGACTTAAGGCCCTGCCGACCCTCTCTAGTCTCGCTGAAGATAAATATCTCGGGAGGCAGATTGAGGGGAGGCATCCCCTCTTATAGGGACACCTGTACTCCTATTGGCTGCAGGTGTGTGCATAATTTTGTCTCCGGCTGATGCTGCCTTAGGGCAGAGGGTAAACCAATAGGAGCAGAGCTCCCCTATGGGGCTCCGCTCCACTCATAGAACTGGAGTTACACTCCGGTAACTAATCGTTCATGATGCTGTTGACCTTAACAAGGAAGCAGTGGAAGCAAAATAGCCCCATAACATCAAAGATCCACCACCATATTTTACCGTAGGGGTTATTTTCTGCTCATGCATTCTCGTTTAGATGCCAAACCCACCACTGGTGTGTGTGGCCAAATAGCTCTATTTTCATGTCATCCAACAAATGTAAACACCTGGAGTTTGCTAAACAGCATTAGCATTTGGATTGGAACCGATGCTTTGGTCAGATGACATGAAAATAGAGCTATTTGGTCACGCACACAACAGTGGTGGGTTTGGCATAATGTTGTCACGATACCAGAATTTCAACTTTGATACCAGGATTAGTATCACGATACTCGATACCATCGCGATACATGCTACCAAAACGATACCACGGCAAAACAAGAAGGCGTATTAGCCAAAGTCACAGAATGGCACTTCATCCAGACAGATCTTCTGAGTTCAATATCATTTGAAATGTTTCATGTCCATTTTTCAAATACAGCCATTCATGCATTAATGCAGGGCTCTCCAACCCTGTTCCTGGAGAGCTACCGTCCTGTAGGTTTTTGCTCCAACCTTAATCTAGCGCACCTGATTCTAATAATTAGCTGGTTGATAAGCTGAATCAGGTTAGTTACAACTGGTGTTGGATTGAAAACCTACAGGACGGTAGCTCTCCAGGAACAGGGTTGGAGAGCCCTGCATTAATGAATCAATGATAGTCATACAACTAATTTGACTTTGTTTTTACCAATCTAACTACATAACAACATAATGGTAATATTTATTTGAATGGTAAATCGCTATTGATAAACTGGGTAAATCAAAATGTAGCCGAGGCCTATTCACAATACAGGTGAATGCATAGTGTGTGTATGCATTGAGTTATTGAGGGTTAGGTTAAAGGGTTAGGATTCGGGGAAGGGTTTACTAAAAGGGTTAGGGTTAGCTAACATGCAAAGTAGCTAAAAAGTAATGTCTTTGCTAATTAGCTAAAATGCTAAAGTTGTCCATGATGAGATTCGAACAACCATCCGCCCGACCAACCACCCTGCTTTCGTTTTTGCCTATGTAACCCTACCCAACGTAAAATATCATACTAATTTGAGTGTCCCAGATTTATGTTTACTATGTTACGTCTAGTCTATGAGACCAGTCTGAGCTACTGGTATCTTCTTGCATTGTAAAGTGTTCAAGCCTGTAATGAACATTGTTTTGCAAACAGTAATTAACAGTTGCAACATTTCTACATGCTGTGTTGCATTATTCAAGTGTGTTAACTTCTGTGCAGCATGAGTGTGGAGCTAACATGATGCAGCCAAGACTCCCAGTGAGTGCAGTGGTTGCTCAGCACAGGCTAGAGCTAGCAATGAGTAAGTGAAGCAGGCATGATGCGCTCGCGCTATAAGGGGACATCAGCTGCGCTGATAGACAGACTTGATCCTCTCTCAATCAGTAGATGACGTGAGCCAATTGATAGAAGTACTGAAAGTTAAAAATAAAATATAGTACTGAACCTTTTTTCATGTTTTAGTTTTGAAAAAGTACAGAAGTTTGTGTTTACCGTGCAACACTAGTTTTGCGTCGAAACGAGAACGCATGAGCAGAAAATAACCCCATACCTACTGTAAAATATGTTGGTGGACATCCACGTCATTGGCACCCGGGGAGCAGTTTTTGTTGAGGGTTAACTGCCTTGCTCAGGGGCAGAACGACAGATTTCTACCTTGTCGGCTCGGGGATTCGATCCAACGCCCCTACCCGCCAGGCTACCAAAACAAGGGTGTCAATAATTTTGACCCTTACCTTTTTGAGAAAAACATTTATTACTTGTTAAAAAACATTTCTTTCTCTGAGCAATTGTATTAGTATAAAATAATATAATTTACAAAAACATTTCAGCATACAATATAGCTCAGTATTTGAATTATTTATTTTATACAGTGATTTCTGCTATTCTTTATGGATGTTAATAATTTCGGACCCCACTGTATCTGATTAGTTCTGATACATACGCCACTAGTCTACATGCATGCATAAACGGGATATATTTACCAACTAATATTCTGATAACTAGCTATATGAGTATGCATCTTTGATTCATGTGGATCAGGTCTTGGATAGCTAACGTTTGATAGTTATCATAGCTACTGTAGCTAGCTAGCTAACACAACTCAGGCAAACCTGACAGGGAGCGATAACCAATGATGAACACTGTTTGAAATGTACAAAGCAATTGCACTAAAATGGTAGATTTAATTCATATTGTTGAAAGAGATCATGAATTATCAACATTATGAGCCGTATTTTTACATATTGCACATACCTTCCAAATCACAGTTTAAGATGACGTCCCTTTCCTTATTCGACGGAGTGACGTAATCAAAGACCGACCACTTCCTCCTGGAACTGTTTGTACAGATTTCTCTGCATGTGGATTGACAGAAAAATGGTTCAGGTCAATTTAGCGAAATTCAATTAGTGCAATTGGTGTTCTGGGGGCCGAATATGTTATTTAAACATCTACTGGATAGGTTTCAAATTGTACTCTTGAAAATTACAGAATAGTATTACATTTTTTCATGAACCCCAGCCAATGTACCGCGTCAGTGTTATCCGGGATCCTTGGGACGTCCATACCCTCCGTTGAAGTGGAATTTAAAATAGTTAAGGTTAGGGAAGGGTTATGGTTAGGGGTTTCCCAAACTCGGTCCTGGGGACCCCATCGGGTGCACGTTTTGGTTTTTGCCCTAGCACTACACAGCTGATTCAAATAATCTACTGATCATCAAGCTTTGATTATTTGAATCAGCTGTGTAGTGCTAGGGCAAAACCAAAAACGTGCACCCCTTGGGGTCCCCAGGACCGAGTTTGGGAAACGCTGCGCGCGGCGGTAGGGACGTCCCAAGAATTCCAGATAGCATCATGTACAGCTCCGCTGCTACTCCAAGAAAACCCGTATAGCCGCCTCCAGTAGAGGGCGACTACAACAACTCGTGTGCAGAATGCAACATCATTTAAAGTCAAAGAAGAGGTTTCAGAATTCGGGGAGGGGGGCTGGCCCTTTTTGTTCTGCTGGAGAGTCGTGCTTGAACCGTGAGTAGGAGCATAACAGACCGATAAGAAAGCATAGCGCCACGGACAATCTTATCAGGCCAGGCAAAGAGCGTTCAACCCGGAGGAAAGAAGACCGACGCAAGGTTTCGCACTAGAGCCGTTCAGACAGCGGTTCTCGGGTCATCAGACAGGCAGCTTTTATCGTTTCAACTCTGCGTGTCTGGGGGTACTGGAAGGGGTGGGGGTTTAGCGAGTACGGAGAAGACTACACGCCGAGAGGAGGGGGCTGGAAGTCTGCAACTCTTCTAGCCTGAAGGGGCCGGCGCTGTGGCCATAGAACCCTGGACTGTCTAGTGCCCGCGCGGTTAAGTGGATGGGATGGAGCCGGGACCATCTGGCGCTGGTAGGTCTCTCTCTTTTCTCTGTCAATGGTGGAATTTTTGCTTATCTTCATCTATAGCAGCAGATGGTAACATGCAATTGGCCACATTTTTTAAAACGGGCCGTCATATCTGGTGCAGCATTCTCTTATGCTAGCAGGCTGGCTGAAAAACCCGTCCATCACAACGATTGTGGGAATTTTTCAACCATAGCTCGTGCACTATACGAAATTACTTATCATAGCGAGAGACGGGTCTTTTGGGCCCACTGACAATGTCCAGGGTCAGGGGCGGGGGCAGAGGGACCGTGGGAATCTCTGGCAAGGAGACACGAGGTAAAGTCCGCCTCCACTACTCAGCACCCCTCTCACTCACACACCCCGTCTGTTTTGGCAGTCTGGGTTCTACATACATTTTTGGAATGATAGAAAAGTGCACTGATCCAAATATTATTTATTCACACTCCACCAAAATGAATACACAATGAACTAACTCAAGTCTATGTGAACACCACAATTAGTTATGTATTTGAATACTGAAATGAATGGCTATTGGACAACCTCCTTACATTGTGATTATTATTTAGATTAGTGCATACTATTGAAATTAAACCACACCATTGTAAAATGGATGTCAACATTTTTACATCAAGGTCATTCCAATTTAATGTTCATATTGGGTAATGCAAGAGTTATTTACAGATTAGTAATTTAGCAGACACTCTAATCCAGAGCGATTTACAGTTAATGTATTCATCTTAAAATAGCTAGGTGGGACATCCACATATCTCAGTCATAGTAAGTACATTTTCCCTCAGTAAAGTAGCTATCAGCAAAGTCCGTGCTAGTAGGGATGGGGGGGAAGTCAAGTGTCAGTGTTAGTTCACAAAAGGCAAGATATGGTATATCAAAAAGCATGTGTTTCGCTTTGGTTACTTAATTAAAGTGGGCAGACAGCCATACAACTCTAGATATTATGATGACCTGTGATATTGGTCCCGTGTAGCTCAGTTGGTAGAGCATGGCGCTTGCAACGCCAGGGTTGTGGGTTCGATTCCCACAGGGGGCCAGTATGAAAATGTATGCACTCACTAACTGTAAGTCGCTCTAGATAAGAGTGTCTGCTAAATGACTAAAATGTAAAAATGTAAATATTATGACGCTGTGCTTTAGTCTGGTCTGAAGTCCAGTGTGTGCATAATCAAATCTCATGTAATTTTAGTGACACTCTAACCTTTAGTGACAAATGGAATACGAAAAGTTGATATCACAAAGATTGGTCCCCAGGTATTTGTGTTAATCACAGTTATGTTAGCTAAAATTCACTGTCATTCAAATGGAGTAGGCCTATAGTTTGACAGCTTGTTGACACTCAAGTATGGAGTTGTTTGTTTTTAGAGAGGGGGAGGGGGACAAACAGCTAATGGGCCCCCAGACCTGCCCATCTCCAGAAGTAGGCTTCTCTGACTAAAGCTACATATACTTTGTTGTGTATCTTTAAGCAACTACATTGACTGACTGGCCTCCAGATTTGCGACTAGTAGGATTTTGCTGAACCTGTATAGGACACCATTTACACATGAATATTAGTCAGTTAACCAGTAACACTTAAAGGAAAATTCCACTCAAAATCAATCTTTTGGTATTTGTTTCATTAGTCCACTGTTGATCATATGATGCAAAACGCAGCATACTGTGACACTTTCTGTATTTTCAAAGTTTTATATCTTGATTGCTGACATGCAAAACATTTTGGGACTGTATCAGCAGTGGATGAATGAAACAAATACCAAAATATAGTTTGAGTGGTATTTTCCTTTAAAGGTCCAATGCAGCCGTTTTCTCAATATCAAATAATGTCTGGTAGCAACTAAGTACCTTACTGTGATAGTTAATTTTTTACCATTTTAATTGAAAACAATCTTCTTAGAAAAATGTAATTTCTCAAGCAAAAATGTAGCTAGGACTGTTTGGGAGTGGTCTGAGAGAGGGGCCTAATTGGAGGAGTGTAATGTGAAGGATGTGTAACCTGAAAAATAGCTGTTATTGGCAGAGAGGAGGACAAACTGTCTTTGTTATTGGCCTATTAGCTTATACCATCTGGTGATGTCACCAGGCGGTCCAAAAACCCCACCCAGCCAAACAAGCTGACATTTCAGGCGGTCTTTTCAAACAGCTCTTACACTAAAAGTGCATTATCATAATTTTCACAATATTATTCCAACCTCATAGTGTGGAAATATAAAAAAACACAGGAAAATCATGTTTGACTGCACTGCCCCATTTAACACGGACTCTGTCCTCAAGACTAGAGTTAAGCTACTAAAATGTTTTATACCTGTACCTCAGGACAGCATTTTAATATTTATATTAACCTAAACCTATAAATAGTTAAGTCTTAGCTATATCACCATTCCAGACAGCTATTAGACATGGCATCATCTCTAGTGATGTCAGCACGGAATGGATGTGGGAATAGTGTGTGTAATTCCATTTTTCAATGGTAAAGGAACCCAGCCTAAACCAGACTCCAGAGAGATGGAAAGGGCCCCAGTGCCAGGGAAAGACTGCTATTGTCTGGGGATGTGTGAGCCCTGGCTCCACTTCTCACCATCTGCCTACACTGGCGTGGGGCGTGCTGCCGGTGACGTGTGTGTGTGTGTCTGCAATTGTGCATGTGTGTCAGTGTGTTTAGCCTACTCTGTGTCAAGACTGTTGAGACTTATGCGTAGGCGTAACACACACACACACACACACCTCACTGTTTGTCACCTTCAGTAGAATCTAGTCTTATGTTATTTATCATGCCAGATTGCCAGTCCATAGTTGGCTGCTTTTTCAAGGCCTAGTGAGCGTATACATCCATGACTGACTGCTATGCTTGACTAGAGGATTTCCATGCTAGCCTTTTAAACCACAAGCTCTCCACTCAGCTCAGCTATAGGCCCTGCATGTGAGAGAGATTAATGACAGGGGAAGAGGCCGCTCGGTCCTAATGTGGAAACACTAACACTGCTTCAGGATGAAAAGGGTTCGATTCCCACAGGGGGCCAGTATAAAAAAATATGTATTCATTAACTGTAAGTCGCTCTGGATAAGAGCGTCTGCTAAATGACTAAAATGTAATGTAAATGTAAAAAGGCCAAGGTCCCCCCCCCCCCCCCCCCCACACATACACTACCCCTCCACCCACCCACCCACTGCCCCTCCAGGTTTCCTGATCTCCATGACAATGCCAGTGTTGCTGTGGAGTCTCCATGGTAAGGCTGGGAATGTTGGGGGGGACCCCTGTGTTTGTGTGTGTGGTAGTGGGGGCTCTCCCTCTCTCCCCATCCCCCCCTGTCTGTGTGATGGAGGAGGAGGGCAGCTGGGGTCTTTGTTGTGATTGTGAGAGGGCTGGTCTCTGGGGAAGCAGAGGTTAAGACATGGGCTGGACAGGGCTGGGCCCCCTCTCATGCAGGGAGGAAGGCAGGAGTCTCACATTTGCCAGGCCGATCTCGAAGTCATACACCTCTTGAACTTCACATACTTGTTTTCCTCACTGCAATGCACTAGTTAGTGCACATTACGTTTGTGTATTGTATTCACTCTCTGCTCAATACCAAAGTTTCAAATTATGTGTTTGAAAAGAGGCTAGCAGTAGCATTCATGTCAAACTAAAACATCTTAAATGCAGGCTTTTAGTCGTCTTCTGTGACCGTTGGATTGTATACCTATGCTACTATCGCTAACTAAGGCACATTTGTCATCGCACCATCTTATATAGGCTGAGGTCATTTGATTATTTTTAATACATGTAGGTGTTTTAAACAAAATCACACTAGAATCCCTTGTGAGGCTAGCCTACTCTACCAGTTTCTAAACGTGCCGGTGTGTTTAAGGAAAAGTCTATCTTTCTTTCAGTGTGTCCGGCTTGGTGAATCCAGCGTCGCCCTAATGTATTCTTTTTCTCTCTCTTACCCTTAATTCTCATTCAACCACCAACCACCCCTCTCCCTTCCCTTCTCTTTCGTTCACACCCTCCCTCCTCTCACCCTAATCGCTTTGTTCCTCCTCCCCTCTCTCCCGCTATTATCCCTCGTCAATATCCTCCTCTTACCCCCCTCTCTCTCTCCCACATACCCCATATTTTGCCGCTCAACCTTTTCCTTCCTCTCCGTCTGTTGCCCTTTTCTTCCTCTCTACTTCTTCCTGTCTCTTCCTCTGACTCGTCATCCCATGCCCCCTCTCTCTGCCCGTCATCCCATGCCCTCACTCTCTGCCCGTCATCCCATGCCCCTTCTCTCTGCCCGTCATCCCATGCCCCCTCTCTCTGCCCGTCATCCCATGCTCACTTTTCTTTCCTCATTACTCCATTTATTTCCTCATCTCCCATACCCACATCCCTACCGTTTCTGCCCTTGCCTAAACTTCCCATACACCTTCCCTAAATTGCCCATTTCTACCACCACACCCCTGCCCCTCCAGTGCCCATGGGGCCCTTCCCTCCACCCATGCAGCAGGTGTTCCAGGCACCCCGCCGGCCGGGCATGGGCACGGTGGGCAAGCCCATCAAGCTGCTGGCCAACTACTTTGAGGTGGAGATCCCCAAGATGGACGTGTTCCATTACGAGGTGGACATCAAGCCTGACAAGTGCCCCCGACGGGTCAACAGGTAGAGTAACATGTCACCCAGCATAGTCTCGTGTACCAGATCTTGTCCCCTGTGAGTAATAGCCTGGGGATTGAGGTTACCCAACTCAACATCTGTCACCCAAGTGTCCCCAACTATACAGTACCAGTCAAAAGTTTGGACACACCTACTCATTCAAGGGTTTTTCTTTATTTTTACTTTTTCATTATTTATACTATTTTCTACATTGTAGAATAAAAGTGAAGACATCAAAACTATGAAATAACACATATGGAATCATGTAGTAACCAATAAAGTGTTAAACAAAGCAAAATATATTTGAGATTCTTCAAATAGCAACTCTTTGTCTTCATGACAGCTTTGCACACTCTTGGCATGCGCTCAGCCAGCTTCACCTGGAATGCTTTTCCAACAGTCTTGAAGGAGTTCCCACATATGCTGAGAACTTGTTGGCTGCTTTTCCTTCACTCTGCCGTCCGACTCACCCCAAACCATCTCAATAGGGTTGAGGTCGGGGGATTGTGGAGGCCAGGTCACCTGATGCATCACTCCATCACTCTCCTTCTTGGTAAAATAGCCCTTAAACAGCCTGGAGGTGTGTTGGGTCATTGTCCTGTTGAAAAACAAATGATAGTCCCACTAAGCCCAAAACAGATGGGATGGCGTATCGCTGCAGAATGCCGTGGTAGCCATGCTGGTTAAGTGTGCCTTGATTCTAAATAAATCACAGACAGTGTCACCAGCAAAGCACCCCCACACCATAACATCTCCTCCTCCATGCTTTACGGTTGGAACTACACATGCAGAGATCATCCGTTCACCCACACCGCGTCTCACAAAGACACGGCAGTTGGAACCAAACATTTCAAATTTGGACTCTAGACCAAAGGACACATTTCCACCGGTCTAATGTCCATTGCTCGTGTTTCTTGGCCCAAGCAGGTCTCTTCTTATTATTGGTGTCCTTTAGTAGTGGTTTCTTTGCAGCAATTCGACCATGAAGGCCTGATTCACACAGTCCGCTCTGAACAGTTGATGTTGAGATGTGTCTGTGACTTGAACTCTGTGAAGCATTTATTTGGGCTGCAATTTCTGAGGCTAGTAACTCGAATGAACTTATCCTCTGCAACAGAGGTAAATCTGGGTCTTCCATTCCTGTGGCGGTCCTCATGAGAGCCAGTTTCATCATAGCACTTGATGGTTTTTGTGACTGCACTTGAAGAAACTTTAAAAGTTCTTGAAATGTTCCGTATTGACTGACCTTCATGTCTTAAAGTAATGATGGACTGTCGTTTCTCTTTGCTTATTTGAGCTGTTCTTGCCATAATATGGACTTGGTCTTTTACCAAATAGGGCTATCTTCTGTATACCCCCCTACCTTGTCACAACACAACTGATTGGCTCAAACGCATTAAGAAAGAAAGAAATTCCACAAATTAACTTTTTAAGAAGGCACACCTGTTAGTTTAAATGCATTCCAGGTGACTACCTCATGAAGCTGGTTTAGAGAATGCCAAGAGTGTGCAAAGCTGTCATCAAGGCAAAGGGTGGCTATTTGAAGAATCTCAAATATAAAATATACTTTGATTTGTTTAACACTTTTTTGTTTACTACATGATTCCATATGTGTTATTTCATAGTTTTGATGTCTTCACTATTATTCTACAATGTAAAAAATAGAAACAATAAAGAAAAACCCTTGAATAAGTAGGTGTGTCCAAACATTTGACTGGTAGTGGTAAGTAAAGCAGTGGTCCACTTGATCACTAACATTTCCCCATTGTTTTTAAGAACCACAGAATATGGACTGTAGAACTGCGCCATAATCAGAGCTTGGGAGGACCACACTCTATATAGAAGTCTTATTCTGTAGAGGTTGAACAACTTCTCAAGATGATTCAGAGATCAGGATTTAACTGAACAGATATAGACTCACAGTTCATTAGCGCACCATGACTATGACACACTAGTCCAGTATCCACCATTACCTAGGCAGGATATGATTAATGGTCTTAGAGAGCCCCATTGTAGGGTGGTCATCATTGGCCAATCTATTCTAAACCCCAGACATTGGTTTCAATGGTTGGCCAATTGAGCTGCCAGTGTTTAATTCCTCCGATTGATTTGACTGAGGATTTATTTCAGCTGTTGTACAACCTCATAAAGTGTAACTCAACTGTTTTTATTTCCAACAACAAAAATACTGGACCCAGAAGAGAAACTTCACTCACTCACTCACTCACTTGATTAACAGAAAAGCTGAGTCAAATCTGAAGTTTTACTTTGCAAGATGAAAATGTTCCATACTAAGTACACACACCAAACACATCTTAGAGCTTCCTGCTTCATTCTTACTTAGTAAGAGTTTTTTTCAGACAAAGGGTCCAGGCAGGCATGCGAAAGGTCAACCCCACATGACCTCTCCTTTTCAACCCGACCACTCTACCCCCAGTTAGACGAAGGCCAAGGCACCATGTATTCGGAGGTGCTGGGTCCCCACAGCTACCTCCCCTAACTCCCTTTCTCCTAGGGATTCCCCCACGACCATGAGACCATCACCTCTCACCAGCTGTATCCTGCTTGATCAATAACCAATCGAATCGGGTCTTCCCTGCTCCCCAAAAAACATCCATCCAGATTTCTGATAGGATGTTGGGTTTAATTTGGAGCACTACATTTGTTGTCAGATGGTGGTCTTTTGTGGTTTTGTCGGCTCTGGTGGTCATGATGGTAACCCTGGTGTGTTTGACTCTGTCGCCCCCTGCAGGGAAGTGGTGGAATACATGGTGCAACACTTCAAGCCCCAGCTCTTTGGCGACAGGAAGCCGGTGTACGACGGCAAGAAGAATATCTATACGGTGCTAGCGCTTCCTATCGGAAGTGAGAAGGTAGGCGTTAGGGAGGGAAAGTGTGTGTGCTATACATTTGAGCAAGTCCCCTTTCTACTTCTGTCTAGCCATTCTATCGCTTTGTCCTGAAACCCCCTCCCATCTCCCCTCCACCTAAACTACACACCCTCCGTTGTTCCATTTACAACTCTTGCTCATCCCTCTCTCTCTCCCTGAAGGTGGACTTTGAGGTGACTATCCCCGGGGAGGGGAAGGATCGTATCTTCAAGGTGTCTATCCGCTTTCTGGCCACGGTGTCATGGCGTCTGCTCCAGGAGACGCTGGTCAGCGGGCGCCTGCCGGTCCCCCTGGACTCTGTCCAAGCCCTGGATGTAGCCATGCGCCACCTGGCCTCCATGAGGTACGGTACACTGTGTACATTAAGCACATCCACGAGTGGACACCAGCACACACGTGTGCGTACACACACACACACACACACACACACACACAGACAGACACAGACACGTAGGAGGGTACACACACACACACACACACACGCTATGAAAATGAAAAGAAAGCAAAGGCAGAGAAGCTTGTGGCTAATTACAAAGCTAGGATCTATGATGCACAGACAGTCAGAACACACACGCACGCCACAGGACAACACTGTATGCATGTTGTCTTCAAACAAATTGAAAGGCATATGTTTGCCTTGAGGTGTGAATGTTTAGTTATTTTAGATTTTTTTTTAAATCTCAAACAATAGCAAGACATTCCTGTCAACCTTGTTGAACAGCGATTTAGTTTTAGATTCTATTATATTTACATACCTAGAGGAGATGAACGGAACAACAGATGCCTGATAACTGAGAACTGTGTAAAGGTGTCACATGGACAGAATGTAATAATCAGACAGTTACTTGGAAGCTTGACTAGATCACAAGCTGTTCAATCATTCTATTGGGCTTATGTCTGCGAAGCCTTATAGGTGACACAGAATTACTGGACATTGAATCATGCTGTGGTGCTGAGACTCAAATGAGTCATTCTCCATAACGTCATTTTTGTCATCTAGGTACACTCCGGTGGGACGATCATTCTTCTCCCCACCTGAAGGATACTATCATCCCCTGGGTGGGGGGAGGGAAGTGTGGTTTGGTTTCCACCAGTCTGTACGCCCTGCCATGTGGAAGATGATGCTCAATATTGATGGTGAGTCGGCTGAGACCCACCAGACAAGATCTAGTCTAGGGTATGAAGTCTCAGATCTTGTTGCATAAAAAGTTGCGTCTATATTATGGAATGAAAATGTATGATGACTAGAGGTGATATCTTAAGTATGCTCTTACAGTTACATTCACAGTGGTCTATGATTCAACATCTGTTTTGTGTGGTGTAAAAATTCACCTCAGATCAATGCTTAGAAATGACTTAATTCTATACTATTGGGTTGTGTTCATTAGGCACCAAACGGAAGAAAACTGACCGAAACAGGCAGGAACTACCTGGATTTGTCCTATAAGAAACTCTCCTTTTCTGCTGAAACATTTTCTTATATGTTTTCCGTTGAGTGCCATAGCGAACACAACCCAATGTTTAGGAATAACGTAATCCTATACCACTGGGCTTCTGTCTGCGCTGCACCTCACTTCCATTCAGAATGAATGCATTACTTACTTACTGCTCTCTGTCTCCCTCTAGTGTCTGCCACGGCCTTCTACAAAGCCCAGCCGGTGATCGAGTTCATGTGCGAAGTCCTGGACATCCGCAACATAGACGAGCAGCCCAAGACCCTGACCGACTCGCAGAGGGTCCGCTTCACCAAGGAGATCAAAGGTGGGCCGTTGAACAGTGAGTGAGTACCTTCCACACGCCATGCCGCCTGCCTCTCACCAATGCCCCCCCCCTCAGACGATCCCCTCACATCACTCCTCACTCCACCACTCACCCTTCACCACTCATTCCTTCCCTACTCACTCCTTCCTCAATCACTCCACTCCTCTACCACTCACTTCACTCCTTCTCTTATCTCCTCTTCCTCACTCACTCCTCCACCCCTCACTTCACTCCTTCTCTTATCTCCTCTTCCTCACTCACTCCTCCACCCCTCACTTCACTCCTTCTCTTATCTCCTCTTCCTCACTCACTCCTCCACCCCTCATTCCACCATTTCCTTTTCTTCACCTTGTCTTTGACATTCATCCTAATGGATCCTTCTCTCTACCATGCCCCCTGTTATTTTCTACCCCAGGGGTCTCCCCAGAATGTTTTCATAGTGTGAAGCTCATCTTCAGAAAGTAGAAATCCTCATCACCTCTCTCAGTCCACTCTATCCTGAATTCTGCATTTCTGAATTTCTCTAAACAGCGTGATTGAAAGCACTATTATACATTTTGTATTAGTTTTCATAAAGAAATACATTTGAAAGTCCATATAATGGCACTAAAGAGTGAACGACTGAAAGATTGGTGGAGCGGCGCCTCTGTGCATACAGCCTATGGGGAGAACTCTGATGTCCTTCCCTTCTCCTCCACCCTCTCCCCATTTACGTCTGTCCCCGTGCCGTCACTACTGTGGCCTCTTATCTTTGTGTGTGTTTGTGCCCTGCTGTCGGTGGGCGTTGCCAGGTCTGAAGGTGGAGGTGACTCACTGCGGTCAGATGAAGAGGAAGTACCGCGTCTGCAACGTCACGCGACGCCCCGCCAGCCACCAGACGTGAGTAGTGTCACACGGTTGATCTGACTGATTCTCCCTGGAGAAGGGATGGTTTGGGTGGATTAGATCTTCCCAATAAAAGTCATTACCTATAAATCATCGGTGTCAGTTGGGAAATTGGTCTTTGTGATTTCTGAGTAAGGATATGGTCCATTACAAGGATGAATGTTTTTGTATTATCCACCTTTTTGTAGTATTTAGTAAGACACCAGTGGTTTTATAGAGGCGCTTGCATCAATGTGAGACATATGGTGACTATGGAGGGGCGGCAGGTAGCCTAGTGGTTAAGCAACCAAAAGGGCGCTGGTTCAAATGCCCGAACCAACTAGGTGAAAAATCTGTCGATGTGCCCTTGAGCAAGGCACTTAACCCTAATTGTTCCTGTAAGTCGCTCTGGATAAGAGCGTCTGCTAAATGACAACAAAAAAAAAAAAGTACAACAAAAAGTATTCTGTGTTAGAATTGTACATACTGACATTATTATCAAGTCATTTGACATCTTCTTTATTACACATTCCCTACCAGGTTTCCTCTGCAGCTTGAGAGTGGACAGACAGTAGAATGTACGGTGGCCCAGTACTTCAAGCAGAAGTACAATCTGCAGCTAAAATATCCCCACCTGCCCTGCCTCCAGGTGGGCCAGGAGCAGAAACACACATACCTGCCCCTGGAGGTGAGGAATATGGGACCGCTGACTCTTCTAGAGTGAATGCATTCAATCCAATCCAGTTGCTTTATGTGTTTGAGAAGAAAATTTAATGTTTTTTGTTTTTGTTTCCCTGCAGGTGTGTAACATCGTAGCGGGGCAGCGCTGCATCAAGAAACTGACAGATAATCAGACGTCCACTATGATCAAAGCCACGGCTCGCTCTGCACCCGACAGACAGGAGGAGATCAGCCGGCTGGTGAGTCAGTGGCGCCGCCTGGTGACTGGAGGCTGCAATGCGAAACAACCAGCTATGAGCATGAGAATTGCCATTAATGTGTTAATGAATTTAACACAGGCCATCCAACACAGATTAACACGTACTACTACTAGACTATACATAATAACTGACTTCCTATTATTCCTGTCTCTCCACAGATTAGATGTGAATTGACAGCACAGCATTGTGCAGTGTGAAAGAATAACACACATCCTATCTATTTTCCCCGTCTGTCCACAGATGAAGAATGCCAACTTTAACCTGGACCCGTACATCCAGGAGTTTGGGATCAAGGTGAAGGATGAGATGGCGGAGGTGACGGGGAGGGTGCTGCCTGCGCCCATCCTACAGTATGGAGGACGGGTAAGAGATATCACACTTGTATTACGGCCACATTAAGCATAATTTCAATTGTGTGTACTTGTGCTAAAATAATGCTGTGTACTTGGTCCAGCAAAGTAAATGGAGGAGTAATTAATTTGCTACTTGCATTGGGCTCTGTTTTTTTGCACAATTTACTGTCCAGATATGTATGTATGTATGTATGTATGTATGTATGTATGTGTGTGTGTGTGTGTGTGTGTGTGTGTGTTATTTATAATATATAAATATATATTGATACATTGACAGTAACAACAGAAGTAGCCCACATAACTACTCACCAGTAGGCTATAGAGTGGTGAGGAGGAGTCTACGTGTCCGGAAGCGACTTCACCATTCGTTTTCTGGATTCAGGTTCACTCAAACATCGTTTTAAGCTTTGTTTTACTGCAGATTTTCGGGATTGTATATCGATTCGCTCTCCTTAAATATTTGTAATCTGATGTATTCGTTTTAGTCTCTGAATTGTTTAATCAAACTTTTCACTGCCAGCTCCTAATATCAGGGTATAAAAACTAAAATCTTTGTCCTGAATTAGCCTAGTGTGCATGTGCGCCCAGCTATATCCTGCTGGCTAGCCAAACTTCATAAATACTGCACCCTCAACTTCAAAACTCCTTTGCTAGTTATACAATCATGTAACTAAGAAATTTGCTGAAAATGATTTATTGTTTTGTTGAATAGTCATGACTGGTTCGAGCGATCTGTCGTAAGACAACTGTGGCGAAGGATATCATTGCTACTTAACGCGGATCCAAGTTCAGTTTTGCGATCCACCGGCGTCATTGGCGTAGGTTTAGCTGGACGTTTCTGACAGGTCTTGGAACTTGCAACCTCTCCCCACTTTGCTCAACGGGATATGTAGTGATTTTGCCAACACAGCCAGATATGTACACAGTCTTGTATCCTTAACTTTTTATAAACTGACTATCGTTTTTGTTAATTAAATCGGACTTTATGAGTATAAAGAGTAATCCAGGAATGTCACAAGTTAATTGACTCGAGAAAACCCAAGAAAATAGCAACTCAACAGAGCACCAACGGCTACAATGAATGACTCAATTACGTCCGGACACAAAGGGGCCACAGAGTTCCTCCTCCTCACCACTTTATATCAAACCAGGCCTCTGGCTTCAGAAGTCAGTCCCCACTACAGTAGTTGTGGATTTCACAGAGTGCAAACAGCCCTGACATTGATCTGGTTCTGAAGCTTTTGTCTCCCACCTGTTCCACCTCACAGAACCGGGCCATCGCTACGCCCAACCAGGGGGTGTGGGACATGAGGGGCAAGCAGTTCTACAACGGCATTGAGATCAAGGTGTGGGCCATCGCCTGCTTCGCCCCGCAGAAACAGTGTCGGGAGGAGGTGCTCAAGTAAGTACCCTGCTGGGAGTGGGGGTAGTGTGGAAAGGGGTGTCTGAGGTGGATATCTTCAGGCATCGTATTAGAGATTCCTGTCAGAGTGCAACAGTATTTATCTAAAGAGAAAATATGTACTGTTCTTGGCTTTGCTAGGTAGTTTTGTGTGTTAGCGTAGTCTTATTTGGAGCTTTACTTGCTGTGGCATGGGTCATGTTCATTAGTGCACACTACAGGAAACGTTCTAAAACATTTTGCAATTGAAAATGAGCATTCCGTTGGAGAAGTCCAGATGGTACCTCCCTGTTTCAGTCTGTTGTCTTCTGTTTGGTGCCTAATAAACACAGTCCTGGGCTCAGCAGACAGCACCACCATGTGAAACCGGTTCCTTTCCTAACAAATTAATGTCTCCACTTTCCTCAGGAACTTCACAGACCAGCTGCGTAAAATCTCCAAGGATGCTGGGATGCCCATCCAGGGCCAGCCGTGTTTCTGTAAATACGCCCAGGGAGCTGACAGTGTGGAGCCCATGTTCAGGCACCTGAAGAACACCTACTCAGGACTGCAGCTAATCATCGTCATCCTACCCGGAAAGACCCCCGTCTACGGTAAGATTGGCCTTATTCATGCTGAATGATTCACTAACTTAATTCTCTATGTTAGAATTCTTTAACTAAAATGTCAGTTTACTCAACTTGCTTGACCACCACCCTTACACTAACATATTTTATATAATGTATTACCTTTTACTTTGGCATAGTGCAGTAACAGAGACATCTATGATACACTGAATGTACAAAACATTATGAACACCTGCTCTTTCCATGACATAGACTGACCAGGTCAATCCAGGTTAAAGCTATGATCCTTTATTGATGACACTTGTTAAGTTCACTTAAATCAGTGTAGCTGAAGGAGAGGAGATAGGTTAAAGAAGGATTTTAAAGCCTTGAGACAATTGAGACATGGATTGTGTATGTATGCCATTGAGTGTGAATGGGCAAGACAAAAGAGTGCCTTTGAACGGGGTATGGTAGTAGGTGCCAGGCGCACCGGTTTGTGTGAAGAACTGCAACGCTGCTGGGTTTTCCACGCTCAACACTTTCCCGTGTGTATCAAGAATGGTCCACCACCCAAAAGACATCCAGCCAACTCGATATTAGGTGTTCTTAATGTTTTGTACATCGGTGGATAATATCTTCAGTTTAGCATTTATGGACCTGTACTTAATTTCTGCCTGTTATTGGTCCTGTGTAGCGGAGGTAAAGAGGGTGGGAGATACTCTCCTAGGAATGGCCACTCAGTGTGTCCAGGTGAAGAACGTGGTGAAGACATCCCCCCAGACCCTCTCCAACCTTTGCCTCAAGATCAATGTCAAGCTGGGGGGAATCAACAATATTCTGGTGCCCCACCAACGGTAAACTTTCACCAACTCTCTCCATTGGGTTGGGTTCATTATGGCACGCAAAGTCCCTTCCTTTTTCAGTCCGTTTTGTTCCGTTTGGTACCTAATGGATACGACCTTGGTCTGAATGTGCTCTGGACGGAAACCCTTTTATGTATATGAGCACTCTTTAAAATCAGATGAAAACTCCTATGAGTTTGACTGAATTTGTCCCTTCTCCCTTCCCGTCTCACAGGTCAGCAGTGTTCCAGGAGCCTGTCATCTTCCTGGGGGCCGATGTAACACACCCCCCTGCTGGAGATGGGAAGAAGCCCTCCATTACCGCTGTAAGGCTGCCTCTACAATACTACACCATGTTTTAACACAAATGATGATGTATTAAGAGGACATCGTATTTTAAGAGGGAGGGATGAGGAAAAGCATAAGAGGTGTAGAAGGGGAAGACAATGCCACACCGCTGACTCACAGACAGGGAGGAAATGATGTCACCCCGATCCTCGCTATCCCACAACCCTGTGGTTGGCTGTGTGGTTGCCTAGCGATCATGACAGGCTGTTGAGTCACTCAGCCCTCTGTGTGCGTCTGTATGTCCTTCTGTGTGTGTGCGTGTGTGTCAGCGCATGTAGAGGTGGTCAGGAAGGATGACTATTTTTCTCACAGTAACAAGACATAAGGCTACAAGGTTATAGATGCTGACGACACAGAGCTTCTGACACCGCCTATCCTGTGCCTATAGAGGATGCTAGTGCTCACATTGTATCATTGGCTAGAGGTGAATCATAGAACACTGAATTAAATATTGATGTTTTGGGTTGTCTATCTAGTCTTTATGTTTCAGCTCATCTCTGTATTTGCAAAGCTTTTGCTTTTTAGGAGTGGTTTCTGAATTTTGGGCCCGGATTCACAAAGAGTCTTAAGAGTAGTAGTGCTGATATAGGATCAGTTGCTTTTTGGATAATAGTGAATAAGATTACATGGACAGGGGGACCAGATCATAGATCATCACTGCTACTCTGAGACGCTTTCTGAATACAGGCCCTGGTCTGTGTCTGTATGGCTAGTCCCCTCATTTCTCTCTCTCATTCTCACCCCTCTCTCTGTTTTTTTTCCCCTCCCTCTCTCTCTCCAGGTGGTAGGCAGTATGGACGCCCACCCCAGCAGGTACTGTGCCACAGTCAGGGTCCAGAGGCCCAGGCAGGAGATTATCGAAGACCTTTCTTACATGGTCCGAGAGCTGCTGATCCAGTTCTACAAGTCGACCCGCTTCAAGCCCACCAGGATCATCTTCTACAGGGATGGAGTCCCTGAGGGGCAGCTGCCACAGGTACTTACTGGTCTCTGTCATTGGGGGTTATAAATAGTTATCAATAGAGATGGGGATCCATTTTGTATTATTCATAAGTGACAGAGTTGGATTGGCCAGATCAATATATTTTTACTCACTTTGACCAATAGGCCTAGTAGTTTATAGCAGTTAAATAATGGTACATAGTTAATCTCTGAATAAGTATGATCGATATACTATAGCATGTGACAATAATGCACAATACTGGGAAGAGTTACAGAAAGAGGTGAGCAACGCACCTATCTCTAAAGATATCAGTTGGCCAGATAACGAGTAAATATTAAATTTTTCTGCATAGATACTCCACTACGAGCTTCTGGCCATCAGGGATGCGTGCATCAAGCTGGAGAAGGACTACCAGCCTGGTATCACCTACATCGTGGTCCAGAAGCGCCACCACACACGCCTCTTCTGTGCCGACAAGTCTGAGCGAGTGAGTCAACAGTCAGAGCTATTCTAACCATAACTATATCATGCTTTATAGGTTTCACTGTAGAACAGGGGTCTCAAACTTTCGGCACGCGGGCCAAATGCGGCATGTGAGCTTATTTGATTTGATGGCAGTTGTAATGTTAGGATAAGCGTTTGGAATTAAATATCGTGGTCCTGTATTGTCTTTCCTTTTTCTGTAGATCGGGAAGAGTGGTAACATTCCTGCAGGGACCACAGTGGACACCAGCATCACTCACCCGTTTGAGTTTGACTTCTACCTTTGCAGTCACGCGGGTATACAGGTGAGTGGGGAAGAGCTTCCTGCCGCTGTCCAGCTGTGTTTGTCTAACCTGAGCCATTCTAAACCTCCTGGCTCGGGAACCACATGCGGCTCTTTAACGCCACTTTGTGGCTCCATGGCGATTTAATTTGTATACTTTTAGTTAATCCTTTATTTAACCATAGAAATCACATTGAGATTTACATCTCCAACAAAGCAGCATGCATATATTTACACGATACACAACATAAAACATAACAATGAATGTAAGTTAAAACAGTGTATAAGAAAACTTAAAAGAGCAGGTTTAAAAACATATAGTTAGGGCCCTGTGTTTTGCACAATAATGTAACATAGGAAGATTTTATTCTGTATTTTAAGCCTTATTCAGAAATTAGAATTACACCAAAGATTAAAGCAATTGTCTGAGGATGGTGCTGGACCATCTGACATGAAAAGAAAAGGGGACAGTTTGAAGTTAATATCCAGGCAAAACACAGGGCCCTAATACTAGTTATTCATGTTTTCAAATAATCCTCCCTCTTGAGTGTTGAAATGGTCTTTCCACACTACACTCTGCTCTGTAGGGGACTAGTCGGCCCTCACATTACTACGTCCTGTGGGACGACAATCGTTTCACCGCTGACGAGCTGCAAATCCTCACCTACCAGCTGTGCCACACCTACGTGCGCTGTACCCGCTCCGTCTCCATCCCTGCGCCAGCCTACTATGCCCGCCTTGTGGCCTTCCGTGCCCGCTACCATCTGGTGGACAAGGAGCATGACAGGTGAGCATGGTGGTCTAGTTAACGTTTAAAGGGTAATTACACCTAAATATGTTGTCAGATGTTTAAGACCTCAAATGTAGTCTAATGTTAAGATGAATTCAAGTTCCATGGCATCGGTTGTGTAGATCCAGCTGTTTGCCTCAACCCAAAATTAATGAAAAAGATGAGCACTATATAATTTCCAGATCTTATTCGGTACTTATTGCGTCCTGTGTCTTTCTGTCCTTACTGTAGTGGGGAGGGCAGCCATGTCTCTGGTCAGAGTAATGGTCGGGATCCCCAGGCACTGGCCAAGGCGGTGCAGATTCACCACGACACCCTGAGAACCATGTACTTTGCCTGAGCACCACCCCACACTACCATCACCGCCACCACTGCCCTTAAGACTCACCATCCCCCGGTGAGGGGCCTGGGAGCCCACTGGAAGCCTTCCACCTCCCCTCCTCCCTCCATGGCTGTGATCACCCACACACTCCACATGCCTCTCATGACTGACCCACCACAGCCAAACCAACCCAGTACCAGAACTATACACCCCTCACCTGATCAACCCAGGCAGACTGCAGCGTCCTGCACAACGGTTATTATTATCATTATTGATATTATTATTAAGTGTTTATTTGTATTTACTTTACCAGGACTATGTGTTTTTATGTTGACTTAAAAAAAAAAAAGGGTATTATTGTATTGTATGCGACCTTCCACACTCCTATGTATGTAAGTATGCAATACGGAGGGGAGGAAAACGGGCGCTGAGCTGCCCCGAGACTTTTGACTGCCACCACAATGCTGCCTCTTATCTCTCCGCGCAGCGGATGCCAGTGTTCTGTTCCAAGCCCCTGGTACAACAGGAGTCATGGGGCGGGGGGAGGAGCGACAAAAAGGACACTTATTATCGTTGTAACTTTTTATCATGAACTCCATTCTTATTGTTGCTGTTATTTTAATGGCCTTGAGGCGCGCAACGGGTGGTATGGGACATTAGCACTTAGCGATTAGCATGTAGACAACGCCGCCCACCCTGCACCTATATGAAGTGTCTATGTCTGTGTGAGGCTAGACCTCTGCTCTTAATAGTGGAAATAGAGAAGAGATAGAAAGAGCAGATGTAGCATATTGTAGATACATGAGACTAAGTCCTTCTTAACTGTATCTGTGCAGGTTGGGGAGTCTCCTCTTGCCTAGAGAATTAGCCAGTAGAGAGAGAGGCCAATGTAGAAGTTAGAGCGACCATTGCATTGAGTGTATTGAATATACTTGAATATACTCACACCCCATGCACCTAAACCAGCATTATTATTATTAACCAGCCAAATGTGATGCCTACCAATGGAAAAGGGGCACTTATGTAAACAGGAAGAAGATAATCTTTGTGTCAGTATGCATTTACTCTGCGAAGGAATTACGAGGCACTTTCTTTACCTGATTGGTTTATGTTATTTCAGAATGGGGAGATGTGTCTTCCCTCAGGCTTTACACACATAGGCCCACACACACACACCCCTACCTACCTACCTACATAATACATATTCTCACACCTACAACCTCTCTAAGCTTGCTGAACCGATAGAGTAACAGTAGCAATACAAGGTCTTCATCTTTTCTTTGTAGGTATGAAAGCAGCAAACAGACGTGTGCCAGAGAACACTGAATGAAAAGTGTTTCTCCCTCACTTTTAGCACTTGACCTTGGCTATATGATCATTCTACACATTCTAGCTACATATTCCAACCTATGTCAATGGAGATGATGTACACACCAATACACTACGTTGACATACACCTACACACACACACCCATACTGTACGCACACTTAGCGCCTCATTTTTAATTTTGTACATAGCTTGTCCTCCTACCTACAGACATCGACCACAGCATCGTCAACACAAGCACACTCATGCCTCCGCACCCCCTCACATTCTCCTACTGAGTGTGTACCGAGCCGCCTCCACACATGCACTTGCCCCCTTAAAACCCCTACATGAATACTTGCCTCCTCCTTCCAACACCACCACCCTTTTCCCCTATCCATACCCCCCTCAATCATCTGCCTCATCTCCCCCCTCCCTCCTTCCAGCCTAGTGTATGATCCCCATTGGTGCGCTGTGTGCATGGACAACACAGATAGGGGTTTGCTACACAGGTTATTGGGGGGTACTTACTCAAAATGCCCTGCCTTCACTTCTGATCACTTTCTGACTTTATGAAACGCATGTAACACATTTTTATTATGACTGGATATTCTGAGCCACCTTATTTTAGTTTTCCTAGAGATAGGAGCTTATTATGCTCACTTCTGCCTGTCAGTCATAGCCTCAGTTGTGTAAACAAACAGTGAACTGAAAGGCTGCTTTTTGTTTTCTGTATTGTTGTGATGAGTAGTGTCAGAGTATATCCTCAAGGCGGTACTATGTGAAAAGTAGTCTGACTTTCACTTCTTGGCCTTCAAGCGCCTCTAATCATGTCTGATGGGTAGCGTCAGAGTGTATCCTCAAGGGGGATGTTGGAAGGGAACAAGGATAGAGATTTAATGATATGCCAATTTTTTTGGGACTCATGTTTATGAACTTCTGCAATCAAAATGCTTTTGTACACCATTTTACTGACCCCAGGTGTCCAAGGTGATTTGTATATAACCTGTAATGAATTTGGGCTCACCAATGTAGCGGGGACTTTGCAGTTGGGGTTAGTTCCCCCCGCCCCGCCCGCCCCCCCTCTCCCCCCCCCCCCTGTTCAAATTCAGCTTGGGTAAGCCCAGCACCACTGATCCAGATGCAGTTCTTATCTTCACTCACTGAAGACACAAAGCACCTTGCAACGGGGGAGGACAACATGGAATTACCCTGAGAAAAGCATCATGACGAGGACACAAGCGAATCTGCTCCACCCAGCCTCACTGACTAAGCAATATAAAAGCCACTGATCAAGAACAGTCCTTGTCATAGCACTTCCCAATAGGTTGAATGAAAGGACATGGAAGCAACTTATTTTGGCTCTGTATGATGTAATAGTATGGGGACTCTGTTGGGGAGGGCTATTTTTTAAAGAAAATAAATTTGTTTTTTATTACTCTTGTTGATTTTTGTTGTGTACAGACAAACGTAATGCATTTATGGTCAGTCCTGGAAGACCCATGTGTATGCAGGTTATTATTTACTGACATATCTGTAGCCTAGCCTAGATCACATCATAAAGCTCCAACCACTATCTCCGAAACCAGTGGCGATCAGTGCCGTTTATGATGGAGGAAGATTTTCTTTTTTTATGAGCATGGCCTTATTTCTATTACAGCATATTGGATGACTGTCATTCATATTCCATTCACCCAGTTCAATGTAACATCGATAGCTTTAGGCTACTCCATGATACTCTAATTTTCCCTATACCCATCATGAGGTTGCTACAACCTAGCCTATGAATGAAAGTTTACAACGTAGGTGCACACAGGTCGAGAGAAAATTGAGGTGACACATGGACAGACAGTGACACATTCAATACCGCCTTGCACACTCTTGCCTGCATCTAGCTTATCTAGGGTGTAATCATTAGTCCAACAGTTGCAAACGAGAGTTTATATTGGACAAATTCAGGTATTTTTTATCCCCGTTTCGTTTGCTTCCATTTAAGAAATGTTTTTCAACAGAATTGGCGGAATGAATACACCCCTGATCATGCGTAAACCCAGTTCACTTTCATAGTAGCCACGTTGTATTCCTTCTCGCCTCTATGCGCTCTCCTCCTCTCACCTTTTCCCTTCATTTGTGGACTTCAATGCACAACACATCAGCTGTATATAACCAGGCGTAAAAACCTTTCCAAGCCAAACCATGTCATAATCGCTACACACCGCCTACATCGTTGTCTCCATATTAGCTAAAGTAACGTCCTAGTCAACATAGCTTATAGAACTAATGCGTTAGTAAACCTGCTACAATCATGCAGTAACGTTACAGTGTCTAGTCAGTAAGCAGTTTAGCAGTTACACCGGCGGGCCCCGGTGGCAATAAATGTGTAAAACCAAAAGCTTACTTTGACTTGGAAGAGTTCCAGTGTTCTGTTGGATAGTCATAGCCAGCTAGCTAACATAGCATCACTATGTTTGAGCCTGGTGTTTGAGTAGGCTAAACTAGCCAGCTGCATTTGCTAGCTAAGTAAGTGAAACTGGAAAAAAATGACTCTCTCTCTCTTGCTTCTCCTTCATTTTTGAAGAAATGTTTTTCTTGAAAACTGTTCAACTATTGTCTTTCTCTCTCTTTGAGCCAACTACTCACCACATTGTATGCACTGCAGTGCTAGCTAGCTGTAGCTTATGCTTTCAGTACTAGATTCATTCTCTGATCTTTTGATTGGGTGGACAACATGTCAGTTCATGCTGCAAGAGCTCTGATAGGTTGGAGGACGTTCTCTGGAAGTTGCCATGATTACTGTGTAAGTCTATGGAAGGGGGTGAGAACCAAGAGCCTACTAGGTTTGGTATTGAAGTCAATGTACCAAGAGGAGGACGGAAGCTAGCTGTCCTCCAGCTACGCCATGGCGCTACCCTACAGAGTGCTGTTGAGGCTACTGTAGACCTTCATTGTAAAACAGTGTGTTTTAATCAATTATTTAGTGACGTGAATATATTTAGTATAGTTTTATCTAAAAATGATAACTTTTTTATGTTTGAACATTTTTATTTTTATTAAATTCACTGAGGAGGATGGTCCTCCCCTTCCTCTTGAGGAACCTCCACTGTCTGAAACCTTATTCCATTTAAAATAAACGTATGTCAGTCTGCAGAGAGGAAAGGGGAAACATTTTCACATAAGAACAGATGTTCTCTTAATTACTGTGATATAATTTATTCCCATTGGCTAAAATCGAAGCACATAGTTTCTAAACGCAGAGGCGCTTTATCGCGAGACTTGCAGGAACGCTTGCGAAACTGACCAAACAGACCAGACCGAGGTTTGGGGTTCTAGAAGACAAGTCAATGATAGAAGTGAAAAATTCTTCCTTAGTTGTTAATTTTTCGAAATCTAAAGGCACAACCTAGATTCGAAACAATGTCTTAAGTAATTGAACATGTTATTACTCAGACCTCGTGAAAGTGACAAACTGACTCGTTTTCATTTTCGTCAAAAACAACTTTATATCGAAGGTGGGTGCCTTTGATTTGACGGCATGCACATGAGCAATTAGGCGCCAGGCGACCGTTAGACCCGATTACGTATTTCTGCGCATGAGCTTAGCTAGCCAACGTGATCGGGGATTTCTATTGGAGAAGCAGTTTCTGCCTATCTTCATACTGTACTGTCTTTTGGCGAAGTGCTTCATTCTGACGTTTGGCGTTTCCTATTTGAGATAGAACCCACCTCTTCCTGTCGGTGTCAGAGTAGTAACTTCACCATATTTAGTTGGTCAGAGCCCCGCAGAGTTGAGCTCAGGCAACGGGGCTGAAAATCTTAGCCATATCGGCGAATGCAACCGGGAGTTGACAGCCTAGAAACAGCGAGACTGGCCGCTGTTGGAGAGTGACATCAGTGGAAACAAGGCTGCACATCAAAACGGGTGCAAGCTGCCTATCGACAGCAGACTTTGAGGGACAAGTAACGTTAGTCGTCTATTGTCGGATGAGAATTCTAACTAGTAGTCGTAGGTAGCTAACGTTAGATGGCTAGCTGGCTAATTATCGCCAACGAGCAAGCCTTACTCGACTTCTGCTGGACGTAAAACCAAATTTATCTATGTTATCGGATTTTTATTCAGCAAACTGGTAAGAAAAACTAAAGATCCCAGTGATTCTGCAATTATAATATCTTGACACAATTGTCAGCTAGCTATGTTTGTCTCAATCCATTTGCTAATCTATGAGCTAGCTAGTTGCTAACTAGTTTATCAGCGTTGTTTTGTCTCGAGCAAGTATCGCCGTGGCAGTAAAATCTGATTGGATACCTTGATCGTGTGAACGACTTGCAGACACCGGGACACGGAAGACCCCCATGCAAAGGGACTGGAAAAGCGGCCCGTTTGACAGCGAGCGGAGAGGAGAACTCGGGGGAACCCGTAACTACTCGGCTACATCGCCTGTGAGGCGTTGAACTGCCGAGAAACCAGATTGAACCAAGCAAGAGTTCCTGACATTTGACATCTGTGATCCGGGGAGTGAACCGGGCAGGGACCTCATGAATGGAAATCGGAACCACAGGTAATTGGCTGTCATTGCTCATGTCATCCCAAAATTATCTATTAAATTGTTGCATGCAATGTTTCCCAACACTGACATTGCAACACAAGCAGAAACAAACAAAAAAGCTATAACCAGCAAAAACATGAACGTTATTTGATTGCTAGTTAGCCAGCCAATGTGAGTTTTCTTTGGTCCATGTCCATTGACTTAAGACAACGCCAACCCACAGGTGTGTGGTGTCTCGTGCGTGGATGGCTTCTTTTAGCAACGCTTGTATTTACATACTAGCATTGCCAGTAATTAGGTTGCAAAAAAAACGGAATAGTTCGCTGGAAGACAGAAGTTAAATAAAACTCAATTTCAACTTACGCTGACGATTGTCTATAGGGTTGGTCCTTATGCAGGTGGTAAATTGAGAAAATACATCGAATATAACATACATTAAACAGACTTTCCAAATTTGGATCTGTTTTCTGCTTGCTTCATGTCAAAATAAAAGTCATGCACTTGCGCCATACAGTCCGTGGGAAGCCATAAGTTTAATAGAATTCCATTTCAACTTACTGTGCCGGAGGGCAGGACGGTTTGTCATTATGACTGGGGAATTTGAGACACAATATCTAAAGGATCTTATTATTAAACTGGCCAGAAATGGAACACTACTCACTTTAATAATGTTTACATATCTTGCACTACTCATCTCATATGTATATACTGTATTCTATAATATTCTACTGTATCTTAGTCCATGCCACTCTGTCATTGCTTGTCCATATATGTATATTCTTAAATTATATTCCTTACTAGGTTTGTGTGTATTGGGTATATGTTGTGAAATTGTTAAATATTACTTGTTAGATATTACTGCACTGTCGGAGCTAGAAGCACAAGCATTTCGCTACACCCGCAATAACATCTGCTAAACACGTGTATGTGACAAATAAAAGTTGATTTGATGTGGACAAAATAGGAATAATTTGTGGGGGACTTTTATTTTGACATTATGTAATCAGAGGTGAAGTGGGTCTACAACAGACAGGTTTGGAAAGTCTTTATTAATACGATCCTTTAGATATTAATTACGATCCTCCGTCATAATGACCAACCGTCCTGCCCACAGGCACAGCAAGTTGAATTGTATTTAACTTCTGGCTTCCCACGGACTGTTTTTGTGCAACCCAATACAATTGAAAGCAATGCTAGTGTATGTAAATACACCCGCTGTTGCAAAAGCGCATAGGAAAATTCATGAATGTCCACCGGGTACTTTTTGTTTAACTGTATCTAGGGGGAGTTCCTCAACAGTTGTCTGTTGGCCATGTGTGAGTCACAGGTGAAATGTCATTCTATACACACACCATGTGGGAGTACAGTGTCTTTGATGAAGTCTTATAAAGTTAGGCTAGTCATAAATGGAGGAATGCTATGAAATGGAGACTTAACAAAAGTTTTGTGGCATCATATTTCACACTTCAGCCTTTATGGGTATCCTCCTACTCATGACGCTCAATCGTTAGTCATATAAAAGTCCACATGGTTATGCTTGATGAAACATTCAGCACACAGGAGGTTGGCAGCACCTTAATTGGGGAGGACGGGCTGTGGTAATGACTGGAGTGGAATAGTATCAAATACATCAAACGTATGGTCTCCAGGTGTTTGTTGCCATTCAATTTGCTCCGTTCCGGACATTATGAGTCGTTCTCCCCTCAGCAGCCTCCTGTGGTTCAGCAATAGGGTCATCTTGTTTGTCACAGCAGACATGTGCCACACTGTTTATCAGAGGTCAGTAGGGCCCTATAAAATCCGCGTTGCGGAAAATGCGGACGGAATCACGGAATCCAGACATTAAAACGGAATTCAACAATATTAAAAAAATTTATGGAACTTAGTAGGAAATCAAGTAAATGTATTGAACTTATTAGAAAATTCATTAATTTGCCCAAGTTAATCATAAGACATGAACAAAATGCGTCAGTGATTTGTACTTTCCTGCAACTTTATGAAACGGAACAGAATTGCCCCTGTGTCTGTGCTGAGTGCAGTGCGCACATATGTCTAGTCGACCGTTAGCGATAATGCTAATGATAACCGTCTGCTGGTAGATGGAAAAGCTTCCCCAAAAACCGTCTCAACTAAATGTTAACTACAAAGTAGCCTATGCCTACCTGGCAGAATTATATCATTATTTGCATCAATCCAGTGGCCATTTGTTTATCTAACTCTGCAATCACATGAGCACTACAGAAACACCGCTAACCAAACAACGGTCTCTAGCTGGTGCACACTTGCATTAAAGGGTAACTACACCAACATTTCTTAGATTTTTTTCTCAGACCTCAAAAGTGGTCTCCTGTTATGGACTTAGAACATACCATTTTGTTGTTTTTCTATTAGAAACGTTTTTGGGAGCAAAAACTGCGAAAGACGGAAACCTGCAAAAACAAAACTGAATTTTGGGAAAAAAGTAAATGGATTCAGGCAAAAAATAAAACAGATTTTATAGGGCCCTAGGTCAGGAGAGGCTAGGTAAAGTTACTGACTACTTTTCCTTATTCAAAGCATTTCAGTTTGAATAGTCAATGGGACTGCATGGTCCTGTTGGTCATGTTTTCACATGAGTAGACTGCAAAACAGTGGTGATGTGTAGGCTAGGCCTAAATCAAAAGGGGAAGCATCCATAGTAGAGTAGACCCTGTATAACCTAGATGGTAGCCTAGGTCAGACAGTTCTTTCTCATTGCCTTTTACAATGACAGCCAGGGAAACCGTTTTTACAGTTTGCTTTGTCTTAAGTTGTAACGGAATCTTTCCACTTCTCCTGCAAAGATACCCTAGCAGGTAGACCCAGTGAGTGACACCTGATACGGCCAGGCCAGACAGAGCTATATTGATTCCCTCCAGAGGAGGTTCCCCCTGGCAATTTACCTCCAAGCCTTCTCAAGTTGTAGAGTTTAATAGGGGGATAACTGGGCCGTGTTCATTTTGCACCAAATGGTAGAATGCGGACTACAACAGGGTGGGACTATCTGGACTCGACTGATAAGAAGCGCTCATTTTTGCTTTTCTGTTTCAAAACATTTTGCTACAGTGTGCCCTAAAAAACAAACCTGAACAGGGCAAATGTTTTCTGTCCATCAGCTGTGTACCTAATGGTTAACAGACATACAGTCATGAGGGGGAACAGAACAGTGGATCTGATTCCTCAGTGAATGATTGAAAGGGGGCCCTTGTCGCTAGAAAAGTGTGGCGTGAGAAAATGCTAATTGATTGCCTGCCTGCCTGCTTAGTAAGACACTATTCATTCCAACGGTAGTCTGGCAGCATGCAACGTTTGTGCCGTTTGAGAAACAGACAAGATTAGCTAGTGCTCATAGGATATGACTTGAGCTTTTAACCCAGAAAATCACATCCGTCATACATTTTTACATTTTAGTCATTTAGCAGACGCTCTTATCCAGAGCGACTTACAGTTAGTGAATGCATACATGTTTTTGTTTTGTTGTTATACTGGCCCCCTGTGGGAAACGAACCCACATCTCTGCCAGCCAAACCCTCCCCTACCTTGGACGACGCTGGACCAATTGTGCGCCGCCCATGGGTCTCCCGGTCGCGGCCGGCTGCAACAGAGCCTGGACTCGAACCAGGATCTCTAGTGGCACAGCTAGCACTGCGATGCAGCGCCTTAGACCACTGCGCCACTTGGGTTGTAGCTCTGTCTGTATGGTATTTGAAAGGCAACACATGATTAGAAAACTTTGTTCATATCAGGTTGGATATTACACTGGACAAAAATATAAATGCAACATGTAAAGTGTTGGTCCCATGTTTCATGAGCTGAAATAAAAGATCCCAGAAATTTTCCATATGCACAAAAAGCTAATTTCTCTCAAATTTTGTGCACCAATTTGTTTACATCCCTGTTAGTGAGCGTTTCTCATTTGCCAAGATAATCCATCCACCTGACAGGTGTGGCATATCAAGAAGCTGATTAAACAGCATGATCATTACACAGGTGCATCTTGTGCTGGGGACAATAAAAGGCCACTCTAAAATGTGCAGTTTTGTCACACAACACAATGCCACAGATGTCTCAAGTTTTGAGGGGGTTGCAATTGGCATGCTGACTGCAGGAATGTCCACCAGAGCTGTTGCCAGATAATTGAATGTTCATTTCTCTACCATAAGCCGCCTCCAATGTCGTTTTTAGAGAATTTGGCAGTACGTCCAACCGGCCTCACAACCGCAGACCATGTGTATGGTGTTGTGTGGGCGAGCGGTTTTCTGATGTCAACGTTGTGAACAGAGTCCCCCATGGTGAGGTTATGGTATGGGCAGGCATAAGCTACGGCCAACTAACACAACTGCATTTTATCGATGGCAATTTGAATCCATAAAAATACTGTGACCAGATCCTGAGGCCAATTGTGAGGCCCATTATTATATATATATATTTTTTAAATACTTTTTTTAAACAAGTATTTGTGCCAAAAGATGTATATCTGTATTCCCAGTCATGTGAAATCCATAGATTAGGGCCTAATGAATTTATTTAAATTGACTGATTTCCTCATATGAACTGTAACTCAGTAAAATCTTTGAAATTGTTGCGTTTTATATTTTTGTTCAGTATAGTATGTGGTGTTAAGATGAGTTCTATTGTCAGTTGGGGTTTCGGGTGGGTAACCTGGCACGCTTAATAGTGCATGAGGAGTCCAGCTGCTTCCTGTTGTAATGGATACGCCCGTGACATACACACACTCATCCGCACACACCTGTGTGGGGCTTACCGAAAGACAAAGCGACACCACACAGGCAGTACAGGGGGGTAGCTCCTCGCTTTATTTGAAGAGAAAAGTCGGGAACCCCCTTTTGATTTTCAAATCCTTGTCCTTGTCCAAAGCTAGTCCATTTGGGACACTAGTCTGGGACATATTGCACCACTCACAATCGTATGATGTTGACGATCAGCTAGAATATTCACACACAGGCTAAGCCTGAGTAGTTTTCATTAGGCACCAACTGGAAGAAAAGACTGAAATTGGGAGGAATACTCAATTTCTCTTTCTGTTGCAAAGTGTTTTTCGCTGCGTGCCCTAATGAACACGACCCTGCTGAGCCTGTGTTCATTAGGATCTTGCTGCCTGTGACCCCATAGCCTAGAAAGGAATGTTATTTTTCACTTCTAACAAGTCTTAATTAAAACAGCCCATGTTTGTGTGCTAGACTGAGAAGCATCTCTGTCTGTGTCGGCATGCACATGTTGTGAGGCGGCAGGTAGCTTAGTGGTTAAGAGCGTTGTGCCAGTAACCGAAAGGTTGCTGGTTCTAATCCCCAAGCCGACTAAGTTAAAAATCTGTCGATGTGCCCTTGAGCAAGGCACTTAACCCTAATTGCTCCTGTAAGTCGCTCTGGATAAGAGCGTCTGCTAAATAATGTAAATGTATGTAAAATGTGAGTGTGGCTAGTATTGAACTCGTGTGTGTGTGTGTGTGCTTTGTGTGAGAGTTGGAGGGAGAGGGGGATAAAGAGAGAGACTGAGCCAAAAAGCGAGAGAGCGGGATAGTGAGGGAGGGAGACGAATCAGGGGAGTAGAGTAGGAGAGAGCCAGAGAGAGAGTTAATCATAGAGCCAGAGAGGGAGGGAGAGAGCGTGGGGATAGATGGAGAGGATTGACTGAGTCAGTAGGAGGGCCCAGTAGGAGTGGGCTGTAAGGCTGGGGGATGTCTGTCTCAGCTCACGATCAGTGGGACGAGGAGGAGGCCTGGACTTGGCACTCTTCTCCCCTTCCCTCTCCTTCCTGAGCTCTGTGTTTAGGGAGGACCATTTAGCCTAAGTCTATGGGGGGAACACAACAGAGTGACACAGTGCAGGGGGGTTCAGCCAGGAAGAGAGGGACCCAGGGGCTGACATGAGGGGAGTGTCTTAAGGGGGTAACCAAACTTTTTTTATGGGAGAACTGAAGGAGAGAAGACAGAGCCTGACATCGTTGTTGAAAGCAAGCAAAGATATCCCAGAATGTTTTTTTTTTTGTGTGTGCCTTTTTGAAACAACGCATTTGATTGGCTGGCACTAGTAGGTCTTTTTTGTATCACTGACTGACTTCACTGAGATGAGCCTACAGGGGTCTTGTTGGAGTTCAGACATCAGCATTTTCAAAACAGACCATCAAAAAATCAGCATTTTTATATGGAAAGTTGTGTTTTTTGCTTCATTAGAGTGATCAGGGGCCTGCAACTGTAGTTTTCCTTCACAGAAAATACACTGCTCAAAAAAATAAAGGGAACACTAAAATAACACATCCTAGATCTGAATGAATGAAATAATCTTATTAAATACTTTTTTCTTTACATAGTTGAATGTGCTGACAACAAAATCACACAAAAATTATCAATGGAAATCAAATGGAGGTCTGGATTTGGAGTCACCCTCAAAATTAAAGTGGAAAACCACACTACAGGCTGATCCAACTTTGATGTAATGTCCTTAAAACAAGTCAAAATGAGGCTCAGTAGTGTGTGTGGCCTCCACGTGCCTGTATGACCTCCCTACAACGCCTGGGCATGCTCCTGATGAGGTGGCGGATGGTCTCCTGAGGGATCTCCTCCCAAACCTGGACTAAAGCATCCGCCAACTCCTGGACAGTCTGTGGTGCAACGTGACGTTGGTGGATGGAATGAGACATGATGTCCCAGATGTGCTCAATTGGATTTAGGTCTGGGGAACGGGCGGGCCAGTCCATAGCATCAATGCCTTCCTCTTGCAGGAACTGCTGACACACTCCAGCCACATGAGGTCTAGCATTGTCTTGCATTAGGAGGAACCCAGGGCCAACCGCACCAGCATATGGTCTCACAAGGGGTCTGAGGATCTCATCTCGGTACCTAATGGCAGTCAGGCTACCTCTGGCGAGCACATGGAGGGCTGTGCGGCTCCCCAAAGAAATGCCACCCCACACCATGACTGACCCACCGCCAAACCGGTCATGCTGGAGGATGTTGCAGGCAGCAGAACGTTCTCCACGGCGTCTCCAGACTCTGTCACGTCTGTCACATGTGCTCAGTGTGAACCTGCTTTCATCTGTGAAGAGCACAGGGCGCCAGTGGCGAATTTGCCAATCTTGGTGTTCTCTGGCAAATGCCAAACGTCCTGCACGGTGTTGGGCTGTAAGCACAACCCCCACCCGTGGACGTCGGGCCCTCATACCACCCTCATGGAGTCTGTTTCTGACCGTTTGAGCAGACACATGCACATTTGTGGCCTGCTGGAGGTCATTTTGCAGGGCTCTGGTAGTGCTCCTCCTGCTCCTCCTTGCACAAAGGCGGAGGTAGCAGTCCTGCTGCTGGGTTGTTGCCCTCCTACGGCCTCCTCCACGTCTCCTGATATACTGGCCTGTCTCCTGGTAGCGCCTCCATGCTCTGGACACTACGCTGACAGACACAGCAAACCTTCTTGCCACAGCTCGCATTGATGTGCCATCCTGGATGAGCTGCACTACCTGAGCCACTTGTGTAGGTTGTAGACTCCGTCTCATGCTACCACTAGAGTGAAAGCACCGCCAGCATTCAAAAGTGACCAAAACATCAGCCAGGAAGCATAGGAACTGAGAAGTGGTCTGTGGTCACCACCTGCAGAACCACTTCTTTATTGGGGGTGTCTTGCTAATTGCCTATAATTTCCACCTGTTGTCTATTCCATTTGCACAACAGCATGTGAAATGTATTGTCAATCAGTGTTGCTTCCTAAGTGGACAGTTTGATTTCACAGAAGTGTGATTGACTTGGAGTTACATTGTGTTGTTTAAGTGTTCCCTTTATTTTTTTGAGCAACATTAGTGCAACACATTCGACAGAAAATAGCTTCATTTTCATCAATGACAACAGAAGTGCGACGCTATTTGGCTGGCAGCCAAATAAATAAGCTTACAATGGAAAAAGTAAGGTATTTTTTGCAAAAACAATATATATTATATTTCTAATGTTTATAATGGAAAGAATGAAGCCAGCTACATTTCCTAATGTTTTGCAAGAAGTTAATCTTGCATTTTTCCGGAGAAAAGTAGCTAAACATCAGTGCTGTCTGCTGTTAGAATGCCCTTTCATGAATTCTCATCTGATTGGAGAAGTGCAACTGAAGCTCAAAATTAGTCTGATGCCGAGCAGAAATTCCAATAAGAAGCATTTTAGCTCTGTGTTTACAAAACGCAGCAAGGTATTTCTTCTGCGTTTTTATACATTTTGTTGTTGTTACAAACACATAATCCTGCAGTAACTTGACCCCTGGCCTAACACCAGTCCATATCTCTCCCTCCCTCCCTCCTAGTCACAGTTGGAGGTTCTCCCTGACCACTAAACATGTTTAATTGTGCCCTCCTCACTTCCGCTAGTACCCCTATTTTCCGACCACGCTGGGCTTGCCCTGGTTTACAGTGTTCCATTTAACATGCCCCTGTGGAATCCTCAGCCAGGCTAACAGCGCTAGCTCATTGACGTGTGTGTTGGTGTGTGTGTGTGTGTGTGTGTGTACGCTCTAGGTCCAGCCTGCTTTGCTTTCCCCCCTGCCATCCATCCTCAGGGTACTTCATGTTGCCTCTCCTTCCTTGGTCTCCCTGTACAGCTTTGGCCTGTGTTTGGCTGTGGAGTGAATGGTAGCAGCTGTGGTGGCTCCAGTCTGTGGCCGACACTCTCGGAGCACTGAGGTAGATGGGAGAAGTGACAGAGGGGGAATAAAGTAGTTGTTTGACACACATCAGTCCCTCCCAGCCCCCACCCCGCGGTGCTCTACTGTCACTGTGTGCGTCCGTCCGTCCGTCCGTCCGTGTGTGCCTGGGCCGCTGCCTGCTGTGACTGACGCCTTTGTGCCCCGTCTCGGAGCACTCGCCCTGTTCCCACAGCCCTATCCGGATTAGACACACAACAGCTGTATTGTGAGTGTGTGTGGGCCTGCCCTGCGTCTGTGTGGCTACGTTTGCAGCCAATCATTGGGGAAGGCAGCGGGAGCGAGAAAGGGAGAGCCCAGACTTTATGTGTACAGTGTAATGGTAATTGGGGCACATCGTTGCGATACAATTTAAGAGTTTCTTGTTGGAGTTCATTGAGTTCAGGTAGTAGAATACATCCCTGTTTGAGTCTGTTTCGGAGTGTTTTAATCCGTTACATGTCTGCTGAACATGACCCCGGTCATTGCTTTTCAGGGATGTGGTTACTGGTCTCTCTCCTAGCCTGTGATAATATAGCCTAGTCATTTTTCACCTCATAACATTGAGCAGCGTCCAACCTATGAGTGTAGCAAGCTGAGGTCGCCTGAGATCGAATGCTGGCTTGCTCATAAAATACATTTAAATAAAATAAATAATTGAACAATTGCAGGAAGCCAACCTTGCGAAGTTTATCGCTTTGGTCCCATTTTGCCACATCCACTTCTGTTACAGTTTGACTGAGAAATTGTCATTACAAGGTCAGTTCTGTGATGCCTCCTTATCTCTCCACATACCCGCTGACTTTTTCTTTATAATATCAGGGACATATTCATTAGGCACCATACAGAAAATAACTTTTTGTTTTCCTTTGCACAACATTTTGCTACGTTGTGCCCTAACGAATACTATTCAGTTAACTGCCTCTGTTAGTTGGTGTCTGTAGGGAGGTGGTCAGAGACCTGGCAGTGTGCTGTCAGGACAACAACCTCTCCCTCAACGTGAGCAAGACAAAGGAGCTGATCGTGGACTATAGGAAAAGGAGGGCCGAACACACCCCCATTCACATCGGTGCTGTAGTGGAGCGGGTCGAGAGTTTCAAGTTCCTTGGTGTCCACATCACCAACAAACTATCATGGTCCAAACACACAAAGACAGTCGTGAAGAGGGCACGACAACGCCTTTTCACCCTAAGGAGACTGAAATTATTTGGCATGGGTCCCCAGATCCTCAAAGTTCTACAGCTGCACCATTGAGAGCATCCTGACCGGTTGCATCACCGCCTGGTATGGCAACTGCTTGGCATCTGACCATAAGGCGCTGCAGAGGGAAGTGCGTACGGCCCAGTACATCACTGGGGACAAGCTTCCGGCCATCCAGGACCTATATACTAAGCGGTCAGACTCCAGCCACCCAAGTTCTAGACTGATCTCTCTACTACCGCACGGCAAGCGTTCTCCAAGTCCTAGACTGTTCTCTCTACTACCCCCCCTTTGTTTTTACACTGCTGCTACTCACTGTTTATTATCTATACATAGTCACTTTACCCCTACCTACATGTACAAATTACCTCGACTAACCTGTACCCACGCACATTGACTCGGTACCGGTACCCCCTGTATATAGCCTCGTTATTGTTATTTTATTGTGTTACTACTTTTATTTTTAAATATTTTCTTAACTCTATTTCTTGAACTGCATTGTTGGTTAAGGGCTTGTAAGTAAGCATTTCACGGTAAGGTTCTATTCAGCGCATGTGACAAATCAAATTTGATTTGTACTGTAGGGCCAGAAAACAAGACGAGACAGAACGTTGAAAGACTTGGAGGGGTACCTAGAATTTTTCTGTTTGAAAAACACGTCCTTCCTTTACGAATGTTCTGACCACACACACACACAATCTTTCAGAATAAACACATGAGGGGGAGGTTTCCTTGAACCTGCTCCCTCTCTCACCGCTAAATGACGCAGATCACAAGCCTTTGATACCTCCACATGTGCTTTTGAGTAGGCTCTCTGTCATTGCCGGCAATCTCAATATGTCTATGGGAAGGCCAATAGTTCCCAGGTCATGGTATTACAGGATAGTTGAGTACTAATCATGGTTTGCAGTTTATGCCTCAACTTTTGTTGTTTTGTAGAGTCAGAAATGTTTGGTTGAACCATTGGTGTGTATCTCAGGTCAATGAGTTCATAGGAGCAGTTAGTTCAGCTTCACACTCTGTGTGTGTCCGCGCTTACTATTCTGCTTATCTCTGTGTGTGTGTGTGTGTTCCACTGAGCCACTGGTCTCTCTGTGCTGTGTTGCTTGCTTGGTGCTGAACATTCCTTAAATGGGTAGTGGGTGACCTGAGGACAGGGCCAGCTCGTGGCCACTGGGGCCTACACAGTGTCAGAGAAGCCTCAGACTAGAGTAGTCAGCTCCCCCCTCTACTTACCTCCATGCCCTGGCCCCTGACAGCCGCATCCCTCCACGACGTTCCCCCCTCTTCAGTTCCCAGGGGTATGCTTGTACTTGTTTTGTCTGCCAGGGGCTCAAATAGTTTAGAAGGGAAGAATCGAGAGATACTAAGCCCTGTGTGTGTGTGCTTGAGAATCATTCTGAAATATCAGGGACAGACAGACAGAGAAAATAGGCTAGCATGCCTTGGAAGGTATTTTGCGGCAGCCTTTTTGCTATCTAGTCTAGTTCTGCACACGAGTGTGTTTTGAATCCATTTCTTTGAAAGTCTGAAGGAGAAATAGCCAGGAGGGTTAGCTTTAATAACCGGAAGCTTGGAAATGTTGAGTAGTTTCCCCCAAGTTTTTTGCCATGTTCTGAATTTCTGATAGGCTGTTTGTGGGTGTATTTTATCGCAAGTTTCGTTTGACCAGAGTAGAGTTCCCTCTGACAGCCTCCTAGCTTTGTTCTTGTCTCTTTTTTCCTCTGCTCTGTATTTACAACTCTCCTTTTCTCTCTGTGGCCTTTGGTGTTTCTTTGTGGCTTGCTCGCTGCATGGTGGGATGATGACGCTGCAGCTGCTTTCCTGTGTGTATGGTTGTACGAGCTTGCGTGTGTCGGTAAGGGCGCGTCAGAAGGCACCTGTGTGTGTATATATGTAGAACAACTTCAAATCAGATTGTATTTGTCACATGCGCCGATTACAACAGCTGTAGCCCTTACCGTGAAATGCTTATACACACACACACACACACACATCAGGAGGACGTGTGTGTGTTCGTGTGCATGTATGCGTACGTGAAAGAGCATGTGTGTGCGCAAGATCACGTCAGGTGTTTTGTGTACACACACACACACACATCAGGACAAGGAGGAAAGTGTGGGTGGTTTTTAGAATGCCTGGTCCAGAGGCAGGACACTCCTCCTCTTGTGTTTCTCTCTCTGCGTTGGCCCAATGACTCATGCAACGTGGAGGCTAGTAGTACAATATGCCTGCCTGAGTGGAGGATGAAAGGAAGAAAATACCAGCCCCCCCTGCCCACTCCCCTGGCCCATCCTACTCCTCCCTCTCCTCCTCCTTGGCTTACTCACCCCCACCGCAGCACAGGAAAAGCAATGTGTGTGTCAGAGAGAGCCCGTGTCTCTCAGGGTCTGAGAGTGTGTGTGTGTGTGTGTCTGGCGTTAGTGTGTGTGGGTTTTTGTGTGGCGGTATGTGTAAACCCATGTCTGTGTCTGTCTGTCTGAGACCTGCGCTAGTCTCCCCTCGGCCCCCTAGATCATTTCCATCACAAAGGGGTGGTGCGTGTCGGTGGGACAGTCGTGGCTGGAATTCCAGACTCCCCTCTTCTCGCTCTCTCTCTCTGTCGATCCCCCTTTCTCTGCTGTCATTGTGACCCACCAAGGACTAGCCTTAGCCTGCATCCGTCACCCCTGTACCTATCCCTCAAGGTCCACCAGGCGAGAGAAACGGAAGGGGAGAGGAACGTGAACGCTCCAGCTTCCGAAAGACAGCCCTAAACCAACATCTTTACTCATGCTCCAGGCCCATGAGCTGGCAGCACCTGAGAAAGGGTTCTGTTATGTTTTTTTTTTATTCCGTCCCCCCCCTGCGCTGGGTTTCCGAATGAACTGACACCCACTCAGGTATGCTCATCATGACTCAATAGGAGGTGAATCATTCATAGCCCTGACACTCATTTATCAATGACACATTGGGGCAGTTTGGTTTTGGTGGTAGCCTGAGTGGAAACGCCTATTGTTCACTTTCTTCTTGAGTTGAGAGATGGAAGTGTTGAATAGGGGTGATGAGGATATGTATACTGAACAAAAATATAAACGCAACAATTTCAACGATTTTACGGAGTTACAGTTCATTTAAGGAAATCAGTTGTTTGAAATAACTTCATTAGGCCATAATCTATGTATTTCACATGACTGGGCAGGGGGGCAGTCCGAATTAGTTTTTCCCCACAAGGGCTTTATTACAGACAGAAATACTCCTCAGTTTCATCAGCTGTCCGAGTGGCTGTTTCAGACGATCATGAAGGTGAAGAAGCTGGATGTGGAGGTCCTGGGCTGGTGTGGACAGCTCTGGTGGACATTCCTGCAGTCAGCATGCCAATTGCACACTCCTTTAAAACTTGAGACATCTGTGGCATTGTGTCGTGTGACAAAACTGCACATTTTAGAGTTGCCTTTTATTGTCCCCAGCACAAGGTGCACCTGTGTAATGATCATGCTGTTTAATCAGCTTCTTGATATGCCACACCTGTCATGTGGATGGATAATTTTGGCAAAGGAGAAATGCTCACTAACGGGGTTGTAAACAAATTTGTGTGCAACATTTTAGAGAAATAAGCTTTTTGTGCGTCTGGAACATTTCTGTGATCTTTTATTTCAGCTCATGAAACATGGGACCAACACTTTACATGTTGCGTTTTTATATTTTTGTTTAGGATGAAAAACAATATACTGACTGACTCCCCTCATCTGAACTCAATTGTTAGACTTTGAGTGTTGCGCAATAGTTCAGCATCTCACATAGGCCATCTGAACAACAACGTCATAGCAAATGTTAGGCTAAAGCTTCAAAAGGCAGTGGTTGTTTCACATCAGCTGCTCCTGATGTTGATGGGCAGGCCTCCAGACAGCACACCCAAAATGGCACTGGGATGAGTATGGCACATCAGGCTGTTTTAAAATAACTGTCTACTGGATTAAAGTGACTTGTGTGTAAGACATCCCTTGCCTGGGGGTGGCAGTGTGTGACGTACCGCTGCATATGCATATATATATACACACACACACACACACACACACACAGTTTCATAGTGAAACCAAACCTTTGTATTCCCCCCATACCTTTCCTTGCTGTCTCTGCACTTTCTAAAGTGGTTCCTTCCAGTAGATTATTTCAGCCAACATCTATATTTTCTTGACACACAGGCAACAGGTGATTTAGACCTAACTTTTCCATCAAAAAAAGTGGCCACATCAAAGCCGATTTTTAGCAATTTACTAATCTAAGCCTATTCCTCAAAGAACTGGTCCGTTGTAATGGAAGTTGAATAATTGTTCCCTTTTCCCATTCTCTTTCTCTCCTCCCTCATTCCATCTCTAGGAGCCGTTGGAGCCCAGCCCCTGTTCACCGTACCGCAGCGGCCTGGCTATGGCACCATGGGGAAGCCCATCAAGCTGCTGGCCAACTGCTTCCAGGTGGACATCCCCAAGATAGACGTCTACCTCTATGAGGTGGACATCAAGCCCGAGAAGTGCCCGCGCCGTGTCAACAGGTATGCCTAGAATAACTGAGTTTGTGCCTTTCTCAACATGTTTCACATGGTATCGGGTTGTTCATGTGGTTGTTTAAGTGTGAATAGAGCTAATTTGATGTTTATTCTACTTCTATTATATTTTATGGATTATTATTATTGCTTTGAATACTAATTATGGCGCCGCATATGGGCAGTTAAAGATCCGCATGTGGCTCCAGAGCCACAAGTTGCAGACCCTTGGACAAGTCTAAAATGAGGTAAACTTGTTTTGGTGTTCTGTAGGGAGGTGGTGGACTCCATGGTGCAGCACTTCAAGGTTACCATCTTTGGGGATCGCCGGCCAGTCTACGATGGGAAGAGGAGCTTGTACACAGCCAACCCGCTGCCTGTGGCAACCGCAGGGGTAAGATGGATGCAGACTGACACACACACACACACACACACACACACACACCGCCTGGTATGGCAACTGCTTGGCCTCCGACCGCAAGGCACTACAGAGGGTAGTGCGTACGGCCCAGTACATCACTGGGGCCAAGCTTCCTGCCATCCAGGACCTCTATACCAGGCGGTGTCAGAGGAAGGCCCTCAAAATTGTCAGACTCCAGCCACCCTAGTCATAGACTGTTCTCCCTGCTACCGCACGGCAAGCGGTACCGGAGTGCCAAGTCTAGGTCCAAAAGACTTCTCAACAGCTTCTACCCCAAAGCCATAAGACTCCTGAACAGCTAATCATGGCTACCCGGACTATTTGCACTGCCCCCCCACCCCATCCTTTTTACGCTGCTGCTACTCTGTTAATTATTTATGCATAGTCACTTTAACTCTACCCACATGTACATATTACTTCAACTATCTCAACTAGCCGGTGCCCCCGCACATTGACTCTGCACCGGTACCCCCCTGTATATATAGCCTCCCTACTGTTATTTTATTTTACTTCTGCTCTTTTTTTCTCAACACTTTTTTTGTTGTTGTTTTATTTTTACTTTTTTAGTTAAAAATAAATGCACTGTTGGTTAAGCGCTGTAAGTAAGCATTTCACTGTAATGTCTGCACCTGTTGTATTCGGCGCATGTGACCAATAAAATTTGATTTGATTTGACACACACACACACACACACACAGTCAAACCTACTACCTGGCGCTCCTACAAGGGTAAGACCGAAAACATATACTCTCGCTCGCACACACACACACACTTCTTGATCTGTTAACGCATGCATTCACACACACCTTTAACCCCTCTCCACCCCCCCTCCCACAGGTGGATCTGGACGTCACTCTACCGGGCGAGGGGGGAAAGGACCGGCCCTTTAAGGTCTCAATCAAGTTTGTGTCCCTGGTGAGCTGGCACATGCTGCACGAGGTGCTAACCGGCCGCAGCATGCCTGAGCCCCTGGAGCTGGACAAGCCCATCAGCACCAACCCAGTCCACGCTGTGGATGTGGTGCTGCGACACCTGCCCTCCATGAAGTGAGTTAGACAGTCGCCGCCCTGGTGGTCATAATAGGGAATGTTGTTATAACTATGTGATTGGGTTCATTATTTGATAAACAGGATGCATGTCTTTCTGAATAGTTTAGCATTTATCCTTGGAAACCTCAGTAAACTGATTAAAAGCGAACGACACAACTCTGCTACATGTTCACTTTACGTTTGAAGCAGATTTATTTACTGGAGATGTAGGCCTAATAAACCCATATGGTATTTCATTTGCTGGCCAAGATACTGATTTGGTCCAAGATAATTTCCTAAAATGACAAATCAAGTATTGAATTTAAGTGAAGACTCACTTCCACTGAGTGCCACATTGGTAATGAAAGATGTGAATGTATGCTCTTGTTTTCATGGCAGTATCATGAAGGTAATCCGGCAGGAAATCAAATGTGTAGTCATTCCTATGCGGTCATACAGTGCCTTGCAAAAGTATTCATCCCCCTTGGCGTTTTTCCTATTTTGTTGCATTACAACCTGTAATTTAAATGGATTTTTATTTGGATTTCATGTAATGGACATACACAAAATAGTCCAAATTGGTGAAGTGAAATGAAAAAAATTACTTGTTTCAAAAGAATTCTACAAAATAAATAACTAAAAATTGGTGCGTGCATATGTATTCACCCCCTTTGCTATGAAGCCCCTAAATAAGATCTGGTGCAACCAATTACCTCCAGAAGTCACGTAATTAGTTAAATAAAGTCCACCTGTGAGCAATCTGTGTCACATGATCTCAGTATATATACACCTGTTCTGAAAGGCCCCAGAGTCTGCAACACCACTAAGCAAGGGGCACCACCAAGCAAGCGACACCATGAAGACCAAGGAGCTCTCCAAACAGGTCAGGGACAAAGTTGTGGAGAAGTACAGATCAGGGTTGGGTTATAAAAAAAATATCCAAAACTTTGAACATCCCACGGACCACCATTAAATCCATTACTTAAAAAATGGAAAGAATATGGCACCACAACAAACCTGCCAAGAGAGGGCCGCCCACCAAAACTCACAGACCAGGCAAGGAGGCATTAATCAGAGGCAACAAAGAGACCAAAGATAACCCTGAAGGAGCTGCAAAGCTCCACAGCGGAGATTGGAGTATCTGTCCATAGGACCACTTTAAGCCATACACTCCACAGAGCTGGGCTTTACGGAAGAGTGGCCAGAAAAAAGCAATTGCTTAAAGAAAGAAATAAGCAAACACGTTTGGTGTTCGCCAAAAAGCATGTGGGAGACTCCCCAAACATATGGAAGAAGGTACTCTGGTCAGATGAGACTAAAATAGAGCTTTTCGGCCATCAAGGAAAACCCTATGTCTGGCGCAAACCCAACACCTCTCATCACCCCGAGAACACCATCCCCACAGTGAAGCATGGTGGTGGCAGCATCATGCTGTGGGGATGTTTTTCATCGGCAGGGACTGGGAAGCTGGTTAGAATTGAAGGAAGGATGGACGGCGCTAAATACAGGGAAATTCTTGAGGGAATCCTGTTTCAGTCTTCCAGAGATTTGAGACTGGGACGGAAGTTCACCTTCCAGCAGGACAATGACCCTAAGAATACTGCTAAAGCAACACTCGAGTGGTTTAAGGGGAAACATTTAAATGTCTTGGAATGGCCTAGTCAAAGCCCAGACCTCAATCCAATTGAGAATCTGTGGTATGACTTAAAGATTGCTGTACACATCCAACTTGAAGGAGCTGGAGCAGTTTTGCCTTGAAGAATGGGCAAAAATCCCAGTGGCTAGATGTGCCAAGCTTATAGAGACATACCCCAAGAGACTTGCAGCTGTAATTGCTGCAAAAGGTGGCTCTACAAAGTATTGACTTTGGGGGATGAATAGTTATGCACGCTCAAGTTTTCTGTTTTTTTTGTCTTATTTCTTGTTTGTTTCACACAAAAACATATTTTGCATCTTCAAAGTGGTAGGCATGTTGTGTAAATCAAATGATACAAACCCCCCAAAAATCAATTTTAATTCCAGGTTGTAAGGCAACAAAATACAAAAAATGCCAAGGGGGGTGAAGAATACTTTCGCAAGCCACTGTAGCTGACCTCAGTCATAGCCTCCTCCACTCAAAAACAATGTGTTGTCAGTGTGCCTACCAATACTGAATGAAAACCTTAATGAAAGTATTTTCCCGTCTTAAATAAAAACGGGCTTTTGTGTATCGACACCTGCCATAAGGCTGTGTTTGCTATAGCTTCAGGCTATTGCATTGACATTGACAGAATGTGTCCAGGACTTTCTAGGAAACGCATACACTGTTATTAATGTGTCTTTGCCGCTCAGTGATAAGATGTCTAAGGCCGTGTGGAGTTGCCACCCTCTCGTTTTATTGATGTTCAGTGTCAATTGAAAAATAAGGTTGTTGTCAGACTGTGTCACTGTGAAAAGAGCTATTGACCAAGATTCTAGTCCAGGTTGTGGAAACTAACTTTCCCATTCTCCTATCTGTCTGTCCCCCTTCTCTCTTTCCGTATTTTTTGCTCTTCTCTTTCTCTTCCCCCTCCTTCCCCCTCACTATCTCTCTCTTTCTCCTCCCCCTCTCCCTCCCCTCTCCAGGTACACTCCGGTGGGTCGCTCTTTCTTCTCAGCCCCAGAGGGCTATGACCATCCCCTGGGTGGGGGGAGGGAAGTGTGGTTTGGTTTCCACCAGTCTGTACGCCCCGCCATGTGGAAGATGATGCTCAATATTGACGGTGAGGACAGCGCACATCACCTTACCCCCAATCCTAACTTTAACCATTAGGGGGAAGAAACAATCTGGGGCCATATGTATCAGAGTAGGCGTTCTGATCTAGGATCTGGTCCCCCTGTCTATGTAATCTTATTCAATGTGGTCTAAAGGGCTAAACTGATCCTAGATCAGCACTCCTACTCTGAGACGCTTTATGAATACAGGCCCTGAACCTGTATTCATGTTTGGGGCAACTTCTACCTAATATGGGAGGACTCCATAGTGGGTGCTGTGCCGCATGCTGGCAAGAAGGGTTCTGGTTATAGGTGGGTGGGCTGGCCACAGGCTTTGTAGAAGGTGGATTGGGGGGGGTGGGGGGGTCTCTTGCTTTGTGGGAACTGCCTAAGCGGTTGCTGTGGAGACGGAGGTGCAAGGACCTGAGGGGCGCTGTGTGTTTGGGAGCGATTTTGGTGGGCTGCTTTTGTTTTGGGGAGTTCTTGACCGCTCTCTCTGTCTTAATGCCTCTCTCTCTCTCACTCCCTCCCCTCTCTCTCAGGCAGTTTTCCCGCTCTCCCTCTCTCGCAAATCATTTGGCTTCCTCTAGCCCCTCCCCCATTCCCACCAAAGGGCAGAAAAAGTCCAGCCGTTGGCAAATGATTCTCTCTTTTTCATTAGTCATTTTGTGCTCAAGCAATGAGGAGAATAGGCTCTAAAAGAGCGCGAAAGCAAATAGGCGCCAATGATCTGTTTTATACCTCACCAGGGGACATTCTATATATATATATATATATATATATATATATATATATATATATATATATATATATATATATATATATATATATATATATTAGTGAGGGAAAAAAGTATTTGATCCCCTGCTGATTTTGTACGTTTGCCCACTGACAAAGAAATGATCAGTCTATAATTTTAATGGTAGGTTTATTTGAACAGTGAGAGACAGAATAACAACAAAAAAATACAGAAAAACGCATGTCAAAAATTTTATACATTGATTTGCATTTTAATGAGGGAAATAAGTATTTGACCCCTCTGCAAAACATGACTTAGTAATTGGTGGTAAAACCCTTGTTGGCAATCACAGAGGTCAGACGTTTGTTGTTGGCCACCAGGTTTGCACACATCTTAGGAGGGATTTTGTCCCACTCCTCTTTGCAGATCTTCTCCAAGTCATTAAGGTTTCGAGGCTGACGTTTGGCAACTCGAACCTTCAGCTCCCTCCACAGATTTTCTATGGAATAAGGTCTGGAGACTGGCTAGGCCACTCCAGGACCTTAATGTGCTTCTTCTTGAGCCACTCCTTTGTTGCCTTGGCCGTGTGTTTTGGGTCATTGTCATGCCCATCCACGACCCATTTTCAATGCCCTGGCTGAGGGAAGGAGGTTCTCACCCAAGATTTGACGGTACATGGCCCCGTCCATCATCCCTTTGATGCGGTGAAGTTGTCCTGTCCCCTTAGCAGAAAAACACCCCCAAAGCATAATGTTTCCACCTCCATGTTTGACGTTGGGGATGGTGTTCTTGGGGTCATAGGCAGCATTCCTCCTCCTCCAAACACGGCGAGTTGAGTTGATGCCAAAGAGCTCCATTTTGGTCTCATCTGACCACAACACTTTCACCCAGTTCTCCTCTGAATCATTCAGATGTTCATTGGCAAACTTTAGACGGGCATGTACAGTATATGTGCTTTCTTGAGCAGGGGGACCTTGCGGGCGCTGCAGGATTTCAGTCCTTCATGGCGTAGTGTGTTACCAATTGTTTTCTTGGTGACTATGGTCCCAGCTGCCTTGAGATCATTGACAAGATCCTCCCATGTTCGTTCTGGGCTGATTCCTCACCATTCTCATGATCATTGCAACTCCACGAGGTGAGATCTTGCATGGAGCCCCAGGTCGAGGGAGATTGACAGTTCTTTTGTGTTTGTTCCATTTGCGAATAATCGCACCAACTGTTGTCACCTTCTCACCAAGCTGCTTGGCAATGGTCTTATAGCCCATTCCAGCCTTGTGTAGGTCTACAATCTTGTCCCTGACATCCTTAGAGAGCTCTTTGGTCTTGGCCATGGTGGAGAGTTTGGAATCTGATTGATTGATTGCTTCTGTGGACAGGTGTCTTTTAGACAGGTAACAAACTGAGATTAGGAGCACTCCCTTTAAGTGTGTGCTCCTAATCTCAGCTCGTTACCTGTATAAAAGACACCTGGGAGCCAGAAATCTTTCTGATTGAGAGGGGGTCAAATACTTATTTCCCACATTAAAATGCAAATCAATTTATAACATTTTTGACATGCATTTTTCTGGATTTTTTTGTTGTTATTCTGTCTCTCACTGTCCAAATAAACCTACCATTTAAAATTATAGACTGATCATTTCTTTTTCAGTGGGCAAACGTACAAAATCAGCAGGGGATCAAATACTTTTTTCCCCTCACTGTGTGTGTGTATGTATATGTGTGTGTATATATATATATATATATATATATATATATATATATATATATATATATATATATATATATATATATATATATATATATATATACACACACACACACACACATTCACTCACATATCCTAGCTGAAGATACAGCAACACTGAGAAAATGTACCAGTATATAAGCAACAAACAAGAATTAGCGCTATTTAAATCCCTTTCATTTTCACACTCCCAAGAGTAATATACCAGCACTATCACAAACAACAAGCATCAAAACAAACATTTAAATTGCTTATGTCATTTCTTGTTTATGGAGATGAAAACCCTACTGTCTCTGGGGAGAGTGACCGTCACCTGCGCTCCCCGTCATCCCTAATTGCATGCTCCGATCATCACCGTCACTGTCAGACGTGGCCCTGACATCACTGTGAAGTCAGCCCAGTGTCAGTGCAGCATCTGTTTCCTCTCCTCTACTCATCTCTCCATTCAGGTGGAGAAAGCATTAGGGCCTTCATCTAGGCGCCAGCTTCCTCTAACGGCACATAAAGCCAGAGGGATGTTGGCTGTTCCTCCTAGGTTTTATTTCATGTTTGAGAGCCGTGTTGGCGTTTCCCTTCCCTGAGGTACTTAGTTGGCGTCCCTGGCAATGAAACAGGCCTTGTGCTGCTGTGCTTGGTCTGGTTTGAGATATAGGCCTAAATAGCTGAAAATGATGATGGCTTATAATTGATGACAAATTATTGCTTCTGGCGTGATGTATTTGGCTGACCAAGATCAATTCACATTTTGCATCTACAGTAAATAGCTAGCAAGATTACTCTCGGTTTTGGCAGGTAGTGCCAGTGATTGGGAATGCTGAGTGAGTGTGATCGAGTCTTGTGTTTGATGGCCCTTTCTGTCCTGCAGTGTCTGCCACGGCCTTCTACAAAGCCCAGCCAGTGATCCAGTTCATGTGTGAGGTCCTGGACATCCACAACATAGACGAGCAGCCCCGACCTCTCACAGACTCCCACCGGGTCAAATTCACCAAAGAAATCAAAGGTAGGTACAGTGCATTCGGAAAGTATTCAGACCCCTTGACCTTTTCTACATCTTCTTACATTCAGCCTTATTCTAAAATGGATTAAAAATAATATATATATCCTCATCAATCTACACACTACCCCATAATGAGAAAGCGAAAACAGGTTTTTAGACATTTTTGCTAATGTATTAAAAATAAAAAACGGATACCTTATTTACATAAGTATTCAGACCCTTTGCTATGAGACTCGAAATTGAGCTCAGGTGCATCCTGTTTCCATTGATCATCCTTGAGATGTTTCTACAACTTGATTGGAGTCCACCTGTGGTAAATCCAATTGATTGGACATGATTTGGAAAGGCACACACCTGTCTACTATAAGGTCCCACAGTTGACAGTGCATGTCAGAGCAAAAATCAAGCCATGAGGTCGAAGGAATTGTCAGTAGAGCTCTGAGACAGGATTGTGTCGAGGCACAGAGCAATCGGGGGAGAAGGGCCTTGGTTAGGTAGGTGACCAAGAACCCGATGGTCACTCTGACAGAGCTCCAGAGTTCCTCTTTGGGGATGGGAGAACTTTCCAGAAGGACAGCCATCTCAGCAGCACTCCACCAATCAGGCCTTTATGGTAGAGTGGCCAGACGGAAGCCACTCCTCAGTAAAAGGCACATGACCGCTGGCTTGGAGTTTGCCAAAAGGCACCTAATGACTCTCAGACCATGAGAAACAAGATTCTCTGGTCTGATTGAACTCTTTGGCCTGAATGCCAAGCATCACGTCTGGAGGAAACCTGGCACCATTTCTATGGTGAAGCATGGTGGTGGCAGCATCATGCTGTGGGCAAGTTTTTCAGCGGCAGTGACTGGGAGACTAGTCAGGATCGAGGGAAAGATGAACGGAGCAAAGTACAGAGAGATCCTGGATGAAAACCTCCTCCAGAGTGCTCAGGACCTCAGTCTGGGGCGAAGGTTCACCTTCCAACAGGACAACGACCCTAAGCACACAGCCAAGACAACGCTGGAGTGGCTTCAGGACAAGTCTCTGAATGTCCTTGAGTGGCCCAGCCAGAGCCCGTACTTTGTCATTATGGGGTATTGTGTGTAGATTGATGAGGAGAAAAAACAATTGAATCCGTTTTAGAATAAGGCTGTAACGTAACAAAATGTGGAAAAAGTCAAGGAGTCTGAATACTTTCCGAATGCGCTGTATTTTGTGTGTGTGAAAGAGGATGTATACTAGGCTTTGGGTGTGCCTGTGTACAAACATTTGTGTCATTCCCATGTCCCTAATTTCCTAAAAGCTGTCTCTGTCCTGTCCAGGTCTGAAAGTGGAGGTGACACACTGTGGAACCATGCGGAGGAAGTACCGCGTTTGCAACGTGACCCGCCGGCCCGCCAGCCATCAAACGTGAGTCAAGAGAGGTCCAGAGAGATGGTAGGGTGGGGTGAGACTAGACGTGGGTGAGGTTGGGTGGAGTGGGACTAGGGAGAGAGTGGGGTGTGGTGGGACTAAGAAAGGCCAGAGGGAGACCAGGAGATGAGCATAGAGCCTGGGGTGTGGTGGTATGTTTGGGGTGGGATGGGATGGGAGAGGGGGGAGAGGAGCATGCACTTAGATGTAGGATGACCAATTCACCAGAACCACAAAATGTCTGAGTCAGATCCTTGTCAGTTCAGTCAAGAAGTCAGTAGGTGTTAGTCATCATTGGCCAATATGCTAGTACATGCAGCTGTTAATCTGCTGCTACTTTCTTCTTTGTTTTCCAGTATTTACTGATGCTCAACATTTTGAGAATTATTTGCTCAACATTTTGATAGCTTTGTGTGGCAGTTTCACTGTATTGATCTTAACTAGAAATTGAAGACAACTCAAGCTGTTGATAACCTTGTCTTTGATGGTCATATAGTTTACAAAGACCCAGACAAGCCCCTCTTGCACTTCCCCTTTCTATGTTAGTAAAGATGTTCTTAACGCTTGCCGTTCCATCTACCTGTTGTGCTCAGGTTCCCTCTGCAGTTGGAGAATGGTCAAACGGTGGAGCGCACGGTGGCCCAGTACTTCAGAGAGAAGTACAGCCTGCAGCTCAAATATCCCCACCTGCCCTGCCTCCAGGTGGGCCAGGAGCAGAAGCACACCTACCTGCCCCTGGAGGTGAGGAATATTCATTTCTTTGCCAGATTCACACTATAGGGCCGACCCAAACCGTACTGTGATGGCTCGGATATTGTCTTTTCACATTGTCCTTTTTAGCGTGGCTTCAGCAACTATGGTGGATTGACTCAGTTTGGCCATATAGTGTGATTCAGGCATTAGTGAATAAAATGCTTTCCAATATACTCAATGCTTTGGTTCTGTGTCCCTGCAGGTGTGTAACATAGTAGCAGGGCAGCGGTGTATCAAGAAACTGACAGATAATCAGACGTCCACTATGATCAAAGCCACGGCTCGCTCTGCACCCGACAGACAGGAGGAGATCAGCCGGCTGGTGAGTCAGTGGTGCCGCCTAGTGGCATGGAGGCTTATTTACTCTTATACACTGGGTAGGTCTAATCCTGGATGATGATTGGTTAAAACCCCATTCCAGCCAGTGTCTATTCCACAAGTGAACACCGGCTACATCTATGAAGTTGAAATGCCTATTTACTCTGTTGCGTCTGACTGGGCAATCCACTGTCTCATCAGCTCAGCCAGGCAATTTACATACTAGATTTTCACATCTAGACATGATCTCCCATTTCTTTTAGACTAGCAATTGGTTTTCAACAGCGGATAATTGTAATAACCTTGCTGTCTGTCTCTCCGACATTTGCAACATTGTTTCAATATTGAAATTCGATCTCCAGTTGTCCTACGGTAATGAATGTATCGGGAGTCGGGGCGAGACAGACAGGCTGGCAACCTTTCTCAGCCAGTCGAAATCATGAATCAGCATCATTTTTATGGATATACAGTACCAGTCAAGTTTGGACAACTACTCATTCAAGGGTTTTTCTTTATTTTTACTATTTTCTACATTGTAGAATAGTAGTGAAGACATCAAAACTATGAAATAACACATATGGTAATCATGTAGTAACCAAAAAACTGTTTAACAAACTAAAATATATATTTTAGATTCTTCAAAGTATCCACCCTTTGCCTTGATGACAGCTTTGCACACTCTTGGCATTCTCTCAACCAGCTTCATGAGGAATGCTTTTCCAACAGTCTTAAAGGAGTTTCCACATATGCTGAGCACTTGTTGGCTGCTTTTCCTTCACTCTGCGGTCCAACTCATCCCAAACCATCTCAATTGGGTTGAGGTCAGGGGATTGTGGAGGCCAGGTCATCTGATGCAGCACTCCATCACTCTCCTTCTTGGTCAAATAGCCCTTACACAGCCTGGAGGTGTGTTGGGTCATTGTCCTGTTGAAAAACAAATGATAGTCCCACTAAGTGCAAACCAGATGGGATGGCGTATAGCTGCAGAATGCTGTGGTAGCCATGCGGGTTAAGTGTGCCTTGAATTCTAAATAAATCACAGACAGTGTTACCAGCAAAGCACCCCCACACCATCACACCTCCTTTTCCATGCTTCATGGTGTGAACCACACATGCAGAGATAATCCGTTCACCTACTCTGCGTCTCACAAAGACACGGCGGTTGGAACCAAAAGTCCCACATTTGGAATCGTCAGTCCAAAGGACAGATTTCCACCAGTCTAATGTCCATTGCTCGTGTTTCTTGGCCCAAGCAAGTCTCTTCTTCTTATCGGTGTCCTTTAGGAGTGGTTTCTTTGCAGCAATTCGACCATGAAGGCCTGACTCACACAGTCTCCTCTGAACAGTTGATGTTGAGATGTGTCTGTTACTTGAGCTCTGTGAAGCATTTATTTGGACTGCAATTTCTGAGGCTGGTAGCTCTAATGAACTTATCCTCTGCAGCAGAGGTAACTCTGGGTCTTCCTTTCCTGTGGCAGTCCTCATGAGAGCCAGTTTCATCATAGCACTTGATGGTTTTTGCGACTGCACTTGAAGAAACTTTCAAAGTTCTTGAAATGTTCCGTATTGACTGACCTTCATGTCTTAAAGTAATGGACTGTCGTTTCTCTTTGCTTATTTGAGCTGTTCTTGCCATAATATGGACTTGGTCTTTTATCCCCCCCCCCCCCCCTTACCTTGTCACCACACAACTGATTGGCTCAAACGCATTCACTTTTAACAAGGCACACCTGTTTATTGAAATCCATTCCAAGTGACTACCTCATGAAGCTGGTTGAGAGAATGCCAAGAGTGTGCAAAGCTGTCATCAAGGCAAAGGGTGGCTACTTTGAAGAATCTCAAATATAAACTATATTTCGATTTGTTTAACACTTTTTTTGGATACTACATGATTCCATATGTGTTATTTCATAGTTTTCATGTCTTCACTATTATTCTACAATGTAGAAAATAGTAATAATAAAGAAACCCTTGAATTAATAGATGTCTAAACTTTTGACTGGTACTGTATGTATGAGGAAATGTCAATAGAAAAACACGAAATGCAGCTAGTTTGCTGTGTTCTGGCTACACTGTTAGTTAGCAAGCAAGGGATAAGAACGTTGCCAGCCATCATGGCAATGGAACATTTAGAACAAACGACTGGGTTGCGTCCATAGATTTAGAACAAAAAGACTTAACGACTTTGTGGCTGGCAACCGATAGAACGAACGACCAGCTGGCTTAGGTAGCAACCCTAGATTTGTGTCGGGACTATATCTCGTGGAATGATGAAATAGTATGAATAAATTAATCAAAATAACGGTTTTTTAATGAAAATGTCAATCATTATTTGAATATATTGGTAACCCGTTGTATAAAAGTGATAATGCCCTCAAAGCCGGTGTTTGGAGGATATATTGGTACAGTTTGCCGAAATGTCTCAGAGTAGGAGTGCTGATCTAGGATCAGGTCCCCTGTCTTGTTCATTATGATCTAAAAGGCAAAACTGATCTTAGATCGGCACGCCTACTCTGAGACGCTTATTGAACACGGGCCCAGGTCAGTGTTGATTAAAGGTCAGTGAAATGCCAGGTGGGAGATGGCATTGTTTCATCATGGTGGCTAGCTGTCACCAGCGAATAGGAACTGAATTAAAGTGTGGGCGGAATAACTGAGTGACAGATGCAGAAGGATTGGCAAACCCAGGGGAAAGTTTGACAATGTTCTAAAGATGTCAAAGGTTATTTCAGGACGTTGCATAAGATATAATTCTGGGGAAAATGTGAACTAAAAACACATCTACAAACTTGAGTTGTCTCAACATCAAAACATGCTCAAACCTGGGTCGTATTCATTAGGGCGTTCCGTACCAAATGAAAACGTTTTTATTTTTGGACAAGTTGAGCGTTTCTAATAGGAGTAGTTTGTTTTCTTCTGTTTTAGTGCATTATGAATATGACACTGCCTTCTGGATAGCAAGTTACTTCACCACCCTAAACACCTCTCTCTGTCTCTCTCTCTCTCTCTGTGTGACCCCTGCAGGTGCGCAGTGCCAACTACGAGGCGGACCCCTTTGTGCAGGAGTTCCAGTTCAAGGTGCGCGATGAGATGGCCCACGTGACGGGGCGCGTGCTGCCCGCCCCCATGCTGCAATACGGCGGCAGGGTGAGCACAGAGCACTTTATGGTACCCTTCCTTTAAATCACGCTCCATACTCTGTTTGTTTGACACGCTACCTACCCTCGCGATATGAGGGAACTAACCCCCTTGCTTTGGTTTGATTTGTTCTGTTTGTCTTTCCTCTCTGTGAATCATCTTTACAAAGTGTCTAGGAGTAGGTGTGCTGATCTAGGATCAGGTCCCCCTCTTATTCATAATGATTTCTAAGACAAAATTGATCCTAGATCGGCACGCCTACCCTAAGACACTTAATGAATACAGGCCTGTGTGTGTGGATTAACATAAACTAGTAGTCTTGGCTCAATGGGAACACGGCTACATAATTTTTCATTTCTGCTTTTTTTGAGAATGCGTAGTACAGATAGCTATGACTCAATTTAGCTTGCTTTTGTGATGTTTATATGCAATTTTTTGGCTCACTCACTTTGGTTTGCAATTTCACTTTATGAAAACAGTCAAATCAAATTGAACCCTTAAACCCGGACCCAGTTTTCCTTACATTAAAATATAAGTGATTAGGACAGCCCAAGGAGACCTCAAATAACATATACCACAAATCTGTTTTTCTGGACATTGGATGAGGTCAGCCTAAACATTTTGATTTAATTTTGTTAAGACACTCCAGGACCAGACTTTTTTTTCATCTTTCGTAAGTTACTAAACCATGTACGTAAACAGCGTTTTTGGTGCATATTTAAAAATAAAATGTAATGTTGTCCAATTTTTATTTTAGCCATCAACAATTTTGTGAATGTTAAATTTTGTGAGTGCAGATGCTTCTGAAGCTGAGAAAAATGAGTTGCCGTTTGGGAAGAGTCTGACTTTCAGGAAATAAATGACCATTAAAGCGAAGTACAATGAATTTAGCTTACCAATCGTAAAACACCTATTTAGACCTAATCACGATCTCTTCAAATGATGTTACTACATATAGTCCAGTTTGTAACATTCTATGTAATGGGCTTTTAAATTATGTATAATTAATTACATTAATAGATTTGTGTCCATTTCAATGTGGTTAAAATTCAGGACATTTTGATGACAGTAGTATGATGATGATGATGATAAACAAAATAAATAATGTATTTACATAGTTTTGGAAATGTTTGTTTACTTTTTGAAAGAACCAATATTAAAGACCAAAATATCTCAAAATTGATAAGTAGATGCAAAAATCTCATTTCAGTCTGTGGTGCCTTGCCTTAAATGGTTAATTTAAAGGTTAGGGGCAATACAATTTTGACACGTTCAGTGTTGAAATGCTCAAATATTCTTAGAACATTTTCAGAGGACCTTTTGAAGCTTTTTGAAAGAAAAAAAAAAAAAACATTTTAAAACACAGCACCTGTTGTCTTTCAGTCTATACATGTTAGGCCTACATGTGTAAATGTGTTTTGGTTTAAATTAGACTATGTATCCATAAAGTGTTGGTGTCTACACACCAGTATTTTATGTGTAATTTCTATATGTGTGCCTGCATGTCTTTCTGAAGTGTCTGCTTGACTGTTGAATCTGTACACAAGGATAGTAAGACAAGGAAAATTCTCCCTCGTGGGGACATTTCCCACATCCCCATTAGGACAAAGGCTATTTTAAACTTAGGGGTTAGGTTTAGGCTTACACTTAGGGTTAGGTGTTAGGGTTAAGGTTGGGGTTAGGGAAAATATGATTTTTAATGGAAATACATTTTAGGTCCCCACGAGGATAAAAAAACAAGGGTGTGTGTGTGTGTGCACGCAGAAGTGTGTGTATGTTTGTGCGCACAGAAATGTGTGTGACTGAGTGTGCGAGTGTGAAAGCACTGTGTGTGTGTATATGGGCACTGCGCAGCAGATCAACCGTACTACACTGTGGTTTCAGAACCGGACGGTGGCCACCCCAAGTCATGGCGTGTGGGACATGAGGGGCAAACAGTTCCACACGGGAGTGGAGATCAAGATGTGGGCCATCGCCTGCTTCGCCACACAGAGGCAGTGTCGCGAGGAGATCCTCAAGTAAGAACCAACCACTCATCTGTTTCACCCACTTACTATGTGTACAACTGGGTTATGTTCGTTAGGGCACACCGTTGCAAAACATTTTGCAACGAAAAACGAAAATGAGTTTCTTATTGGTCCAGGTAGTCCTGCACTGTTTCAGGACATTTTCTTCCATTTGGTGCCTAATAAACATAACCCCCCTCTTCATTAAGCAGCTTCTCACGTAGCCACAGGGATAATGAAAGGAATCTCTCCCTGCTATTTATGTGTTGGAGATGGCCTCCCAGATAAGAAAGTGATCCTTGTGTAATTAGTTTGTCCTCTACACCTCTGATACAACCTTCTTAGAATTTACACAGTGACTCTCAAGGATTACATTACTAAACCATTCCCTAACCAACCATATTATATTTGTTCTTTACATCCTTCCTTTTTCCCTCCTCCCCCTCCCTCATTTCTCCATTCCTTTCTCTTCCTCCCTCATTCCTCTTTCCCTCCCTCATTTCTCCATCACTATCTTCCTCCCTAATTTCTCCATTCCTCTCTCTTCCTCCCTCATTTCTCCATCCCTCTCTCTTCCTCCATCCATTAACCCCCCTCCTTCTATAGGGGTTTCACAGACCAGCTGCGTAAGATCTCCAAGGATGCTGGGATGCCCATCCAGGGCCAGCCGTGTTTCTGTAAATACGCCCAGGGAGCTGACAGTGTGGAGCCCATGTTCAGGCACCTGAAGAACACCTACTCAGGACTGCAGCTAATCATCGTCATCCTGCCTGGAAAGACCCCCGTCTACGGTAGGGAGCGCCCATAGACATATTCACATGATGTTCATTGGAATCACCTTATCCATGCTGATTCACTGTCTGTCTAGAATTTTCTGTATCTATATAATACTTCTGTTCTTTGAAACTCTTGTGTTGCTGAAGAAGCTTTGATAAGAGATGTGTACTGTTGTATGTTAACAGATGGTGTACATCTGTCTGGTATCTATCAATGCCTTCACTTTAAAGCATAGGTGGTACTTTACTCTTTACCTGCCTAACCTGACTGACTGTTAATTGCACAGAGATTGATTGATGACTGCCTGTTATTGGTCCTGTGTAGCGGAGGTGAAGAGGGTGGGAGATACTCTCCTAGGAATGGCCACTCAGTGTGTCCAGGTGAAGAACGTGGTGAAGACGTCCCCCCAGACCCTCTCCAACCTCTGCCTCAAGATCAATGTCAAGCTGGGGGGAATCAACAATATCCTGGTGCCTCACCAACGGTACGTGGCCATTGTGGCTGGAGGATAGAAGGACTGTGGATTGACCATACAAATATTTTAATTTTCTTTAGGAAATGTACGTGCCTTTTCTAATTTAGTCATATCTATCTTCCATTAGAAGTGTTTATTTTGCAGGCTGACTAAATTGAATGCACAAATCAGCTTGAAGTATCTACAAAACACATTTTGTAGCCACATAATCTGAAAGGGAAGCTACAGCTAATCTTTTTTCCTAAAATTCCTGTTTGTGATTCATAAATGGTTCTTTTGATTCACATGATTCAATTCACTGCGATTGAACCGAATCCCAACCACTGTAATCGCGTAGTGAATCGGTTGTTTTGTCAAAGAATCATTCATATGAATCTAATTAATTATTCAAATATATTGTTTATTTTTTGAGAAATGTGAAGCGGGGCATCCGTTTAAACAGTAAATCAACTTTGTTAGGACTTACTACAATAGTCAATATCTGTTTCAAATACTGTATGTATTGGTCTTGAGAATGTAAAATTTTTTTGTACACAAATTACATCAATATCAATCTCCCAGTTAAGCGTCCTCCAATTTGTTATTATTATATTGTCTCCCGAGTGGCGCAGTGGTCTAAGGCACTGCATCGCAGTGCTAGCTGTGCCACTAGAGATCCTGGTTCGAATCCAGGCTCTGTCGTAGCTGGCCGTGACCGGGAGACCCATGGGGCGGCGCACAATTGGCCCAGCGTCGTCCAGGGTAGGGGAGGGAATGGCCGGCAGGGATGTAGCTCAGTTGGTAGAGCATGGCGTTTGCAACGCCAGGGTTGTGGGTTCGATTCCCACAGGGGGTTGGAAAAAATAAATAATGTATGCATTCACTAACTGTAAGTCGCTCTGGATAAGAGCGTCTGCTAAATGACTAAAATGTAAATGTAAATGTAATGTAAAATGTTATGATCTAAATAAATGTACGTATTGTGTAATAAATCTAAACCCTTAATCATATTAGAGACCCTTTGTTTGAACGCTGTCCTCACTGGTCCCTCTCTTCCTCCACCCAGACCCTCAGTATTCCAGCAGCCTATCATCTTCCTGGGGGCGGATGTTACACACCCCCCTGCTGGAGACGGGAAGAAGCCTTCCATCGCTGCAGTGAGTTCACTTAACTCCTATTGGCCTATACCAGGGGTCTCAATCTAATTTACCCCAAGGGCCAAATGTTTATTTTTATTTTTTATACTATTACAACCATGGGCCACATTTACTAAGACGACCACAGGCCGCATTAAATAAGCTCGCGGGCCGCATCTGGCCTGCGGACTACATGTTTGAGGCTTCAATGGCCTGGTCTATACTGTATCGCCACTGCATTCAAGTTCTTACTGTTTGTGCAGAGCTAGTCAGTTTGCACAGAGCTCGTGTTTGTGTGTATCTCACACTCTCCCTCTCCAGGTGGTAGGCAGTATGGATGCCCACCCCAGCAGGTACTGTGCCACAGTGAGGGTCCAGAGGCCCAGGCAGGAGGTGATCCAGGATCTGGCCTCTATGGTCCGAGAACTGCTGATCCAGTTCTACAAGTCGACCCGCTACAAGCCTACCAGGATCATCTTCTACAGGGACGGAGTGTCAGAGGGCCAGTTCAGACAGGTGAACAAAGACCGAGTGACTATCCTGGGGGAAAATTAGTCACTCTCCACCTCTAGAACTTCAGAAACTAGAGGGTCAAAGGTTGCATGTCAAATGTTGTTTCCCTCTTTAATTAAACTGATTTAAGTTAGTACATATACCTATCTGTGTAAGTAAACCATTGATGCACTTCCATCTAAGAGGACATTAGAATAACATGAATGGCTGTGACCAAAACATTAAGACACTTATTTACCCGTCACATTGTCAGATGGTGATAAAAGGGTGCAATGTCAAAGCCTATATAATCTGCCTCAACTGGTGTGAACTAGAAAAACTTGCCCAGAACCGAGATGGAGGACATTCAAAGTCATATCGTCAATAATGGATGTTTTAACCCATTTTATCCCTCTGCCCACCCCAGGTGCTGTACTACGAGCTGCTGGCCATCCGCGAGGCCTGCATTGGCCTAGAGAAGGAGTACCAGCCCGGCATCACCTACATCGTGGTCCAGAAACGCCACCACACCCGCCTCTTCTGTGCCGACCGCAATGAAAGGGTGAGTGGGCCCACTTTACCCCCGCCACCCTCCCAGCTACCTTAGGATGATACCCGTGCCTGATTCTCATTATAGGGCTGAATCCCACCCAAACTGTGCATGTAGATGCCTAACCAGGCCAGCTCACTACAGCTTGGCTCAACTCTGTTTTGGGCACAGCAGTGTGAAAAGCCCTTTATAGATTAGGGGAGAACTGTGTGTTACAGAGTTGGTCTGTGTTCTTTATTACCCACTAGTTTATTAACCGCTCTAAATGGGTTGTCCTAATTATCCAATTACAATGTTGTCAATGGGCCTGCTCTCCCTCATCCCTGGTAATTCTATTCCATAATAGCATTAGGCCTGAAGTGAATTGGGGGACCTGGAGTGTCACTCAAGGACTGGGAGAGCAGGGCTTTTGGAGTCATCACCTTGTTTACAAGTAAAGTGCACTTTTACAGACAGGAAGAAATCTATTTAGTCATTATTCTGGTCATTTGTAGATGACATCATGCAGAGCTGTGTCGGACGCACAGAAAGAGTGGAGATAAACACTCTGAAGCTTGGTGTTGAAGTAGAACAGTACAGGACAGATGGAGGTTTTAACATTGCCAGTTATGAATAATAACCCCCTATCGACCTCTTCTGTCAGGTTGGACGTAGTGGAAACATTCCTGCTGGCACCACGGTGGACACGGACATCACGCACCCCTACGAGTTTGACTTTTACCTCTGCAGTCACGCTGGAATACAGGTACAGCAGCATTCACCATCTGTTCATCTAGCCTGCTGCCTCACCACACTTTACTCTCAGGAAATGACTTTATGAAGTCTCAGGAAATACGCCTGCTTTTTATAGTTTAAACACACTTTATTCACACTGCTTTTGTTGGAATTTCTAGTAGGTAAACAGTTATTTACTGAAACTAAACTACCAAATACTCTTTGGTTTTGAAGATGAAGAAAATGAAAGACTACATTAGCAAATAAATAGGCCTATAGCTCATTGTAAAACCCAGAGTTTTAGGTGGAAACCATTGTCTTTCTACATCGCTTTTTATACTACATCTCGATCAAATCCCCAAATTGAGCCGGTGTAGTAAATGTAATGTCTGCTGTCTGCTTTCCCCAGGGCACCAGTCGGCCCTCCCACTACCACGTCCTGTGGGACGACAACTGTTTCACGGCCGATGAGTTCCAGCTGCTCACCTACCAGCTCTGCCACACCTACGTGCGCTGTACCCGCTCCGTCTCCATCCCTGCGCCAGCCTACTATGCCCACCTGGTGGCCTTCCGTGCCCGCTACCATCTGGTGGACAAGGAACACGACAGGTGATTGGGAGGGGTGGGGGTTACTTTATCATTGCACAAAACAATCTGGTCTGGTTTAGTCTTTCTGCATGCTTCGCCTCTGTTGTGCTCAACTCTAGGTTTCATATTTCCTATCTATTTTTGGTGAAATGTACAGTACTGCAATACTGTTGTTTAGTTTTTTTGTGTTCTACTGCCCTAAAGCAGCACTAGATATTATACTGCTCCCAAAGCAGCACTAGATATTATACTGCTCCCAAAGCAGCACTAGATATTATACTGCTCCCAAAGCAACACTAGATATTATACTGCTCCCAAAGCAGCACTAGATATTATACTGCTCCCAAAGCAGCACTAGATATTATACTGCTCCCAAAGCAACACTAGATATTATACTGCTCCCAAAGCAGCACTAGATATTATACTGCTCCCAAAGCAGCACTAGATATTATACTGCTCCCAAAGCAACACTAGATATTATACTGCTCCCAAAGCAACACTAGATATTATACTGCTCCCAAAGCACCACTAGATATTATACTGCCCCCAAAGCAGCACTAGATATTATACTGCCCCCAAAGCAGCACTAGATATTATACTGCCCCCAAAGCAGCACTAGATATTATACTGCTCCCAAAGCAGCACTAGATATTATACTGCTCCCAAAGCAGCACTAGATATTATACTGACCCCAAAGCAGCACTAGATATTATACTGACCCCAAAGCAGCACTAGATATTATACTGACCCCAAAGCAGCACTAGATATTATACTGACCCCAAAGCAGCACTAGATATTATACTGCCACCAAGGCAGCACTAGATATTATACTGCCCCCAGAAAGCTAGCTAGCTTTCTACATTAAAAAATGTAGCTTCAAAGAAGTGTATGTATGATAGTTGACCTGTCTTTCTGATCCATTCATGTATGTCTCTGACCTGCTGAATGACTTCTCTTCTCCCAGTGCGGAGGGCAGCCATGTCTCTGGGCAGAGTAACGGTCGGGACCCCCAGGCTCTGGCCAAGGCGGTGCAGATTCACCACGACACGCTGAGGACCATGTACTTCGCCTGAGCACCACCCCACACCACCATCACTGCATTTAACACACACACACACACACACACACACACACACACCCGTCTCACACACACACACACACACACCCCACCTGCCAGTCAAGGAAGGTTGCAGCCCCCCACAACTAGTCAATCCGGACCTGACACTGTGTAGAGGGAAGAGGAGGGGGGTGAGGGAAGCCCCCCCCGCAATGGACTGAGGATGCAGACAGATGCTGCTTTAAAACAAGAGAGGAAGAACTCGGCACTATTATGCAATATTAAACCAGCCAACTGCTTTTCCTGGGCACCCCGACTCCGCCCCCACCCTCCTCCAGTCCCTCCCTCCTTTTCTTTGGTCATGAAGGAGATCTGTTGTTTTCATTCCGGATGTGTATGGTCGACGTTGCAGAAATCGTCCCCTTTTGTCATCATGCCTTTTTACCTCAACTCAGTTTTAAACGGCAGCACTTTCTGCCCTTTTTCGTTTGTTAGTTCTGTTTTTGACTTTTTTCTTTTTCAAAGGTTGAGGAGAGGAAGAAGAAAATAGTTAGGAGTGTGAAGGGTGGATTTCTATCGGTGCAGACCTATCACGGCGCACCAGCTTGCCGCGGTTACTTTCCTCTCCTTTCTCCTCCATCTTTTTTTAGCCAACGGTGACTTATCAAAAGTGTGAGCGTGTCAATGTACACTGTGTACTAGGAGACAAACACAAGCGCTTATTGTGAGCACAGTGCCACCTGGAGTTTGAATGGTGTAAATGCTCTCTTCAAAAGTCCCAACCTGTCTGGGTAATAAGCTATGATGCTAATCATATGATTTCTAACTCGTTATCATTTGACTTGAACCAATAAGTGCTGTGCGCATACAGTGGCACACATCATAGAGGGTAATACAATGATATCACACCCTAGGTCAGTCCCCTATGACATAGGTCTAATGTGCTGTCACATCAACGTACAACATTGCAATGTGACCCTGTTTTGAATTTTCTTTCCTGTACATCATGTGTTTGATATTTAAGATGCTTGTTCTTTTTTAATCATTCTTTCCAGTATTTATTAGTACGCTCAAGATATAGTAATTTAATATGAGAAGAGCATTTTTCTGCATTCTTTCTTTCTATCTCATTGCTCTTTCTATCTCACCGCTCTCTTGGATTTTAATTCGTTGTGGACGATCCTAAATTGAATAACAGATCATGTTGCTTTCCTCTAGTGCAATAATAATAATAATAATAATATAATATGCCATTTAGCAGACGCTTTTATCCAAAGCGACTTACAGTCATGCGTGCATACATTTTTGTGTATGGGTGGTCCCGGGGATCGAACCCACTACCCTGGCGTTACAAGCGCCGTGCTCTACCAGCTGAGCTACAGAGGCTAAGGGAAAGAAGCTTCTTCTAGAAGAGAAGGTTTGAATGTCTGGAAGTCTGTAGCAGTGAGTTACGAGAATGTAGCAGAACCCAGATCTCATACAAGAACTCTGTTTTTCAAGGGAACATGTTTTGAGCCACACAATTTGGCACTTACCCGTTGCTCCTCTTTATGAAGGGAGTAGAGGGGTGCGGAAGTCTAATGGTTATGCCATTGAGTGTGTTATGGGTTAGAAATCAAGTGCCTGGTTTAGGAAATGAATGTTTAAATGGGGGTTGTATGGATGGATTATGACGTGGAGGTCCTAGCCTTTAAAATGTATTCAAACAAGGAAGTTAAAGGGCTAAGTTTAGCTGGAGAAAGTTGACTTCAAGCTACATTTTTGCCTCATTTTTGCCAGATGTTGCATCGCATTGAAATGTTGCATCGCATTAGTTTCTCCTATTGTCTTTGCCTAATAGCAGCAGTATTTTAGCAGATCAAGTCTTGCTGCACTCTGCCTATATCCTCATCAGACATGGATCTAGCTGCTATATCTACATGTACTTAAGGTGACTAAGAATCTAGGCATGCCTCAGAGTCATGAACGGCAGGAGAGCTAAGCCGACAAGTTAATTTTTGCCGTGTAACTGAGCATCCAAACCAATGGTCGCTAGCTGTCTTCTAGAGTCAACAGTTCTATGAGTCTTGGAAGTCAAAGAGACTGAGTGATTTGTGTGGTCACTGCTTAGCTCCTCTGTGCTCTGTGACATGAGGCATGCCTAATGGTGTTCAAAAGAAAGACAATAATCTGCACTAAAAGAAGTCTGTGTCGGACCGAACACATGCCTCTGGTGCTATGGGGGGTGTGGCCTCCTTGCCACACCCCTTTGAGAATTTGGAGTCTGTGTAGGCCTTTGGGGGGGTACGAATGTACCGTAGTTAACCTCCCAATGAGGTAGACGAGAGGGTCTGTGTTATGTGGGGCACGGTATGGATTTCTCGTCCTAACTGTTAGTGGAAACAGTTGCCATTGAGAATCTCTTGTTTTGACGGTACAATGATATAAGGACACAAAGTTCTCAATGCAAGGACTACCCCAATAGGTGAACTGTAGTGATGTCTAATGGTAGAATCCCGTGTCCCCCTATAGTTGCATTTGACTGCCTTCCCAACTCTAGCCTTCCCCTGGCTGGAAGCCAATGAGTGAGCCTTCATGATCTTCACTAGTGTCCAAAAAGCCTTTTTAAAAAGCCAGATTGGAAGAAGTATATATGTACATTTCACATTATTGTAATGCACACCACTTATTTTTGCTAACAAAAAATCTAACATATGTAGTTATATAGTTATTAATCATAGTAATAATATCATTAAAAGTAAACAGTAATTCAATATGAGTTTTGATAATGCAATAGACTGTTGTTGACTCGTGTCCTGTGGCAATGTATAAGATGATTTGTGTATTTCGGCGTGCGTACAGTGGCGTGGATATATTTCAACATGTAACATGTCGGGATCGTTCTACTTTTATGGATCGGGATGTGGTGGACTTGTCTCCTCTTCTGAATTCTAGAAGTAAGAGATGCTTCTATTTCTTTCACTCCCTGTTGTCATGGAATCATTGGACCTTTCATTTTTTTTGGAGCATATTTGTTCTGATCCTGATTGTCTTTCTCAGGCTGGAGTTGATGCCTGTAGAATAGGAGAGAGCGGGAGACACCGGGGCTTGTCAAAGTGTTGTAGACCCACTTTTAAAAGGTGTGGTTGATCAAAGAATGAGATTATTACCTTGACTTGGTGGTCTTTAGTACCAATGTGGCCCGCAGTGTTTTAGGTTTAGCCTTGTGGGTTATGAGGCCCCTATAGAGTGAGACTTGGCCTGTAATTGTTGTTTCTCTCTCCTCGCAACACCAAGGGCACTTCTTGTGCTCAGAAATACAAAGCGTAAAGGCCTCGTAAATCTGCAATGTGACGAAGCCTATAATCTCATTTTTCCCCCCCACTTTCTCCGACTGTTGATTAGATTCCCAATGCCAGAGGACTACATTCCATAGCCAGTAGATCTGCCATGAGATTCCCCTGAGAGAGAAGTGGAGAAAAGATGGAAGACTAGAGGACAGAAGAAGTTATGTTTACTCAGTAAGTTGGTAAAGAGTTGGGTATGATTGTTAGATGGGTTTTTGTGCTTGTGGCTGGATCGGGTGTATGTAAAGTGAGAAGTAGGGCTAAGTTCCGTTGAGGGAGGTGGTGTGTATAGATCGGGACATTGTTTAGCAAGTGACAAGCGTAGCTATCATCCAAGCTGACATTTTGATGAACGTCAATGACTGTATAGAACGTTCTGCTTTTCCTGCGCAAAAAAACACATGTTTACATATAGCAGATGTGTTTGCCTAACATCCTTACAACATTACAACTCGCTAAATCATCATCAGTAACGTTTTTCAGATGTTCGTTAGTGTTTTCAGCAGTTTGCTAAGTTATAGATATTTATGAGCAAGGCCTTTCTAGATCTAAAACATCACCCCAGAGTTATCTATGCTCTATGGAAAAGTAGCTATATGTGTATTCATTCCATTGTCTATGACGCACAGATATATATGCTGGATTTTGAGTTGTATGTTCTTTCTTTGCGGGGAGGAAGGTTAACCTATGGCAGAGTGAAGAAGTCCACAGAAAGTGCCTTTCTTTATGGTGGTGCTGTAAACCGAAAGTGAAACGAAAAATCTAAAGATGTATCTCAAAAACGCATTGCAATGCAGAAATGCCTGCGTTTACACACATGCACAGTACACAAACACTCACAAACACAGATACCAAGATGCATACTGCGGACCTGCAGTCTGGTTATTAAAGACATTAGAGTATATGAATGTGGTTGAGCGTTCACATCTTAGTGGCGCATTTTGAGTCTGGACCAATAGATTTGTTTGGTTGGTACAGTGGAACTTGCGTTGACAAGCGGGGTCAAAGTTAAAACCGATGTGTGTGACACAGCCTGGCCCACAAATGACAAACATAGCACAGCACTTTATAGACTGCCACTCTCACTCGGACACAAAGCCAAGAGGTTTTCTGTCTCTGTTCCTCCTCCAATCCCCATCTCCCAGATACAGTGGAGTATCGAGGACTTGTTATTATGTGAATGAGCTTTTCATCCTCTGGGAAAGAGGGGATTACGACACCAAACAAATCGCTAATAAGTGGTAATTTTTAAACGCGTGCCCCCAGCTCGTGATTTCCCTGATGATGGCTATGAGTCAACCTGCATTTGTGGTTTCTCCTTAAGAGTCTGAAACCACCTCAACGGTTTTTAAGTGTTCCAATGTTAGGCATCCATATTAGGAAGTCTGTAGTATGGCATCCATATTAGGAGGTCGGCAGTTGTCTGGACCATGGCTTTCTCTCATCCTAGTGCAATGCCTCGCCCTGGCCTGTGTCTCTCTTCTCCTTAATGGAAGGATAGTGGGCCCACTTTCATTGGTGTTTTGGGGCAGTTCGGGTGTAGATTAAGACTCAGGGGGTCTGTATGAGTCATTTGGGGTACCCGTCAGTCCAGGGGGGGTGATACCTTTTACAAGAGATTTAAAAAACACTGCGCCTCACTTACCTTGGTATGCTGCATATGTTATACTACATGAGAGGAAAAACTGCAAATATTGCTTTGATTATTATTACAGTATAATGTTTGATTAATACCTGATTATGATATTCTTATAACTATTTTAGAGACTGAAGTATAACTGTAAGATATTCTCTTGTTTAGTTTTTTTGTCTTAACACTTATCTGACTTGAGCCGAACTTTTTATTTTGTTGTCCTATTTAAATGTCATTCTTTTTAATATATATATATATATATATATATATATATATATATATATATATATATATATATATATATATATATTATATATCTATATATATATATATATATATTGCAAAATATTTTATGCTGTATTTATTGAGTGCATAAATGAGCGGCTAGAGTCTCAACATTGGCAGCATGGTGGAGGTGGAGCTAGGGGACGTGGCCTTAAATCCTCCCCAAACACACAAGCACAGCAACGTGGTGGTGGGGGGACGAAGGGGCACAGTTGAGCAGGGGGACCTGTTAAATGAGGTATTAATGATGTAGACCCCAGCATCTAGCTGTTTAGCTTTCTGTTTGGTTCCCAGTGAAGGGAAGAGGCCTTGTCATATGTCCTCTTATCAACTTCTTGTACTCTCTATTCCCTCTCTCCTCCCATCTTGATGAGGCCACACCCACCCACCCACCACCCCCACATGTTGCATCTCATCTCTGTAGGAGTAGGGAACCTTTACTGAACCACACAGACTGAGCTGAGCCTTGTAAAAACGGATTTCCTCATCCAGAGCTGCTAATACATGTATGTTAGCCATGTAAACTCCCCTGGCCTGGTACAGGACAGGTGGGTGAGAATAGAGGAGAAAAGGAAGGAAGGAAGGAAGGAAGGAAGGAAGGAAGGAGGGAGGGACGGAACGATGGTGATAAGGAAGAAGGAGCAGAGGATGTATGGTTAGGTGTGGCTTCTGTCCCTTCATGTCTCCTCTGTGGAGTTTTTCCTTGTGCCAGAGACTTTTACACAGTAAGGAGTAGAGTCGAAAGTCCCATTCCACTCGAATACAATTATCCGCCTTAAGTGTGTTCTTACTTCGTTGTTGGGTTTTATTTATGACTACAGAAGGCCTGAGTTGTGTACAAAAAAAGACCTAACTCCAAAATGGCATTCTCGTGTTTCTTTTCAAACCACTAACAGTGCTATAGTAGTTGGTGAGCCCCGATGTACGAAAGTGTAGCTTTCACCACGTGTATGGATGTAAAAAGAGTTGCCAGAGGGTTCTGAGTGCTGTACTTAGAGACTTGTGCCTGTATAACGAATCAAGGTGTTGTAATAATGAATTACTGTTCTGTTTGCCCACAGGGTGTCTGTTAGTCGTTCCCAACTCACTCTAGGGTCAGAGGTCAGAGGCATGGAGCTTGGAAGGGGTCGTCAACCCTGTTCAGAACCAAATAGGCTTTTCTTACTACACACACAGACAAATCCTTTAAGACATGTTTACTCCATTTCGGTATCTGTTTGATGTGCAAGCAGATGCTGCTTGCTTTCAGTCCATTCGCAGACCAAGTGAGGATTATGAAAAAACATTTGCTCAACAGATTATCGGATGCTGTTTTCCCAATGTTACACTGTGGTTTGAAGCAACAGATTATCGGATGCTGTTTTCCCAATGTTACACTGTGGTTTGAAGACCCATCTCGTCAGTAGCCAAGAATGCTGGCCTTTTTTAAAGGGTTTCTTTAATGTTTCATCGGTATCTTGAGGTTATTTTGTATTTGTGTGCTGTGATACCTGAGGCACCAGTCCTGAGGCACCAGCTAAAATCAATGGGTGTTTGATACGAACAAGGTAGCCACATGAGTTCCATGCCTCGATCTCTCTCCCTTACTACTCTATGTTTCAAACTTTCTGTTGTACCAACAGGTATTTTTATTTCAGTTTTAAATGTCTCTCTTTGTTTTATAGTTCCTTCTTTTAGCCCTTTTTTAGTGTTGCTTTGTTTCAGTTTGAAGTGTATCTTTCACTAATACTTGCAATAAAAAGCTTTGCTTTAAAAACCCTTGCTTTGTGATATTGTTGTAGAAATATTTGACTCAAAAAGTAGTCAACTTAAAAATATTTCTCAAGAGACTGGAACTTGTGAATTTAGACTTTTATAATTTGCATAACAAAGCCGAGCTTGCTCCATGGAGCAACAACTGTCTCTCTTTTGGCTTAGAGCTCCCTTTTATACACACAAATGCATAATCATGTTACATAGCATATACAGTCCCTCCCCTTAGGGCAAATGATTAACTTATTTTAGTGCCACTCTACCCTTATCTTTCAACGTCCAAATTGTCACATGTGGTTTACTCCAAAAGGTCATGGGCGCTTTTCCACAGGAAGCCTCTTCCCTAATCTCATTATATTGGTAGCAGACCCTTTCTTTACAAATAATACACGTACATACATTAAGGCATTTATCATTTACCATCCTCCCTGGCCCTTGAGGTTATGTGCATGTGGCCATGTGTCAGGTCATAGGGTCATAAGCAAAACAAATGATAACACTAGGTCCATTGTTACTCCAATCTCCACACAGCCATCACATGTCATTGACATACCCAGACCAGCTGCAGGGAGTTTATGAAAAACACATAAATGTCTCTGCTCTGTATTAACCCTTCAACTGGTTCTCAATCCGTAAACATTTTAAGGCATATACAGTGGGGAAAAAAAGTATTTAGTCAGCCACCAATTGTGCAAGTTCTCCCACTTAAAAAGATGAGAGAGGCCTGTAATTTTCATCATAGGTACACGTCAACTATGACAGACAAATTGAGAAAGAAAAATCCAGAAAATCACATTGTAGGATTTTTTATGAATTTATTTGCAAATTATGGTGGAAAATAAGTATTTGGTCACCTACAAACAAGCAAGATTTCTGGCTCTCACAGACCTGTAACTTCTTCTTTAAGAGGCTCCTCTGTCCTCCACTCGTTACCTGTATTAATGGCACCTGTTTGAACTTGTTATCAGTATAAAAGACACCTGTCCACAACCTCAAACAGTCACACTCCAAACTCCACTATGGCCAAGACCAAAGAGCTGTCAAAGGACACCAGAAACAAAATTGTAGACCTGCACCAGGCTGGGAAGACTGAATCTGCAATAGGTAAGCAGCTTGTTTTGAAGAAATCAACTGTGGGAGCAATTATTAGGAAATGGAAGACATACAAGACCACTGATAATCTCCCTCGATCTGGGGCTCCACGCAAGATCTCACCCCGTAGGGTCAAAATGATCACAAGAACGGTGAGCAAAAATCCCAGAACCACACGGGGGGACCTAGTGAATGACCTGCAGAGAGCTGGGACCAAAGTAACAAAGCCTACCATCAGTAACACACTACGCCGCCAGGGACTCAAATCCTGCAGTGTCAGACGTGTCCCCCTGCTTAGGCCAGTACATGTCCAGGCCCGTCTGAAGTTTGCTAGAGTGCATTTGGATGATCCAGAAGAGGATTGGGAGAATGTCATATGGTCAGATGAAACCAAAATATAACTTTTTGGTAAAAACTCAACTTGTTGTGTTTGGAGGACAAAGAATGCTGAGTTGCATCCAAAGAACACCATACCTACTGTGAAGCATTGGGGTGGAAACATCATGCTTTGGGGCTGTTTTTCTGCAAAGGGACCAGGACGACTGATCCGTGTAAAGGAAAGAATGAATGGGGCCATGTATCGTGAGATTTTGCGTGAAAACCTCCTTCCATCAGCAAGGGCATTGAAGATGAAACGTGGCTGGGTCTTTCAGCATGACAATGATCCCAAACACACCGCCCGGGCAACGAAGGAGTGGCTTCGTAAGAAGCATTTTAAGGTCCTGGAGTGGCCTAGCCAGTCTCCAGATCTCAACCCCATAGAAAATCTTTGGAGGGAGTTGAAAGTCCGTGTTGCCCAGCGACAGCCCCAAAACATCACTGCTCTAGAGGAGATCTGCATGGAGGAATGGGCCAAAATACCAGCAACAGTGTGTGAAAACCTTGTGAAGACTTACAGAAAACGTTTGACCTGTGTCATTGCCAACAAAGGGTATATAACAAAGTATTGAGAAACTTTTGTTATTGACCAAATACTTATTTTCCCCCGTAATTTGCAAATAAATTCATAAAAAATCATACAATGTGATTTTCTGGAAAAAAAAATCTCATTTTGTCTGTCATAGTTGACGTGTACCTATGATAAAAATTACAGGCCTCTCTCATCTTTTTAAGTGGGAGAACTTGCACAATTGGTGGCTGACTAAATACTTTTTTACCCCACTGTAGGTGTTTAATTCTACAACATATGTACTTGAAAATCATCCATAATATTTGTCTCTGGACCACGCACGCACACGTGATCACACACACACACACACACCCCTTAATTTATGGTGGAGTATAAAGAAAATACTCATAGGCTATTTGGCTGTACCGCTGCAGCCAATAGTCAGTTCTAGTGAAGGTAGGTTCAGCACAGATGTAATGTTACTAAATGGACTGATTATGACACGTCATTGCACCGTGTTCTAATTCTTTTGTACTATTATTCTACTGATTCTATGTTGTTGCACCAGACCGTTGCCTGTAGTGTAGACTCATTGTGGTGCTAGTCTCTTCATTTCATGGAATGTAAAGAAGTAGTCTGAGAAGCAGAAGTCAGAAGATCTTTTTTGTAACTCCTTTATAGTGTTGCAAAGGGAGGGTATATTACTGGAAACTTTCTAAGTTTACAAGTAAACCACCAGAATTTTGGTAACTTTCAAGGAATATATGGAATTTTATCAGATGATATCTAGTGGCATTTTTCGGTACTTCAGATTATCACAGGTGTCTGTAATAATTTCTGGCACTCTGTGTGGCCTTATCACATGTAAAATATACAGTACCAGTCAAGAATTTGGACACACCAACTCATTCCAGGGTATTTCTTTATTTGTACTATTTTCTGCATTGTAGTATAATAGTGAAGACATCAAAACTATTTACATTTTTGTCATTTAGCAGACGCTCTTACAGTTAGTGAGTGCATATATTTTCATACTGGCCCCCCGTGGGAAACGAACCCACAACCTTGGCGTTGCAAGCGCCATGCTCTACCAACTGAGCTACACATGAAATCATGTAGTAACCAAAAAAGTGTTAAACAAATCCAAATATATTTTATATTTGAGATTCCTCAAAGAAGCCACCCTTTTCCTTGATGAAAGCTTTGCACACTCTTGGCATTCTCTCAACCAGCTTCATGAGGTAATCACCTGGAACGCATTTCAATTAACAGGTGTGCCTTGTTAAAAATGAATTTGTGGAATTTCTTTCCTTCTTAACGCGATTGAGCCAATCAGTTGTGTTGTGACAAGGTAGGGTTGGTATACAGAAGATAGCCCTATTTGGTAAAAGACCAAGTCCATATTATCGCAAGAACAGCTCAAATAAGCGAAGAGAAACGACAGTCCATCATTACTTTAAGACATGAAGGTCAGTCAATACGGAAAATGTCAAGAACTTTTAAAGTTTATTTAAGTGCAGTCGCAAAAGCCATCAAGTGCTATGATGAAACTGGCTCTCATGAGGACCGCCACAGGAAAGGAAGACCCAGAGTTACCTCTGCTGCAGAGGTTAAGTTCATTAGAGTTAATTGCACCTCAGATTGCAGCCCAGATAAATGCTTCACAGAGTTCAAGTAACAGACACATCTCAACATCAACTGTTCAGAGGAGACTGTGTGAATCAGGCCATCATGGTCAAATTGCTGCAAAGAAACCACTAATAAAGGACACCAATAATAATAAGAGACTTGCTTGGGCCAAGAAACACAAGCAATGGACGTTTGACCAGTGGAAATCTGTCATTTGGTCTGATGAGTCCAAATGTGAGATTTTTGCTTCCAACCGCCATGTCTTTGTGAGACGCAGAGTAGGTGAATGGATGATCTCCGCATGTGTGGTTCCCACCGTGAAGCATGGAGGAGGAGGTGTGATGGTGTTGGGGTGCTTTGCTGGTGCCACTGTCAGTGATTTATTTAGAATTCAAGGCACACTTAACCAGCATGGCTACCACAGCATTCTGCAGCGACACGCCATCCCATCTGGTTTGTGCTTAGTGGGACTATCATTTGATTTTCAACAGGACAATGACCCAACACACCTCCAGGATGTGTAAGGGCTATTTGACCAAGAAGGAGAGTTATGAAGTGCTGCATCAGATGACCTGGCCTCCACAATCACCTGACCTCAACCCAATTGAGATGGTTTGGGATGAGTTTGACCGCAGAGTGAAGGAAAAGCAGCTAACAAGTGCTCAGGATATGTGGGAACTCCTTCAAGACTGTTGGAAAAGCATTCCAGGTGAAGCTGGTTGAGAGAATGCCAAGAGTGTGCAAAGCTGTCATCAAGGCAAAGTGTGGCTACTTTGAAGAATCTCAAATATATTTTGATTTGTTTAACACTTTTTTGGTTACTACATGATTCCATATGTGTTATTTCATATTTTTGATGTCTTCACTATTATTCTACAATGTAGAAAATAGTAAAAAGAAAGAAAATCCCTGGAGTGCTGAAGCGCGTAGTGTGTAAAAATTGTCTGTCCTTGGTTACAACAATCACTAGCGAGTTCCAAACTGCCTCTGGACGCAACGTCAGCACTAGAACTGTTTGATGGGAGCTTCATGAAATGGGTTTCCATGGCCGAGCAGCCGCACAGAAGCCTAAGATCACCATGCGCAATGCCAAGCGTCGGCTGGAGTGGTGTAAAGCTAACCGCCATTGCACTCTGGAGTAGTGGAAACACGTTCTCTGGAGTGATGAACCACGCTTCACCATCTGCCATTGGGCGGCAGGTAGCTTAGTGGTTAAGAGCGTTGTGCCAGTAACCGAAAGGTCTCTGGTTCTAATCCCCGAGCCGACTAGGTGAAAAATCTGTCGATGTGCCCTTGAGCAAGGCACTTAACCCTAATTGCTCCTGTAAGTCGCTCTGGATAAGAGCGTCTGCTAAATGACCAATTTATTTTTATTTTTATTTTATCTGGCAGTCCGACAGATGAATCTGGGTTTGGCGGATACCAGGAGAACACTACCTGCACAAATGCATAGTGCCAACTGTAAAGTTTGGTGGAGGAGGAATAATGATCTGGGGCTGTTTTTCATGGTTTGAGCGAGTCCCCTTAGTTCCAGTGAAGGGAAATCTTAACGCAACAGCACACAATGACATTCTAGTTGATTCTGTGCTTCCAACTTTGTGGCAACAGTTTGGGGATGACCCTTTCCTGTTTCAGCATCACAATGCCCCCGTGCACATAGCGAGGTCCATACAGAAATGGTTTGTCGAGATCGGTGTGGAAGAACTTGACTGGCCTGCACAGAGCCCTGACCTCGACAGTGAGCCAGGCATAATTGCCCAACATCAGTGCCTGACCTCACTAATGCTCTTGTGGCTGAATGGAAGCAAGTCCCAGCAGAAATGTTACATATAGTGGAAAGCCTTCCCAGAAGAGTGGAGGCTGTTATAGCAGCAAAAGGGGACCAACTCCATATTAATGCCCATGATTTTGGAATGAGCTGTTCGACGAGCAGGTGTCCACATACTTTTGGCCATGTAGTGTATATACATACTTACATACATTTTAAGTTATTCAAGTATAAATTACCATAGATTACCTGTTAATTACCAAAATTACCTAAGATTATGGTAACTTTGTTAAATTACCGATAGCTTTGCAACCCTACTCCTGTACAATGCATCATGCCGTTATAATGCATTGTACATTTTGTCATAATAAGCATGTATGACTAGGACTAGGTTACAGTATAGCCCAGCCCAGCCGACTTTGGAAGTCTGAACCTGTCAACGTTTCAGGTTAAGAACCACGAAAATGCAGAATACAATCTAGTCTACCAACTGAGTTTTAGTTCATTTTCCACCATTGCCTCAAATTAAATGAATCATAACAAACTGGTCGTAATGAAAATGGAAAGTGTACCCGAGTGCACTGAACCAGTTCAACCCTCCTGGAAAATATGGGTGGATTGAATTGAAACTCCTAAAATCCTATTTATAGTCACATTTATCCTTCACTAAGTCTATGGCAGAATTAATCCTCAAGGAAACTCATCTCTCTGTGGAACAGTCTGTGCACAAAGATGGCTTAGGAAGAGGGTTGTGACATTGTGCCACCAACATCACATAACTGTCTGGAATGTAAAGTAATCAGGAGATCACATAAACATGTAAACTGCGGTCCAGAATTCATTCTAGCAACTTCTGCAGGAGTGGTGCTCTGGTAGTCCTAAGTAGCTACAGTGTTTAGGGCTTTTCCACCGTAGCTAACTTTAGCCTAGGTTTTTCACATTTCATGCTTCATTTGATAGATGGGTTGGGTTTCAGTTACATTTACATCTACTACTCTCCTTCCTATTCTGTGTCGACCCATTCCTCCCATGGAAAAGATTTTAAAAGGTTTACTTTAAAGCATTATGTAAACTTCTCAATTGATCATGGCCAGGTTTCATAGCCTACTTTTTGATATATGATGATAAGAAAACAAATGTAGAAACTTATGCCAATTGACTCACATCAGGAGGTGCTATAACAAACTGTGTGCCAATTATGATTGGATTATAACAGTAGCAAAAATGTAATTTAAGTGGAAAGGAATTTCCCTTTGCTGATGGGAGGATCTAGACCTGTATACAAGTCTCTACGACCTTTGACTGACTGACTGACTAACTCAATTCAAGCTGTCTATTTATGTTGGTAGGAATGGCCACTATGAGTGGGAAGCCCGGTCAGCGTTACTGCATGACAGACTGGGAGACCAATAACAGGCTGCTCACGGACACCGCCGAGCACCAATGCCACCAATCACAGCAGACAAGGCAGGAGGGGCGGGCCCTGAGGCACCAGACAGCCTGTAAGGTACGGAGAGACAGGGACTGTTATGGATGTCTGATGCCAGCCAGCCAGCAGGCCATGCATTGACAGAGAGATGACCAACTCATGTTCACCCCATAATAACAGAGTAATACTGTGTGTGACCGTGGGCTCTTCTCTGTCTCTGTCTGTCTGTCAGACACGCTGGGATGAGAGTGACAGCCGAGACAGGCTGGGTGACAGGATCAATGAGGTCACTGAGCAGAAGGACAGACTGCAGTTCTGCGTACAGGCAGTGGAGAGAGAGATTGAAGCTCTGACACAGGTCGCTGATACTTGTTATGGCATAAAATGTGGGAGAACTACTTAATGTTCAACTCACTTTACTAACCAAAAACATAATCAACACTTATACTGTAGTACGCATTTCACAGAACACAATCTGTCAGTGTCCCTAATTTGTTAACTCTAGGGACCTCTCAAATTGCTTTGGGAATCCACATAGCACTATGCTATTTGTATGCATTGTTGTGTAGTATGGTGCAGTCTACTCTACCCAAATCCTACCCTTATTAGGGAAGATAATCATAATCTAATTATGCCTGAGGGTGTTATTTTTGTTCTTTCTGGAAGTATGTGTGCTGATTGACAATGAATTATAGCACACATGTTTAATCATCTAGAGGATCTACCTCAGGCGTTTAGTACAAACTTTGTCAACCCTGTCTGTCTCTCTCTTTCTCTTTCTCTCTCCCAGATGAAGGAAGAGGTGGAGAGGGCCCTGGCAGACACGGCTGTGCCCCTGGAGGTGGTAGCGGAGTGTCTGACCCAGAGAGAGGGCCGTCGGGGGGGCGAGCTGGTCAGTGACCCCCTGGAGGGCCAGCTGAAGAGGGAGGCCCAGATGATTGACACCACGCAGCAAGAACTGCAGCAGCACATCAGCAAGGCCTTCGAGCAGCTCTGGTAAGACAGGATAGATTTAACTGCCAAAGGTCTTAGGTTGTGTCTCGTGAGATGGTATCATTGATCCATGGAACAGAAAGGGCTTCTATCTAACAGGCAGTTTTGTTGCTCTTAAAATAATAATAAAATAAAGGATCATGTGAAACTGAAACGGGTGGATGGTACTGACAATTGAAGGCTTTCATTTCACAATTTCTTCATAAAGATGAATTGCAGCAAATTTGACAGGATTCGTTAACATTCCACTGTGTTCTGTAGCCTATGTGTGCTGAATTAGAATACTAGACTGGAGATTAACTATCTTATGATGGTATAAAAGGTCCGCCATTTTGTTCAGGGAGTTGGTCAACCGTGATCAGCCAGTGCTGTGATTAAAATATTGTGAAAAAAATAAATTTGAAGATTATCTTTACAGTATGTTTATTAGTTAACTAGCCAGACAATTTTATTGGAATGATTCCAATTTTTTTCAAATTAACTGCCAATATTCCATACAAACAATGCAGTCAATCCACAGCCATAAAGTGGCTGAAGTCAGTTGATGATACTTTAGAGGCTATTTGTACAGAAAATTTGTCTAAAACCTGTGTAAACTGTATTTATAATTATATGACAATATTTTAGGTTGGTAATTCTATTACACAATTTCTGATATATCACATTACTTTCTTTTATTTTCCCGCCTAACTTAAAGCAGGAAATGTATCACCTATGCCTCTACTGCCATTCATTCCAATTTGGATTTCTCCCTGACCAAAATGGCTGCCATTATCATACCATTCTGGAACTTTGAGGGTTCATGACATATCCCCTCTAGTAATTTAATAGGATCTCTACAGATGTATGCTTGTGTGTGTCTATATCTTTTCGGATGATAAATCTAATTTCCCTGCTTAGCAATGTAGCACCATTAAAGTTTATTCCATTTAATTTTAAGCTGTCTCAAGGAAACGCGCCAACAGCTGACCTTTGACCTCACCAACAAGACTGAGGCCCTGGATGTGGACCTATCCTGCCTGTCACTCACAGACAGGTCACCTGACATATCCTTCAAGCCTGACCCCACCCGCGTACCCACTAGGTAAGGACGGGAGCAGAGTAGTGCCTTGTCAACCTATTGAGTCAACATGTGTAGAATAAATGAAATTATACTTTATATTTCTAGGATATTTCTAGGAATTTTGTTTTACATAATTATCACCCTAAATACTTTTTTTCAGTGTTAAGATAGCAGAACACTCAAAGAATGAAGAACACTCAATGGCAGACAAATTCTCAGCCTTTACCTAAATCTTGATTTATGGTCTTTTGAACCACTAAACCTGTTCTGATCATCTAAACTTGAAACATTTTCTCATTTATAACACAGTACTTACAGTGTACAGTACTTACCGATGTATAACTGTGGCTGATTTATTATCTTGCACCCTGCAGTGCCTCCACACACCAGGAGTGGGAGCAGTTCACCCACTACAACGTGACCTGGGCTGAGGAGGAGATGCAGGCTTCGCTACAGCTGAGGGAGACAATGACCTCTACAAGGATACAGGTACTAGAGGGCTGATCTAGGATCAGTTTACCCTCCCCAAATCCTAACTTTAACCATTAGAGGTAAAAACACAAGACTGAGCTAAGATCAGTGTCTAGGGGCAACTTCAACCTACTCTTACAAAAGGATGTGTGGGTGGGACTGTCTGTGTATTGGGGGAGGAGGAGGGGGATACATGTTATTAGTAGCACAGGAAGTCAGGGTCGGGGAATGGAAACTGGGGAAACTGGGGAGGTGGGGGGCTCATGAGGACACCAGGAAGTGAGGATGTGTGGATGTACAGTCAGAGACTGTTTTATGCAGTATGGAAATTGGTTCCATTAGGCAAATAGGGCAACTCCCATAACAAACGAATAAAAAAGGGATGTTTGGTTTTTTAAAGTGTTTTTGGACAGCATTTTAATAATACGCTTGCTGCCTATTTCAAACTGTATACGTGCCTGAGGCTGTGGGTACAAATACCCTATTCTGCATCTCCCTCCTCCTCTGTCTCCCCTCTCATTTCATGCTATCCCCATTTGAATAAAATGAAAATACTTAAAAAATAAATATATATACCACTGAACAAAAATATAAAATGCAACATGCAACAATTTCAAAGATTTTACTGAGTTACAGTTCATATAAGGAAATCAGTAACTTTAGGAAAAAACATCTCCACTTCGCTGATCCTCAACACTGGGGCCCCACATGGGTGCGTGCTCAGCCCCCTCCTGTACTCCCTGTTCACCCATGACTGCGTGGCCATGCACGCCTCCAACTCAATCATCAAGTTTGCAGACGACACAACAGTAGTAGGCCTGATTACCAACAATGGCGAGACAGCCTACAGGGAGGAGGTGAGGGCTCTGGGAGTGTGGTGCCAGGAAAATAACCTCTCACTCAACATCAACTAAACAAAGGAGATGATCGTGAACTTCAGGAAACAGCAGAGGGTGCACCCCCCTATCCACATCGACTGGACCGCAGTGGAGAAGGTGGAAAGCTTCAAGTTCCTTGGCGTACACATCACTGACAAACTGAAATGGTCCAGTGTGGTGCAGGAGGCTGAATAATGTGCAACCTCAGGAGGCTGAAGAAATTTGTCTTGGCACCTAAAATCCTCACAAACTTTTACAGATGCACAATTGAGAGCATCCTGTCAGCTGTATCACCGCCTGGTACGGCAACTGCACCGCCCGCAACCGCAGGGCTCTCCAGAGGGTGGTGCGGTCTGCCGAACGGATTACCGGGGGAAAACTACCCGCCCTCCAAGAGACCTACAGCACCCGATGTCACAGGAAGGACAAAAAGATCATCAAGGACATCAACCACCCGAGCCACTGCCTGTTCACCCCGCTATCATCCAGAAGGCGAGGTCAGTACAGGTGCATCAAAGCTGGGACCGAGAGAATGAAAAACAACTTCTATCTCAAGGCCATCAGACTGTTAAATAGCCATCAGTAGCACATTAGAGGCTGCTGCTGCCTATTGAAATCACTGGCCACTTTAAGAAATGGAACACTAGTCACTTTAATAATGTTCACATATCTTGCACTACTCATCTCGTATGTATATACTGTATTATATTCTATAATATTCTACTGTATCTTAGTCCATGCTGCTCTGTCATTACTTGTCCATATATGTATATATTCTTCAATTCCATTCCTTACTAGATTTGTGTGTATTGGGTTTATGTTGTGAAATTGTTAGATATTACTTGTTAGATATTACTGCACTGTCGGCGCTAGAAGCACAAGCATTTCGCTACACCTGCAATAACATCCACTAAACACGTGTATGTGACAAATAATATTTGATTTGATTTAAATACATTCATTAGGCCCTAATCTATGGATTTCACATGACTGTGAATAAAGCTATGCATCTGTTGGACACAGATACCTTAAAAAAAAGGTAGGGGCTGGATTAGAAAACCAGTCAGTATCTGGTGTGACCACCATTTGCCTCATGCAGTGCGACACATCTCCTTCGCATAGAGTTGATCAGGCTGTTGATTGTGGCCTGTGGAATGTTGTCCCACTCCTCTTCAATGGCCATGGAAGAACTGAGACATTTTCAGCTTCCAGGAATTGTGTACAGATCCTTGCGACATAGGGCTGTGCATTATCATGCTGAAACATGAAGTAATGGCGGCGGATGAATGGTACGACAATGGGCCTCAGGATCTTGTCACGGTATCTCTGTGCATTCAAATTGCCATCGTTAAAATGCAATTGTGTTCATTGTCCTTAGCCTATGCCTCCCCATACCATGTGGCTCATCTCAAACCATCCTGCAGGTGAAGAAGCTGGATGTGGAGGTCCTGGGCTGGCGTGGTTACACGTTGTGGTCTACGGTTATGAGGCCGGTTGGACATACTGCCAAATTCTCTAAAACGACGTTGGCCTCCAATAGAGAAATGGCGTTGGCTTATGGTAGAGAAATTAACATTAAATTATCTGGCAACAGCTCTGGTGGACATTCCTGCAGTCAGCATGCCAATTGCACACTCCCTCAAAACTTGAGACATCTGTGGCATTGGGTTGTGTAACAAAATAATATAATATAATAATATAATAAAAAATAACAACTGCACATTTTAGAGTGGCCTTTTATTGTCCCCAGCACAAGGTGCACCTGTGTAGTGATCATGCTGCTTAATCAGCTTCTTGATATGCCACAAAAAAAATAGAAATAATATACATGTCACGGTTCAGACAGACGACCAGAGGACCACAATTGCGTCACACCAGAAAGTTTATTAAAACTTAAGGGAAAAGGGAAGTAGGGAGTGAATGAAGGCTCCAGGGGTAACAGGGATCCCGTCCAATGTGCTGGGTCTGTGCCCCCCCCAGTGGCAGCGATGCGTCCTATGAAGCCGGTGGTGGGTGGTCCAGAAGTCCTGGGGGGGGGAGACACAGACACAACAGGGCGGAATGAAACAAGGCAGCAGTACAGTTCAGGGGAAATCCAAAATACGTAGTAGCAAGGCAGAAGGCTGGTCAGAGTTACCGGGATTGAAGAGTAGTCAGGAGTCGTTATGGCAGAAGCAGGTCTGGATCTCCTGGGGCAGAAGAGTATCCAAAAATCAGGCAGGTCCGGGGTCACAAAACCAGGGTGAGCCAGAAGCGCGAGCAAACAGGTTCCGGGTGTGAGCTTTGCAGACGATCTGACACCGGAGAGCTGAAAGACAGGGCCTTAAATACTGGGAGAGGTAGTGGGTAATGCAGCGCAGCTGGCAGAGTAATTAGAGCAGAGCAGAGCAGGGACAGGTGGAGCTAGTTAGGCTGAGTAGAGAGAGTGGTGAGCAGAGTGGAAGAAAATTAAGGTGGTAACCCGGTGGAGTGAGAGGCTCATGACAGAACCCCCCCCCCAAGGGACGGCCCCAGAAGTCCCAAGAGCAACACCACGCCGGGCGGGAGGAGGGGAGCCGGAGGAGGGCTAGAACTCCTCCGAACGGTCCGAGTGAACGTCCTCATCCTCGGAGGAAGCCGGAGGGCCGTGGTCGGGAGATGGGACAGGTCCCGAGACAGGATCAGGCACAGGACAGGAAGCCGAGCGGGCAGGACGGTTAGGGACCCCTCTGGGGCGGCCCCTACGGATTGCAGGTTGATCAGGATGCCGTTGGTGGAAAGCGGTGATGAGAGTCCTATCCACAATCCGACTAGCTGGCACCCAGGTCCTTTCCTCAGGTCCATAGCCCTCCCAGTCAATGAGGTACTGGAGACCCCTACCCCTCCGTCTGGACCGAAGCAGGCGGCGGACGGTGTAAACCAGACCACCATCGACGAGCCGTGGAGGAGGAGGACAAGGCGCAGCAGGGACCAGCGGACTCTCATGGATGGGCTTAATCTTAGACACATGGAAAGTGGGGTGCACCCTCAGGGAATTAGGCAGTTGGAGCCGGACAGCAGTTGGGCTAATCACTCTTATGATAGGGAATGGGCCAATGAACCGAGGTGCCAGCTTCTGCGACTCCACCCTGAGTGGCAGGTTCTTCGATGACAACCACACCCTTTGACCAACATGGTAGGTGGGAGCAGGAATTCTCCGACGGTTGGCCCCGGTAGTGTAGCTGGCAACGGATCTGAGGAGTGTGGCTCGGGCTTGTGACCAGGTGCGGCGACATCGACGGGCAAAAGCAAGTGCAGATGGGCAAGTAACCTCCTCTTCCTGGCTGGCAAATAGAGGAGGCTGGTATCCATAAACACATTGGAAAGGGGACATACCGATGGCAGAGCAGGTCAGAGAATTGTGTGCGTACTCCACCCATGTCAATTGCTGCGACCAGGAGTGGGGGTTGCGTGAAGTCATGCATCGCAGTGCCTTCTCGAGCTCCTGATTAGCCCGCTCTGACTGCCCATTGGATTGGGGATGGAATCCGGAAGTCAGACTGACTGTGGCTCCCAGCAGGTGACAGAACTCCTTCCAAAAAGCGGAGGAGAATTGTGGACCACGGTCAGAAACTACATCCTTTGGCAGTCCGTGGATCCGAAAGACGTGTTCCAGGACCACCTGGGCGGTCTCCTTGGCGGTTGGGAGCTTGGGGAGGGGAATGAAGTGTGCCATCTTGCTGAAACGGTCAACTATGGTGAGAATGACGGTCATGCCACTTGAAGGGGGCAGCCCCGTGACAAAGTCAAGGGCGATGTGAGACCAGGGACGTCTGGGCACAGGCAGGGGCTGCAGCAATCCGGCTGGGGGCTGGCAGGACGACTTGTGTTGGTTGCAGATGGGGCAGGCTTGGACGAATTCCCGTACATCCTTTCTCAGAGAGGGCCACCAGAACCTCTGGGCGAGCAGGTTGTAAGTGCGGGTGGAGCCAGGGTGACAAGCTAGGCGGGAGTCATGTCCCCACTGAACGACCTGGGACCTCAGGTCTTCGGGGACAAAAAGGCGGTCAGCTGGGCAAGTGCTGGGACCTGGCTGGTTACGGAGAGCCTCCAGCACCTGTTCCTCAACAGCCCAGGTCAGAGCTGCAACGATGCAGGGACTTGGCAGAATCGACACAGGGTCCTTGGAGGGGGTGTCATCCTTCTGGAATTGACGGGAGAGGGCGTCTGGCTTGGTGTTGCGTGATCCAGGCCGGTATGACAGAGTGAAATTAAACCTGGTGAAGAACAGGGCCCAGCGGGACTGCCTGGAGTTCAACCGTTTGGCCGTGCGGATGTACTCCAAGTTCTTATGATCGGTCCAAACGAGAAATGGAATGGTGGACCCCTCCAGCCAGTGACGCCACTCCTCCAAGGCAAGCTTCACAGCCAGCAGCTCACGGTTCCCTATGTCGTAATTGCACTCAGAGGGGGACAACCGACGTGAGAAAAAGGCACAGGGATGGAGCTTCCTATCCTCCGCAGCCCACTGAGAAATCACAGCACCAACTCCCACATCCGAGGCGTCCACCTCCACAATGAATTGCCGGTCCACATCAGGCATCTGGAGGATGGGAGCGGAGGTGAACCTCACCTTGAGGGTACTGAAGGCTTTGTCGGCTGCTGGGGTCCAGGTGAAGGGTTGCTTGGTGCTGGTTAGAGCAGTGAGAGGGGCAGCAACGGTACTGTAGTTCCGGATAAACTTTCTGTAGAAGTTAGCAAACCCCAGAAACTGTTGCAGCTTCTTTCTGTTCTCCGGAACTGGCCATGAAGTGACTGCTGATACTTTGGCAGGATCCATTTGGATACTTCCCTCTGCCACTATGTACCCCAGGAAGGCCACTGTCTTGACGTGAAACTCACATTTCTCTGCCTTGGCGTAGAGGGAATTCTCCAGAAGACGATGAAGGACTTGCTGGACATGGCGGGTGTGTTCAGACAGGTTTCTGGAGTAGATTAAGATGTCATCCAGGTAAACGAAGACAAACTTGTTTAACATGTCCCGCAGTACATCATTCACTAGAGCCTGGAACACAGCAGGAGCATTGGTGAGGCCAAAAGGCATAACCAGATACTCGTAGTGGCCTGTTGGTGTATTGAATGCGGTTTTCCATTCATCTCCCTCCCGGATCCGCACTAGGTGGTAAGCGTTTCTGAGATCCAACTTGGTAAAAACAGTGGCTCCCTGGAGCAACTCAAAAGCAGAGGTGAGCAGAGGCAGAGGGTAACGGTTTTTCACTGTGATGTCGTTGAGTCCCCTGTAGTCGATGCAGGGGCGAAGAGATCCGTCCTTCTTCCCCACAAAGAAGAAGCCAGCACCAGCAGGAGATGAAGATGAACGGATTAATCCTGCGGACAGAGAGCCATTGATGTAGTCCTCCATGGACTTTCTTTCAGGAGCAGACAACGAATAAAGACGACCCTTTGGAGGGGCTGTTCCAGGGAGGAGGTCGATGGCACAGTCGTACGGTCGGTGAGGGGGCAGAGATGTGGCTCTTGCTTTGTTAAACACCTCTCTGAGACCATGGTAGCATTCTGGGACATTGGAGAGGTCAGGAGCGGAGTTAGTAGGTACTGGCCGAGGGGGTAGTGCGGCAGCAAGCAGGCAGGTTCGGTGGCAGTCCTCTCCCCACTCCCTGATCACCCCGGTCACCCAGTCGAGCTGAGGGTTGTGCCGACGGAGCCATGGGTAACCCAGGATGAGGGGTTGGCCTGGAGAGGGGAGCAGGTGAAACTGGATAGTTTCTTGATGGTTTCCGGACAGACCCATCGAGACCGGGGCCGTGACATGAGTGACCGATCCGAGTAAGTGTCCGTCCAGTGCCCGGGCAGGAATAGGTGGTGTCAAACGGAGGTTCTCCAGTCCCAGTTGGCGTGCCAGCTTGATGTCCATTATGTTGGCTTCGGCGCCAGAATCCACCAGAGCAGCCAGGGTGTGAGTTGAGTCAGAGAGGCGGAGGTGAACTTGCAGCAGGGGTTTGCGGTCGGAGGACTGGATGGTCATTGAACTCAACCGGACTCCCCCTATGCCCGGTGAGCTTCGGCCCTTTAAAGGGCAGGTTACCACACGATGTCCATCACCTCCACAATAGAGGCAGAGGTTTGAGGTGAAGCGGCGCTGGCGCTCTGCAGGAGTGAGAGAGGCTCGCCCAATCTCCATAGGCTCAGACTGATCAAGCTGACCTGGGTGAGTGGCAGTAGATGACAGGAGCCCAGTCGGATCTCTCCGAATGCCGGTAGTAGGTGGACCTTGGCGCCCCCTCTCACGACGACGGGTCTGTATCCTTCTGTCGATCCTGACAGTCAGTGCGATGGCTTCATCAAGAGTGGAAGGCAGTTCATGGGAGACCAACTCGTCCTTGATATAGTCAGCCAAACTATGGAAGAACGCGTCCACCAACGATGGTGTGTTCCAAGAACTTCGTCTAGCCAGGGTTCGGAAGTCGATGGAATGGTCTGCGACTGTACGTCTGCCTTGTCGAATACTGAACAGTTCACGAGACGCCTCTGCGGTTGGTGAATCCAGGTCAAACACCTTCAGCATCTCCTCGGCAAACAGGTCGAAGGTTGCACATGCGGGGGTTTGACGTTCGAACTCTGCTGTTCCCCAGAGTCGAGCTCGGCCCGTCAGGTGAGTGATGGCATACCCAACTTTAGCCCCCTCCGTGGCGAAGGTCCTTGGCTGCAAGGAGAACTGAAGTCGGCAGCTAGTCAGGAATGGCCGGACCTGGGTTGAGTCGCCGTTGAACCGCTCGGGGTTTCCAATCTTGGGTTCCGGAGCAGCGGCTGCAATGACCGGGGCAGGTAACTCGGGGGCAGGGCTGGTGGGCAGACTGGCTGGGGTAAGGTTGGTGAGGAGTTGAATGATCATGGCGAGTTGTTGTTGCTGCTGCTGGAACTGCTGCTCATGCTCATCGGTTTCCATGTCGGGGAAAGTGTGCGCTGAGTCCATAATGGTCAGATCGTACTGTCACGGTTCAGACAGACGACCAGAGGACCACAATTGCGTCACACCAGAAAGTTTATTAAAACTTAAGGGAAAAGGGAAGTAGGGAGTGAATGAAGGCTCCAGGGGTAACAGGGATCCCGTCCAATGTGCTGGGTCTGTGCCCCCCCCAGTGGCAGCGATGCGTCCTATGAAGCCGGTGGTGGGTGGTCCAGAAGTCCTGGGGGGGGGAGACACAGACACAACAGGGCGGAATGAAACAAGGCAGCAGTACAGTTCAGGGGAAATCCAAAATACGTAGTAGCAAGGCAGAAGGCTGGTCAGAGTTACCGGGATTGAAGAGTAGTCAGGAGTCGTTATGGCAGAAGCAGGTCTGGATCTCCTGGGGCAGAAGAGTATCCAAAAATCAGGCAGGTCCGGGGTCACAAAACCAGGGTGAGCCAGAAGCGCGAGCAAACAGGTTCCGGGTGTGAGCTTTGCAGACGATCTGACACCGGAGAGCTGAAAGACAGGGCCTTAAATACTGGGAGAGGTAGTGGGTAATGCAGCGCAGCTGGCAGAGTAATTAGAGCAGAGCAGAGCAGGGACAGGTGGAGCTAGTTAGGCTGAGTAGAGAGAGTGGTGAGCAGAGTGGAAGAAAATTAAGGTGGTAACCCGGTGGAGTGAGAGGCTCATGACAATACAATCAGGTCCATAATTATTGTCAGCCTTGATAAAGATGAGCAAAAAAGACGGCATAAATTAAAATACTGAGCTATATCGCATGCACATTTTGGGGGGTGGAAATGTTATTATTTTATGCTAATACAATTACTCAGATAAAGAGATTGTGTTTAACAACTAATAACAAAAAAACTCAAAAAGATGGGGGTTAAAATTATTGGCACCCCTGTTTTCAGTACTCCAGCACCCTCCCTTTGCGAAGATAACGACACTGAGCCTTTTTCTAAAATGTTTTATGAGATTGGAGATCACATTGTGAGGGATCTTAGACTATTCCTCCATAAATAATCTTTCCAGGTCCTTGATATCCTTTGTCTGCTCTTATGGACTGCTCTCTTCAAATCTAACCACAGGTTTTCAATGGGGTTCAAGTCTAAATGCTCCTGTAAATCGCTCTGGATAAGAGCATCTGCTAAATTACTAATGTAAATGTAAGTCCAGAGACTGAGATGGCCATTGCAAAATGCAGATTTTGTGGTCAATTAACAATTCCTTTGTGGATTTTTATTAGTGCTTGGGGTTATTGTCTTGCTGGATGATCCACTTCCAGCCATGTGTCAGCCTCCTGGCAGAGGCAACCAGATTTTGGGTTAAAATGTCCTGGTACTTACTACTTGATAAAAAAAAAATTATGATGCCATTGACCTTAACAAGGAAGCAAAAGACCCAGATGCAGACAGTGTCGAAGTAACAAAAGTGTATTACAAAAATACACTAAGTGGTCAGTAATCCAGATCAGAGTCCAAAAGGTACAGAACGGCAGGCAGGCTCAGGGTCAGGGCAAGCAGAATGGTCAAAACCGGGAAAACTAGAAAACAGGAACTTCAAAAAGACAGGAGCAAGGGGAAAAACGCTGGTAGGCTTGACGAAACAAAACAAACTGGCAACAGACAAACAGAGAACACAGGTTTAAATACACTGGGGATAATGGGGAGGATGGGTGACACCTGGAGGGGGTGGAGACAATCACAAAGACAGGTGTGACAGTACCCCCCTCCACCTGGTGTCCTACCAGGGCACATACCTGGTTGACCGGGGTGCCGGCATTGAAACTCAGCGATGAGGCCTGGGTCCAGGATGCCCCTAGCGGGGACCCAGCATCTCTCCTCCGGGCCATAACCCTCCCAGTCAACCAGGTACTGGAATCCCCTGCCCAAAGGTCGAACCTTCAGGAGACGCCTCACCGTGTACGCCGGTTGGCCGTCGATGAGACGGGGGAGAGGGTTGGGCCTGGAAACAGGAGACAAAAGGCTGTGAGACATGGGTTTGATCCTAGACACATGAAAAGTGGGATGTATACGGAGGGTACGGGGCAACAGAAGACGAACAGCAGAGGGGCTAATGATCTTGGAGATGGGGAAAGGGCCAATAAACTGGGGGGAAAATTTGCAAAACTCCACCCGGAGGAGCAGATCTCGGGTGGACAGCCATAACTTCTGCCCGAGACGATACCGGGGTCCGGTGGCCGTCCGCTTGTCGTCGGTACCTGGAGGTGGTCTTGAGAAGAGCTGACCGGGCTCTCCTCCAGGTACGACGACAGCGGCGGACAAACATCTGGGCCGAGGGTATGCCGACCTCTTCCTCTTGCTCCGGGAAGAGCAGTGGCTGATAACACAGGAAACACTGAAAAGGCGAAAGACCCGTGGCAGAGCAGGGAAGGTTGTTGCGTGCGTATTCGACCCACACTAGTTGCTGGCTTCAGGTGGTGAGGTTAGGGGAGACCACGCAGCGCATAGTGATCTCCAGGTCTTGGTTAGAGGGTGGTAACCGGAGGACAGGCTGGCCGACGACCCAATGAATAAGCAGAACGCCTTCCAGAACCGGGACGAGAACTGAGGACCCTGGTCGGAGACCATGTCCACTGGGTGTCTATGGATCCGGAAGACGTGCTGTACCATGAGCTGAGCCGTCTCTTCGGCAGAGGGTAGCTTGGGGAGAGGAATGAAGTGGGCAGCTTTGGAAAACCGGTCCACAACTGTCAGGATGGCGGTGTTGCCATCAGATGGGGGAAGACCCGTGACAAATTCCTGGGATATGTGAGACCAGGGATGGTGAGGAACACGCAGAGGTTGGAAGAGACCAGCCGGAGCTTGCCGAGGCGTCTTGTTCTTCGCACAGATCGTGCAGGCGGCGACGAACGCGGAGACGTCAGGAACCAGGGTAGGCCACCAAAAGCGTTGTTGTACAAAGGCCAGGGTTTGGCAGGCAAGCCTGGAGGAGTGGGCCAGCATCAGGAACAAACATCCAGTTATCTGGACCCCCCCGGGGTTCGGCTGGGAATGCTGTGCCTCCCAGACCTGCTTCCCTATTCCCCAACTGAGTGCTGTCGCCAAGCACGAGGTGGGAAGGATGGTCTCGGATTCCGGGGGTGTAGCCGCGGGGCTATAGCGGTGTGACAGCGCATCTGACTTGACATTCTTGGATCGCGGTCAGCATGAGAGGGAGAAGTTGAACCGGGTGAAAAGCAGGGCCCACCTAGCTTGCCTGGAATTGAGACGCTTGGCGGTGCAGAGATATTCCAAGTTCTTGTGGTCTGTCCACACACTGAACAGATGTTCTGACCCCTCCAGCCAGTGCCTCCACTCCTCCAACGCCATCTTCACCGCGAAAAGCTCACGATTCCCCACATCGTTATTCCTCTCCATGGTTTTGAGGAGATGGGAGAAGAAGGCGCAGGGATGTAACTTGAGGTCCAAAGCTGAACGCTGGGACAGGACCACCCCCACTACAACATCCGAAGCATCGGCCTCCACCATGAACTGGCGGTACGGGTCAGGATGAACTAAGATGGAAGCAGTGGTGAAACGGCGTTTGAGGTCCCGGAACGCCCGGTCAGCAGCTGGGGACCATGTGAACGGAACCTTGGGAGAGCTGAGTGCCGACAGGGGGGAAGCCAGGGTGCTCTAATCCCGGATAAAGCGATGTTGAGGATGTCGTTTAGGTAGAAGAAGACAAACCAGTTCAACATGTTGCGGAGAACATCATTAACCAGGGCCTGGAACACAGATGGAACATTGGTAAGGCCAAATGGCACGACCAGATACTCAGAGTGACCGCTGGCCGTGTTGAAGGCAGTCTTTCACTCGTCCCCCTCCCGTATCCGCACCAGGTGGTAGGTGTTCCGTAGGTCCAGCTTGGAAAACACGTTGGCCCCCTGGAGTGGCTCGAAGGCTGAGGAGATGAGTGGTTGCGGGGAGCGGTTCTTCAGCGTGATGTCATTGAGGCCACGGTAGTCGATGCACAGGCGCAGGGTTTTGTCCTTCTCCACAAAGAAGAACCCTGAGACGGTGGGGGAGGCAGATGGACGGATGAACCCTGCAGCTAGGGAGTCCTCAATGTAGGTCTCCATAGCCTTGGTCTCCGGACCCGACAGCGAGTACAGTCGTCCACAGGGCGGAGTGGTGCCTGGGTGAAGGTCAATTCCGCAGTCGTAGGGTTGGTGTGGCGGAAGCGAAGTGGCCCGGGCCTTACTGAACACCTCCCGGAGGTCCTGGTACTCCGCGGGAATGGCGGAGAGGCCCAAGGCAACTTCTGAGCCCCCAGGAAGACGTTCCGGGGCAGGCTGCGCTGACTTCAGGCAGTGGCAGAATGGGCTCCAGCCCATGATGGCAGCAGTAGACCAGTCAATAAAGGGGTTGTGTCTCTGGAGCCAAGAGAAACCCAATACCACGGGAACTTAAGAAGACTTAATTAGCAGGAATTGAATAATCTCACTGTGGTTCCCTGATACTCGTAGGTTGATGGGGGTGGTATTGTGGGTGACCCTACCTATAGAGTGCCCGTCCAGCGCTCTAACGTCCATGGGAATGGAGAGGGGCTGAGTGGGGATGCCCAGATCAGATGCCTGGGTAGCGTCCATAAAGCTCTCATCGGCCCCAGAGTCGATGAGTACACGGAGAGATTTCGACTGGGTCCTCCACAGCAAGATGGCATGAAAGGTGGTGTGAGTAAGGGGAGAGGAAAAGTTATCTGTATGGCCCACCAGAGTACTCGCTTCTACCAGTGAGCCTGGTCTTTTAGTAGACAGGTAACACAAAATAACCAGTATTCCCGCAATACAGGCAACTCTTCGTGTGAAGCCTGTATTGCTGTTCGGCTGGAGACAGCCTAGCTCTGCCTAGTTGCATCGGCTCGGGAAGAGGTGAATCGGCAGACTTCGGAGACTCTCAGGGGAACTCAGGTAGCCTCGGGTTCTCTCAGCAACGGAGCCGTCGGGGACTTCCGGGATGCCTCGGAGGCGAGGTGGAATCCTTCCTCTCCTTCCTTCATTCCCGTAGTCGCCCATCGATCCGAATGGTCAAGGCGATGAGCTCGTCCTTTACTTCCTCCGATACTCTGTGCAGGAAATCCACTCCATAGTCCGCCACGCTGCGGGATTCTTGCCGAAGCTGGAGTAACTTCTGGGAAGCCTCACTCCCGGACAATGGAGCTTCGAAAACCTTCTTTACCTCCTGCATGAACTCCTCCAGACTGAAGCACACAGCCGACTGTTGTTCCCACACCGCCGTAGCCCATGCGAGAAACCTCCCGGACATCAGCATGATGAGATACGCTATCTTAGAGCGGTCCGAGGGGAAGGAGGAGGGCTGCAGCTCAATGATGAGCAAACACTGAGCGAGAAATGCCCGACAGGTTCCCGACTCTCCAGCGAAGCGTTCCGGGGGAGGTAAGCGGGGTTCTCGGGAAACCGGGGTGGCAGAGGAGGCTGCGCTTCTAACAGCCGGGTTACTGAGTGGCTGGAGGTTACCGTCGTGGTAGGCTGCCTGACAGACAACCCGCGGTATTTCTCCAGCACTGTGTTAAACGCTCGGTCATGGTGTTCGGCCAAGGTCTGGAACCCTTCCATGAGCCACGAAGCAACTCCTCGTGCCTTCCAATGGTGGCTCCTTGAGAGGAGATGACGATGCGGAGCTTGTCCGAGTCTACTGGGTCAGTCATGGCCAGTTTGTACTATCACGTTTCGGGAGAAGACCCAGATGCAGACAGTGTCGAAGTAACAAAAGTTTATTACAAAAACAGGGGGCAGGCAAACGACAGGTCAAGGGCAGGCAGAGGTCAGTAATCCAGATCAGAGTCCAAAAGGTACAGAACGGCAGGCAGGCTCAGGGTCAGGGCAGGCAGAATGGTCAAAACCAGGAAAACTAGAAAACAGGAACTTCAAAAAGACAGGAGCAAGGGGATAAACACTGGTAGGCTTGACGAAACACCGTGGCGGTCCACGTTGGACTTCTGGCGATGCACGGTGCCTTGGAGGTGGACGTGGGCGGCGTTCCACGTCTCCTCCGCACGCCGAAACCAGTTGTCCACCGCAGGAGCTTCGGTCTGGCTATGATGCCACGGTGCCAGGACCGGCTGATACCCTAAAACACATGGCCCATGGCAAGAACACCGACCACTCCCCCGGCCGGTCCTGGCAGTAGGACCGCAGAAACCTACCCACATCCTGATTCACCCATTCCACCTGCCCATTAGATTCGGGGTGAAACCCAGATGTTCCATGAACGCCTTCCAGACCCTAGACGTAAACTGGGGACCCCGGTCAGACACTATGTCCTCTGGCACCCCGTAGTGCCGGAAGACATGAATAAAAAGGGCTTCCGCGGTTTGCGGGGCCGTGGGGAGACCGGGCAGAGGAAGGAGGCGGCAGGCTTTAGAAAAGCGGTCCACAACGACCAGGATGGTGGTGTTACCCTGAGAGAGGGGAAGATCAGTTAGAAAATTGATCGATAAATGGAACCATGGCCATTGTGGAACTGGTAAGGGATGTAACTTACCCGCTGGAAGGTGCCTAGGTGCCTTACTCTGGGCGCACACCGAGCAGGAGGAGACATACACCCTCACGTCCTTAGCCAAGGTAGGCCACCAGTACTTCCCGGTAAGGCAGCGCACTGTACGGCCGATGCCTGGGTGACCAGAGGAGGGGGACGTCTGTGCCCAACAGATTAGACGATCACGGACACTAGACGGCAAGTACTGAAGCCCACCGGCTCAACAACGCAGGAGACCGGGAGTATGGGGGTGTTATCAATGGGCCTCTTCTCTGTGTTGTACAGCCGTGACAGTGCGTCTGCCTTCACGTTCTCAGTGCCTGGTATATAGGACAGCGTGAAATCAAACCGGGTGAAGAACAAGGCCCACCTGGCCTGGCAAGGGTTCAGCCTTCTCGCTGCCTGGATGTACTCCAGGTTACGGTGGTCAGTCCAGACGAGGAAAGGGTGTTTAGCCCCCTCGATCCAGTGCCTCCACGCTGTCAGGGCTCTGACAACAGTCAACAGCTCCCGATCACCAACGTCATAGTTCTGCTCCGCGGGGCTGAGCTTCTTAGAGAAGAAGGCACAGGGGCGGAGCTTGGGTGGCATGCCCGAGCATTCGGATAGGACAGCGCATACCCCTACCTCGGACGCGTCCACCTCCACTACGAACGGCAATGAGGGATTGGGATGGACCAGTACCGGGGCTGAGGTGAACAGAGCCCTCAGGGTACTGAAAGCCCTGTCAGCCTCAGCAGACCAGCAGAGCCGGGACGGCCCACACTTCAACAGAGAGGTGATGTGGGCTGCGACCTTGCCAAAGCCCCGGATAAACTTCCGATAGTAATTGTCAAAGCCAATGAAGTGCTGCACCTCCTTAACCATGGTCTCCCTCCATCTCCACACCTGAGAAGAACAGACATTTTTCTGCCTTGGCATTCAGGTCATGTTCCAACAGTCGCCCAAGCACTCTGCGAACCAGGGACACATGCTCGGCGTGCGTAGCGGAATACACCAGGATGTCATCGATGTAGACCACCACACCATGACCAAGCATGTCCCGAAACACATCGTTCACAAAGGACTGGAAGACTGATGGAGCATTCATCAACCCGTACGGCATCACCAGGTATTTATATAATGCCCCGTGGTGGTGCTAAATGCTGTCTTCCACTCGTCCCCTTCCCGGACACGCACCAGGTTGTACGCACTCCTGAGATCTAATTTCGTGAAGACGCGCGCCCCATGCATTGATTCGAACACCGAGGAAATGAGGGGTAGAGATAACTATAGCGAATTGTAATTTTATTAAGTGCACGGTAATCAATGCAAGGGCGCAGACCCCCGTCTTTCTTCTTCACGAAAAATAAACTTGAGGAGGCGGGTGAAGTGGAGGGACGTATGAACCCCTGACACAGGGTCTCGGAGACATATGTTTCTATAGCCTCCGTTTCAGCCTGCGACAGGGGATATACATGACTCCTGGGCTGCACAGAGTCTAACCGGAGGTTTATCGCGCAATCCCTTGAGCGATGGGGTGGTAATTTGGTCGCCTGCATTTTGGAAAAAGCGTGCTCCAAATGGAGGTATTCGGGGGGGAATGCGCACCAATGTCACTATGATTACACAGGAGACCCATAATGAGCAAATCACGTTTCATATTATTGAGTCCCTTGATTTCCCTGTTGTGTTAGGCCTTCCCTGGCTAGCACCACCGTGGTCGCACCAATGGAAACAGCTAGACACCTACCCTGACACACACGCGACCACCCTGTGAGAGCCCTCTGCGGCCATGAAAAGGTGGGGTCGTGTAGTGCTAGCCAGGGAAGGCCTAATACAACAGGGAAATCAAGGGACTCAATAATATGAAACGTGATTTGCTCATTATGGGTCTCCTGTGTAATCATAGTGACTGGTGCGGTAACCTCCCTAACAAAACCTGACCCTAATGGTCGATTGTCAAGTGCTTTGACAGGCAATGGAATAGACAGGAGAACCAATGTAATACATAGACTAAGAGCTAAAGACCTGTCCATAAAGTTCCCAGCTGTGCCTGAATCTACCAGCGCCTTACACTGGGGAACTACCATGTAATCAGGGAAGTTGACGTGGATGGTTAAATGCGCAGCAGAGGCTCTGAACAAGTGTGGGTTTGTGCTACCTGGGGTGACGCGAGAGTGCCCTGCCTGCCGCCTCCAGAACCTGAAGAACTCTGACGACATTGTGCAGCAGAATGTCCTCTTCTGCCACAAGAGTGACACTGGATCTGTCGTCCACCGTTCTCCCGGAACGCTGCACCACCCAGCTCCATCGGAACGTGAGCCGGGGAGAGGGGGGGTGAAACGGGCAGGCCCCTTCCAGGACGTCCTCTCGAAGCCAGCTGGTTGTCCAACCGGATGGCCATGTCCACCAGTTGGTCGAAGGTCAGAGTGGTATCCCAGCAGGCTAGCTCCCTTCGGACGTCCTCACGCTGGCTGCATCGGAAATGGTCGATGAGGGCCCGCTCGTTCCACCCGGAGCCAGCCGCTAGGGTTCTAAACTCCAGGAAAAAGTATTGCGCGGTCCTCGTCCCCCAGATGGAACAGATGCTCGCCCGCCTCTCTTCCTTCGGGGGGATGATCAAAGACTGCACGGAAGAGGCGAGCGAACTCTCCGTAGCTGTCCAACGCGTCTCCTCCTTCACTCCAGACCGCGTTGGCCCACTCCAGGGCTTTCTCCGAGAGGCAGGAGACGAGGGCGGACACCTTCTCCCGATCCGATGGAGCAGGGCTGATGGTGTTGAAGTAGAGGTCCAGCTGCAGGAGGAAACCCTGGCAGTGGGCAGCTGTCCTGTTGTATTCTCTTGGTAGAGACAGGTGAATACCCCTGGTTGCTGGTGTGTGGGTGGCTGGATCCGGTCGCTCAGCTGGTTCCACTGGGTCAGATCCTCTCTTCTCCAAGCGCTGGACGGCCTGGAGAACCCGATCCATCGCTTCACCCAAGCTGGCTAACATGGTGGAATGCTCCCGGACCCACTCAAGGAATCCAGGCATATTCCCCGCTCCTGCTGACTCCATGCTGTTTGGGTGTGTTATTCTGTAACAAGGTGAGTAGGATGGAGCCAGGCGCAGGAGGTGTGAATCAAAGAATAGGGTTTATTTGGCCAATACAGCAGTCTGCAATCACAAAGACAGGTGAAACAGATCACGGTGTGACACCCATAACATCAAAGATCCACCACCATATTTTACCGTAGGTATGAGATACTTTTCTGTATGTTTCTCAATGCCAAACCCACCACTTGTGTGCATGGCCAAAGAGCTCTATTTTCATGTCATCTATGGTCAGATGCTATGGTCAGAAACTGCATACAATATAGGTCAGTATTTGTATTATTTATTTTATACAGTCTTTTTTGCTCATCTTTATCAAGGGTGCCAGTAATTATGGACATTAATGTATTGCAAGGACCCCAGTAAATTGTGTTTTGGAATGCTGGTGTAGGGGATTGTTTAAGCTGAAGAGGACATATGGGGTTATTTTAAAGGCATGAGTTAGCACTTGTTTTATTTGGCTCAGGCTGAAGCGGTGTAAAATGTATCCGAAGAATATCATCCTGATCGATATACAGTACAGAAGCATTCAACAGCAACGGGAGTCTGATCAATAAATGCTGTATATCATCTTTACGAGGCGATTGTAATGTGTGCCTGAGGGTTGTTGGTATTCTCACTCACACAGTCTGAAGAGGACATTGTCATCCCCTTTTGAAAACATCATAAGCATGTTCTCGGAATACGCTTTCAGGACACGTTACTTTAAAAAACTGCCATTGTGATTGGCCCATTTCATAAACTAAAGTGTAACTGACTTAGTATAGCAACATCATCCTCTCCAAGAGTGTCTCCGAGTAGGAGTGCTAATCTACGGTAGGATCAGGTCCCCCTTCTCCATATAATCTTATTCATTAGGATCTAAAAGGCAAGACTGATCCTATATCAGCACACCTACTCTGAGACTTTCTGAATACGTGCCCCATATTCCTTATAACTGCACAATAAGACTCTTACTCATCTCTCTCCTCTGTGTGGTGTCTGATGCCCCCATCTCTGATGTCCCTTTAGAGCCAGAATGACCTGGAGGGGCAGCGGATCACCACTGGGTTCAACCTGCGCAAGAGGACCCACCAGCTCCAGCAGGCCTGCAGTCAGCTACACTGGCAGCACACGGCTGTGAGTACAGAGTCCTGTTCATTATGGGCACATAATGGAAAATGTATTTCAATGCAAAATGAAAAATGCTGCTATCTTTGACTAGAGTTGGAAAATATTGATATTGAGGACAGACCCTGATAGAGGCCTTGGGAAGACCACCATGGATCCAGAGTTAAGTCTTAGAAAGGCTCTTGTTAAGCATTCATGACTTACACCGGGTCCTTCTCATGCTATACATCCACTAAACCCATCAGACCTCCCTCTCTCTCTCGGACGCACTGACTTAAGCTGCTCTCTCCACCCTTCCACTGATCTCCCTTCTAATCAGAGCAGCACAGCCATTTTCCTTTGTTAGCGCTCCACTGGGCCCTATCTATCTCCATAGACATGAATGCATATAATCCTGGTAAGGAAGTCCACTCCAGAGGCAATAACAATAGCAGTGTCCGGAATGCACAGGGAGAGATTAGATAAGACTGGGGTCAATGCAGGGAAGGCAGATCACCAAGGTTTCTCATGAATGTGTTATGGATCAGTAACATCATATATACAGTAGAGTACAGTAGATCTGAACAAGAAGTGGAATCTATGAATCAGCTATTGTGTGAGAGCTAGAGGCTAGACCAAGAACCATAGAGAGCATAGATGGTGATAAGATAGTATTTACTAGCATAGAGAATAGAAAGCAAAGAGGACCATTCTAGACGACCCTTCGTAGCTGTTGGAGGTTTCTCAGGCTTCTTAGTGCTAACTCTGTGCTCCTTTGGCTCTGTCTGTCCCACCAGACCAGAGAGGAGATCACAGAGCTGATGACGGACATCCATCGTCTGGAGCAGGAGTGCCCCCTGAAGTTGGTCCATACCAGGCTGGAGAACAGGAACTCGAGGCCCGGAGTGGACCTCTGCAGAGACCAGGTAGAACCATAAAAATAGAATTACTGGAATGGGGAAAAAGCCCCTCAAACCAGGGCAATTTGACAGTACACTCACTATGACCGCCGGTCCACACGTCAAGGGAAATTGACTTGAATGTTAATGTCCGTTCTACTCATTCTATTCTATGGTTGATTCTAACCTGTAAAGCAGGAATGGGTATTCTTTGGTCCTATGAAAGCCTGCACACATTGACCCTTCAGAGGACCTGTTGTTGTAAAGGCTGATTTTGTCATGGAAAAGGAGCTGTGTCTCTGTTTGTCATATTATACTGAACAAAAATATAAACGCAACATGTAAAGTGTTGGTCCCATGTTTCATGAGCTGAAATAAAAGATCCCAGAAATGTTCCATACACACAAAAAGCTTATTTCTCTCAAATGTTGCACACAAATTTGTTTACATGCCCTTTAGTGAGCATTTTTCCTTTGCCAAGATACTCCATCCACCTGAAAGGTGTGGCATATCAAGAAGCTGATTAAACAGCATGATCATTACACAGGTGCACCTTGTGCTGGGGACAATAAACGTCCACAGATGTCTCAAGTTTTGAGGGAGCGTGCAATTGGCATGCTGACTGCAGGAATGTCCACCAGAGCTGTTGCCAGAGAATTGAATGTTCATTTCTCTACCATAAGCCACCTCCAACGTAGTTTTAGAGAATTTGTCAGTACGTCCAACCGGCCTCACAACCGCAGACCATGTGTAACCTCCACATCCGGCTTCTTCACATCTGTGACCAACCACCCGGACATCTGATGAAATGTAGGACTATTTCTGTCTGTAATAAAGCCTTTTTGAGTGGAAAATCTAATTTTGATTGGCTGGACCTGACTTCCCAGTGGGCCCTCCCAGGCCCACCCATGGCTGCGCCCCTGCCCTGTCATGTGAAATCCATAAATTAGGGCCGAATGAATTTATTTCAATTGACTGATTTCCTTCTATGAACTGTAACTCAGTAAAATCTTTGAAACTGTTGCATGTTGCATTTATATTTTTGTTCAGTATATAATGTGTGTCCATGCCTTGACTCTGTAATCTCTGTAGGTGCATTCTGGGCTGGTGGAAGAGGCTAAGCAGTTGGGAGCCACCATAGAAGCATTACAGCAGAATCTAGCCAAGTCTATGTGAGTGTTGTTGTTATTTATTTTTATTTATTTTATTTTTGGTCATTTAGCAGACGCTCTTATTGAGTTGCTATGAAACTGAGCACATCATATGTTCACCTCGTATGGCTCTTTCACAGCATATTGAACATCTGATGTGCTCACTTTCATAGCATATTGGCGTTTAATATAAGGACCCCCCACACACACACACCATCTAACCCTGTGTTGCTGTTCTGTGACCCTGTGTACCAGGCACTCTCTGCAGTCCTTAGAGGAGCACCAGGCCTGTATGGGAGAAGACCTGTCCAGGAAGCAGGAGGCCCTGGAGCTGGAGCAGCGAAGCAACCACATCCACCAGCGCCTGGAGGCCCTGCCTGAGGCTGACAGCCAAGATCATCCCTGGAGTCACCGTCCCCAAGCCCGGCTTCACCAGAGAGATGTACTGATGAGGTGGACACACACATGAACACACGCACGCACGAACGCACGCACGCTTGTATTCATGACCATAAAGCATTTTGAAATTCACTATGTACGGAGCGGTCGTACTTTGACTCCCATTCCCTGACTGAATTGTGGATTTACAATAGCGATCAATTGAACTAAAGCCTCACACAGTTTAAAATGTGTGGTGTTTATTACAAAGAATACACAGGTAAATATACAATACGTTTATAATATAGAAAAATTACAAAATAAGGAATTGTTTTTAAAACAAATTATTTTAGAGCGTTATATAAAAGAATATCAAGAGGAGGTAGTATAAAAATGATAGCTACTACAAAAACAGTCAACACACTGGGCGAAAGTTGATCTTTCCATTTTTAGAACTCGTCAATTGGCCAACAAGCAGTTCACTCTCCACATTGTTCCAATGCATTGAAAGGTCATGCTGCTCACAGGGCAGGAAGCTCCTCCCAAAGCGTTTTGTACACTTACTGTCCTTTTTATGAGTCCATCTTTGAGTAGGGGAGTGTAGCGAAATAACTTGGGTACTGTAATCAATGGTTCACCGTTACAAGTTGTCCTCAAAATGCTCCTGAAGCCTCTCTCCTCTGTTACTGTATAATTTGTGTCTCCTAAACAGAAACCCAAATATGTGTAAATACAACAACACACTATACATTTTTTACATTTAGCAGACATTCTTATCCAGAGTGACTTACAGGAGTAATTAAGGTTTAGTGCCTTGCTCAAGGGCACATCAACAGATTTCTTACCTAGTCGGCTCGGGGATTCGAACCAGCGACCTTTCAGGTACTGGCCCAATGCTACCTGACGCCCTATACTGAACTGATAGAATAAACAAAGCTATGCTACCTGCCGCCCTACACTGTACTGATAGAATAAACAAAATAATTGTAATATCAATGTGGCATATCATGCCATGCCTTGAGGTGATATTGTAGCTTCCCATTTTGAGGTGTCCATCCCTTTAATTAAAAGAAAAATCTTTTTTTTTCTTTTTTTTCCCTTCTGCAGTCTGTCAGCGACCTCCTTTTCCTTGCTATATATGGCTTAATCTTACAGTATGTACTGTAGCTCAAAATGAAATTTGTATCTGCGCTGCATGACTATTTGCTCAGTGGTGTCAGTGTGTTACCGTACCTCCACAGTAGAAAAGCTAGCGCTGCTCCACAGACCAGCAGGATGATGACAGAGACCACTGCCACCGTGGTCCTTTTGCCCTCTCTCTCACACGGCTCTGACGGACCAGACAGGACAAGGTCACAACAAAACAATATGGGGACATGTTATGGTGTCCATAGGACAGCCTCGGAGTCACTCGGACTTGGCTCTCTAAAATATGAACACTGTACATATTAACATGAACGCTACATAGGGCACACCACTCACACTCACAGAGAGGCTGTACCTTCAATGGATACAGATGGTGTGGCACTAGCTTGGGCATCGACTAGGTTCTGCATTCAACAATGCCTCTGTCAAGGAGATATGAGATTTCTTACCCATGCTTTGCAGTACTATTACCAGTGGTGTAAAGTACTTAAGTAAAAATACTTTAAAGTACTACTTAAGTAGTTTTTTGGGGTATCTGTACTTTACTTGACTATTAATATTTTTGGCAACTTTTACTTTTACTTCACTACATTCCTAAAGAAAATAATGTACTTTCTACTCCATACATTTTCCCTGACACCCAAAAGTACTCGTTACATTTTGACAGGAAAATGGTCCAATTCACACACTTATCAAGAGAACATCTCTGGTCATCCCTACTGCCTCTGATCTGGCGGACTCACTAAACACAAATGCTTCGTTGGTAAATGATGTCTGAGTGTTGGAGTGTGCCCCTGGCTATCCGTAAATAAATAAAAAAAAACAGAAAATTGTGCCGTCTGGTTTTCTTAATATAAGGAAGTTGAAATGATTTATACTTTTACTTTTGATACTTAAGTACATTTTAGCATTTCCATTTACTTTTGATTCTTAAGTATATTTAAAACAAAATACTTTTAGACTTTTACTGAAGTAGTATTTTACTGGGTGACTTTCACTTTTACTTGAGTCAGGTATCTTTACTTTTACTAAAGTATGACAATTTAGTACTTTTACTCAAGTATGACTATTACATAGAACATTGGTCACCAACCCTGGTCCTGGAGAACTACAGGGTTTGCAGGGTTTTCTTACAACCTAGCACAACCACATGTGATTCAGCCTTGAGCTGCGCTAGGTAGCTAGATGAGCAATCTGCATACACTGTAGCTCTGCATGACCAGGGTGGGTGACCACTGGCATAGAGACTGACAGACAGATGGAGTTTGTGTAAACTTATGGCTGATTCACACTATAGGGCCAACATTGTCCTTTCTAGGATGGTTCCAACAAAAACAGTATGGTGGATGCGTAACCAGGCCATGCCAGTACAGCTTGTCTTCGCTCGGTTTGGACCTGTAGTGTGAATCAGGCATGAGAGACAGATGGAGTTTGTGTAGAGACTGAGAGACAAATGGGGTTAGTTAGTGCGTGGGGTTCCATACCTGCTGTGTAGGTGGCAGAGCTGTGGCCCAGCTTGTTGCTCACCATGCAGGTGAAGTGACCACAGATGGGGGCGGAGGAGACGAACAGGGTCTTCCCATCAGGCGACACGTGTCCCACAACATCGGTGATGGCTGCCCGCTCGTGGAGCCAGCTGAATTTAAGGTCTGTCCCCCAGGTCTCCACACAGAACAGGGAGGAGTGGGACACGTTCACTCTCACTGAGGGGTGGTGCACAGCCTCTGAGAGGAAAGACAAGAGACAGAGAAAAGAGAATGAGACCAGGTGTGAAAAAAGTGAGACTTGGAAGTTGGAACCGAAAATTGTCTTGAAGAGGAGAAAGAGAGAGACAGAGTGGAGAGAGAACAGAGGGTGGTTGCGTTGTGAAGTAACAATGTGAGTTGAGGCTTGGTGGTGGTGACTTGAGAAGTATGAGGAGAAAACAGATCAGAAACTTAGAAAGAAGACGTGACAGAAAGAAATATAGATCTTGGAACTATTGAATGGAGATTGTGCGAGACAGTCGTTGGACTAATAAACTGAAATACTACCTACTCAAAGTTGAGTGTTCGACTGCAGTGAAGCATACATTTATATTATAAAGACAAAGAAAGAGCTTAGGCAGAACTGACTGAACAGCTTATCCTCTATAAGAACATAACTCCAGGGGACAGGAAGGAATATCTAGGAATGTATTCAAAACAGCAACTTAATCAGAAAGTCTGTCAGCTGTATTGTCACATAACTAACACGTCATTATAGTTACATTTAAGTAATACGTTGCATAGGTGCAACGGTTAAATGTCACTACTTTGATATATTTTAATGAGACCATGTTGACCGTCGTACCGTACTCCTTGACGATACACTGCGCAGAGGTCTTGACGCCAGCCTGGTCAGTGACGGTCACGATGTACACCCCGCTGTCCGCCACGCCAAAGCCCTCCAGCTTCAGTATTGCCCCCTGCTGCTCCACACTCAGACGCCCGTCCAAGCGTCTTTCTTGACCGGGGAATGTAATCAACGTCACCTTCCCAGGATTCCCTGGAGGTTTTGCGTTTTCTGGCTCCCGCTCCCAGGTTATCATAGAGATATTTTCTTTGGGACCGCGGTCGATCTGGACCTGGAGAACTAGACGTCCGGCTGGGAGTACATTGACCGGCTGCAGGGTCTGGAAGTGGACCGACACACACTGGTACCTACAAGACACTGGGGACAGAAACATGATCATACGTTTTTATTGTTTTGTGGTGATTGGAAATCAATACCTTACTAACACCTGGTGGAGACTAATGGAGAGAGAAATTGGAGGAAGGGTTCATTGTAATGGCAGGAGTGGAATTAATGGTAATTTCAATGAGCCTGTCCTCCGATTTAAAATGACACCAGCCTCCACTGCTAACCACTGATATCATTGGATTCTATGCTTTTTATGACTTAGCTCATGAGTTCTTACATTTATATTTAGTATGAAGTGAACAGGACTTTCATCAGGTAATGTCAACAAGTGACTGATAGCACTTGACAGTTCTGCCTGGTGTGATGTTTGTCAAGCTTCGTTGTTACATCACTAACCCTCTGTGGAAACCTCCATCTAACACAAAGGGAAAGTTTACATCTCCTAAAGGAGAAGATATCATTTCCTCAGAAGACGCAGATTGAAACACACCCTATTGTCTCAATCACCTCAGATGACCAGAGCTGCACGCTTCTTGGCTCGGTCTAGACATATACAATAGTACTGTATTCTTTGGCTTTGACTTTGTCCTCATGAGGACCTAAAATAACTGAAACCGTGTTCTTTCAAAAGTGCTGATGCAAGCAACTGCGAAATAATTATTACAGACGTTGAGTGTGCACTGAAGACAGTTTATCACACACAAACTGAAAAACTTGAGAATCTATTTTGATGTAATCTCGACATCCAGAACCAAATGTTAAGGCTGTCACGTGAGACCACTGATAATGTGTCAGTTCAAAACTAATATGGTAAATACAACATACACAAATGGCCAAATAGAGCAGTCAACTACACTGCGCCTTGTTGCACCAATACACTTAGATACAGTAGTGTGGCATTTTTACATAATGTATCATGTTGCACAGAAGCACTTACACAAGAGCAGCAGTAGCAAAGAGAGGCTCCAGGAGAGACAGTGTTGCAGCCTCATGGCACCTGTGTGTGAGTCTGTGAGACAGAGAGAGAGAGAGAGAGAGAGAGAGAGAGAGAGAGAGAGCATTTGTTTTGGATGGTTCCCATGACCTCTCTGATAATAGACTAATAGAGACCCAGTTTTCCAACGAAGAGGTCATTGTTTCACTTACTTTCAAAGTCTGACATAGTAGTTTGCGTTAAGTAACCGGTCTATATTTATGCATAGAGAATGACTTGCACTTGAGCAAACTCAGCAGCAGTTTGAAATTTACTTACCTTATCAGCTGTACAATGGATTAGGAGTCAGAGATTATGAGTCCGGAAGTGGCAGGAGTGCATTCATTCAAAAGGAACCCGTTTCCAGGGGTAGGGCACGGCCGGCCAGGCAGCTTGGATGCAGTTTTACAATATAAAAACACCAGTCATGTCGTCAATAAAATCCTTTAGCAAATAGAACAGAAAAATGTCAACCCTCAGAAACAAGAAGTTGCTCTGATAGATTGCAGTCTGGTGCAGGACTTTGTACTCACAGCCCGTCCCTATGTGAGGTCCAGCCAGTTAGTTAGGCGTCACCTTGTTTTCAAGTGGTGCAATTTCCCCTTTCCTGTACAGTAAATGCCACTACTCAGCTGTGTTTAAACAAGTGGATTCTATTGTATTCTCTTGTAAAATGATCACACTGATTATCACTCCTCCCCAATCATCTATTTGTGTCCATGTACCCTTTCAAATGACAATGCAACAAATCATATTGTCCAGACACATACTTTCACACCAAGGTTTGGACACAATGAGCAAATAGAAAAGTAAATGAAATTAGAATAGCATTCTCTCAAGGGAAAGTTAACAATGTTGTAATGCTGTGTTCAAAAATGGGCTTTGTAGTTTTTTATTTTTTATTTTTTTTAGTTGAAACTGGACACATCAGATACTCTTCATTATTATTCTGGTTATGATGGGTTTTGCTACAACAATATCAAGCTATTCCTTAAAGATGCATTCCAGCTATTTTGGAACTTTTCCTGTTGAGAAACAATATCCCACGTATAAATACAGTAATGTTCACACACTTATGGGTAAAAAAAAGATGTATTGAGAAAAACTGTTTTTTTTTAGACACAAGTCCAAAACGTAATGGAGTAGGCCATTCAAGGAGTTGGTCTGATGGTGCCCTCTGATGTCATCAGCCTCTCCCCTTGCTTGCAGAAACAATAGAGGAGCAATAGAGAACAAAAGAGGAAAGGCCCACGCCCCACTTGTGCTATGTCATGACATACCTGGAACACCTATTGAGATGTGCATTTTGTTAAGTAAATCAGAAGTTAAATGAGGTGAAAAGGAGACTGGAGTGTGACTTTAATTTGGTTTAAAAAAAAATCTGTCTACTTTTGCAAAAACAATAAACAATACAGTACATTATTTTCAATTCACATTCTCTGTGAATGACATTGACCATCCATAAACGATATTATGAATAGAGGCAGTTATAAAACAAGCCAGTGGATGGAGATAACTCATCAAATAGGAGGTGCTTGTCCTCACTTCACCTGACAGCAGAGATTATGCAGAGAATCAATCACTCATCCAGACTGGTGTGTTTCTATGTCTCTTCACTGTCTCCTATGGAAGTGTAGCAAAGTGGACGCTTACAAAGATTTCCTTGCAGGTTATAAAATAGGTTAAATGCACACATGCACTGTCACAATAATGTGCATTTATTCCATTTGCTTTATAGCATACAGTGCATTTGGAAAGTATTCAGACCGCTTGACTTTTTCCACATTTTGTTACAGCCGTATTCTAAAATGGATTAAATAAATAGAAATTCTCATCAATCTACACACAATACCGCATATTGTCAATGTGAAAACAGGTTGTTAGAATTAGAAAAAGAGAAACACCTTATTTACATAAGTATTCAGAGCCTTTGCTGTGAGACTGAAAGTTGAGCTCAGGTGCATCCTGTTTCCATTGATCATCCTTAAGATGTTTCTACAACTTGATTGGAGTCCACCTGTCGTAAATGCAATTGATTGGACATGATTTGGAAAGGCACAAACCCGTCTATATAAGGTACCACAGTTGACAGCGCATGTCATAGCAAAAACCAAGCACTGAGGTCGAAGGAATTATCCGTAGAGCTCCGATACAGGATTTTGTCGAGGCACAGATCTTGGGAAGGGTACCAAAAAATGTCTGCAGCATTGAAGGTCCCCAAGAACACAGTGGCCATCATTCTTAAATGGAAGAATTTTGGAACCATTTACATAAAAATAATTTAGCAGACGCTCTTATCTAGAGTGACTTACAAATTGGTGCATTCACCTTATGATAGCCAGTGGGACAACCACTTTACAATATATATATATATATATATATATATATATATATATATATATATATATATATATATATATATATATATATATATATATATATATTACTTTGGGGTGGGGTAAGGGGGGGTAGAAGGATTACTTTATCCTATCCCAGGTATTCCTTAAAGAGGTGGGGTTTCAAGAGTCTCCGGAAGGTGGTGAGTGACTCCGCTGTCCTGGCGTCGTGAGGGAGCTTGTTCCACCATTGGGGTGCCAGAGCAGCGAACAGTTTTGACTCGGCTGAGCGGGAACTGTGCTTCCGCAGAGGTAGGGGGGCCAGCAAGCCAGAGGTGGATGAATGCAATGCCCTCGTTTGGGTGTAGGGACTGATCAGAGCCTGAAGGTACGGAGGTGCCGTTCCCCTCACAGCTCCGTAGGCAAGCACCATGGTCTTGTAGCAGAAGTGAGCTTCAACTGGAAGCCAGTGGAGTGTGCGGAGGAGCGGGGTGATGTGAGAGAACTTGGGAAGGTTGAACACCAGACGGGCTGTGGCGTTCTGGATGAGTTGTAGGGGTTTAATGGCACAGGCAGGGAGCCCAGCCAACAGCGAGTTGCAGTAGTCCAGACGGGAGATGACAAGTGCCTGGATTAAGACCTGTGCCGCTTCTTGTGTAAGGCAGGGTCGTACTCTGCGAATGTTGTAGAGCATGAACCTACAGGATCGGTCACCGCCTTGATGTTAGCGGAGAACGACAGGGTGTTGTCCAGGGTCACGCCAAGGCTCTTTGCACTCTGGGAGGAGGACACAACAGAGTTGTCAACCGTGATGGCGAGATCATGGAACGGGCAGTCCTTCCCCGGGAGGAAGAGCAGCTCCGTCTTGCCGAGGTTCAGCTTGAGGTAGTGATCCGTCATCCACACTGATATGTCTGCCAGACATGCAGAGATGCGATTCGCCACCTGGTTATCAGAAGGGGGAAAGGAGAAGATTAATTGTGTGTCGTCTGCGTAGCAATGATAGGAGAGGCCATGTGAGGATATGACAGAGCCGAGTGACTTGGTGTATAGCGAGAATAGGAGAGGGCCTAGAACTGAGCCCTGGGGGACACCAGTGGTGAGAGCACATGGTGCGGAGACGGATTCTCGCCACGCCACCTGGTAGGAGCGACCTGTCAGGTAGGACACAAGCCAAGAGTGAGCCACGCCGGAGATGCCCAACTCGGAGAGGGTGGAGAGGAGGATCTGATGGTTCACAGTATCAAAGGCAGCAGATAGGTCTAGAAGGACGAGAGCAGAGGAGAGAGAGTTAGCTTTAGCAGTGCGGAGAGCCTCCGTGACACAGAGAAGAGCAGTCTCAGTTGAATGACCAGTCTTGAAACCTGACTGGTTTGGATCAAGAAGGTCATTCTGAGAGAGATAGCAAGAGAGTTGGCTAAAGACGACACGCTCAAGAGTTTTGGAGAGAAAAGAAAGAAGGGATACTGGTCTGTAGTTGTTGACATCGAAGGGATCGAGTGTAGGTTTTTTGAGAAGGGGTGCAACTCTCGCTCTCTTGAAGACGGAAGGAACATAGCCAGCGGTCAAGGATGAGTTGATGAGCGAGGTGAGGTAAGGGAGAAGGCACCAGAAATGGTCTGGAGAAGAGAGGAGGGGATAGGGTCAAGCGGGCAGGTTGTTGGGCGGCTGGCCATCACAAGTCGCAAGATTTCATCTGGAGAGAGAGGGGAGAAAGAAGTCAAAGCATAGGGTAGGGCAGTGTGAGCAGGACCAGCGGTGTCATTTGACTTAACAAACGAGGATCGGATGTCGTCAACCTTCTTTTCAAAATGGTTGACGAAGTCATCCACAGAGAGGGGGGGGGGGGGGATTCAGCAGGGAGGAGAAGGTGGCAAAGAGCTTCCTAGGGTTAGAGGCAGATGCTTGGAATTTAGAGTGGTAGAAAGTGGCCTTAGCAGCAGAAACAGATGAATAAAATGTAGAGAGGAGGGAGTGAAAAGATGCCAGGTCCGCAGGGAGTCTAGTTTTCCTCCATTTCCGCTCGGCTGCCCGGAGCCCTGTTCTGTGAGCTCGCAATGAGTCATCAAGCCACGGAGCTGGAGGGGAGGACCGAGCCGGCCGGGAGGATAGGGGACATAGAGAGTCAAAGGATGCAGAAAGGGAGGAGAGGAGGGTTGAGGAGGCAGAATCAGGAGATTGGAGGGAGAAGGATTGAGCAGAGGGAAGAGATGATAGGATGGAAGAGGAGAGAGTAGCGGGAGAGAGAGAGCGCATTACCATCTGAGTAGGGGCAGAGTGAGTAGTGTTGGAGGAGAGCAAGAGAGAAAAGGATACAAAGTAGTGGTCGGAAACATGGAGGGGAGTTGCAGTGAGATTAGTAGAAGAACAGCATCTAGTAAAGATGAGGTCAAGCGTATTGCCTGCCTTGTGAGTAGGGGGGGACGGTGAGAGGGTGAGGTCAAAAGAGGAGAGGAGTGGAAAGAAGGAGGCAGAGAGAAATGAGTCAAAGGTAGACGTAGGGAGGTTGAAGTCCCCCAGAACTGTGAGGGGTGAGCCATCCTCAGGAAAGGAACTTATCAAGGCGTCAAGCTCATTGATGAACTCTCCAAGGGAACCTGGAGGGCGATAAATGACAAGGATATTAAGCTTAAATGGGCTAGTGACTGTGACAGCAAGGAATTCAAATGAGGAGATAGACAGATGGGTCAGGGGAAAAATAGAGAATGTCCACTTGGGAGAGATGAGGATTCCTGTGCCACCACCCCGCTGACCAGATGCTCTCGGGGTATGCGAGAACACATGGTCAGACGAGGAGAGAGCAGTAGGAGTAGCAGTGTTTTCAGTGGTAATCCATGTTTCCGTCAGCGCCAAGAAGTCGAGGGACTGGAGGGTAGCATAGGCTGAGATGAACTCTGCCTTGTTGGCAGCAGAACGGCAGTTCCAGAGGCTGCCTGCGACCTGGAACTCCACGTGGGTGGTGCTTGCAGGGACCACCAGGTTAGAGAGGCAGCAGCCACTCTGTGTGAGGCGTTTGTATAGCCTGTGCGGATAGTCTACCACTCCAGTATTTACATTCATCTCACTAGCCTGGTCCCAGACTTGTTTGTGGCATGATAATGACCATGGGAGTTGTCAATGACCATAGTAGGAGTTGACAATTACCATAGGAGTTGTCATGACCATAAGAGTTGTCAATGACCAAAGGAGTTGGCAAGACACCACAAACAGATCTAGGACCAGTCTATAATCTCCCTGCTTCTCTTCTCTCCCCACCCTAGATGCAGTGGATGGCGTGACTATGTTTGTGCCGTCAGTGGCTCTGGAGGGGGGCAATGTGTCTTTGCGCTGTACCTGGACCAAGGGGACAGAGACCAGTGTGCTGTGGGGTAAAGGGGGCTCTGCTCTCACCTCAAACTCCAGGGTAACTATCAAAGGGGGCTACCTGGTGATCAACCCGGCCTCGAGGGAAGACGCTGGGGTCTACACTCAATCAATCAATCAATCAATTTTATTTTATATAGCCCTTCTTACATCAGCTAATATCTCGAAGTGCTGTACAGAAACCCAGCCTAAAACCCCAAACAGCTAGTAATGCAGGTGTAGAAGCACGGTGGCTAGGAAAAACTCCCTAGAAAGGCGAAAACCTAGGAAGAAACCTAGAGAGGAACCAGGCTATGAGGGGTGGCCAGTCCTCTTCTGGCTGTGCCGGGTGGAGATTATAACAGAACCATGCCAAGATGTTCAAAAATGTTCATAAGTGACAAGCATGGTCAAATAATAATCAGGAATAAATCTCAGTTGGCTTTTCATAGCCGATCATTAAGAGTTGAAAACAGCAGGTCTGGGACAGGTAGGGGTTCCATAACCGCAGGCAGAACAGTTTAAACTGGAATAGCAGCAAGGCCAGGCGGACTGGGGACAGCAAGGAGTCACCACGGCCGGTAGTCCCGACGTATGGTCCTAGGGCTCAGGTCTCTCAGTTGGCTTTTCATAGCCGATCATTAAGAGTTGAAAACAGCAGGTCTGGGACAGGTAGGGGTTTCGTAGCCGCAGGCAGAACAGTTGAAACTGGAATAGCAGCAAGGCCAGGCGGACTGGGGACAGCAAGGTGTCATCATGCCCGGTAGTCCTGACGTATGGTCCTAGGGCTCAGGTTCTCAGAGAGAAAGAGAGAACGAGAGAATTAGAGAGAGCATACTTAAATTCACACAGGACACTGGATAAGACAGGAGAAGTACTCCAGGTATAACCAACTAACCCCAGCCCCCCGACACATAAACTACTGCAGCATAAATACTGGAGGCTGAGACAGGAGCGGTCCGGAGACACTGTGGCCCCATCCGAAGAAACCCCCGGACAGGGCCAAACAGGAAGGATATAACCCCACCCACTCCGCCAAAGCACAGCCCCCGCACCACTAGAGGGATATCCCCAACCACCAACTTACAATCCTGAGACAAGGCCGAGTATAGCCCACAGAGGTCTCCACCACAGCACAAACCAAGGGGGGGGGCGCCAACCCAGACAGGAAGATCACGTCAGTAACTCAACCCACTCAAGTGACGCACCCCTCCCAGGGACGGCATGAAAGAGCACCAGCAAGCCAGTGACTCAGCCCCTGCAACAGGGTTAGAGGCAGAGAACCCCAGTGGAGAGGGGAACCGGCCTGGCAGAGACAGCAAGGGCTGTTCGTTGCTCCAGCCTTTCCGTTCACCTTCACACTCCTGGGCCAGACTACACTCAATCATATGACCTACTGAAGAGATAAGTCTTCAGTAAAGACTTAAAGGTTGAGACCGAGTCTGCGTCTCTCACATGGGTAGGCAGACTGTTCCATAAAAATGGAGATCTATAGGAGAAAGCCCTGCCTCCCGCTGTTTGCTTAGAAATTCTAGGGACAATTAGGAGGCCTGCGTCTTGTGACCGTAGCGTACGTATTGGTATGTACGGCAGGACCAACTCGGAAAGATAGGTAGGAGCAAGCCCATGTAACGCTTTATAGGTTAACAGTAAAACCTGCACCGCCGCTAACCTCGTCAGCGCTCAGACCGTCTCGAAGACCCTCACAGTTTACTGTGAGTCATTGCATGCCCAGCTGCTAATGCTAATGCTAATAACATAAGCTAATTAGACTCCCACACAGTCTCACCAGTGAGCGGGCCGGATTACCAATTTATAGGCCACCCACTGGGGAGCCAGGCCCAGCCAATCAGAATGAGTTTTTCCCCACAAAATATCTTTACTACAGACAGAAATACTCCTCAGTTTCATCAGCTGTCTGGGGGCTGGTCTCAGACAATCCCACAGGTGAAGAACTGGATGTGGAGGTCCTGTGCTGGCGTGGTTACACGTGGTCTTCGGTTGTGAAGCCTGTTGGACGTACTGCCAAATTCTCTAAAACGACGTTGGAGGCAGCTTATGATAGAGAAATGAACATTAAATTCTCTGGCACAATTCTCTGGCAACAGCTCTGGTGGACATTCCTGCACTCAGCATGCCCAAACTTGTTCCCCCAAAACTTGAGACGTCTGTGGAATTGTGTTGTGTGACAAAACTGCACATTCTAGAGTGGCCTTTTATTGTCCCCAGCAAAAAGTGCACCTGTGTAATGATCATGCTGTTTAATCAGATTTAAATCAGGTGGATGGATTATCTTGGCAAATGAGAAATGTCCACTAACAGGGATGTAAAGAAATGTGTGCAATTTTTTTTAGAGAAATAAAAAAAAAATTGTTTCAGCTAATGAAACATCGGACCAACATTTTACATGTTGCATTTTTATTTTTGTTCAGTATAAAAGTACCCCAATGCCCCAGGGCAGTGATTGGGGACATTGCCCTCTGTAGGGTGCCGTCTTTCAGATGGGATGTTAAACGGGTGTCCTGACTCTCTGTGGTCACTAAAGATCCCATGGCACTTAACGTCAGAGTAGGGTTGTTAACCCCCGGTCAACTTACCTGGTAAAATAGGGGGGAAAAAACTTTTAGAATAGCATGAGGTTATAATATAATAATAATATAATATGCCATTTAGCAGACGCTTTTATCCAAAGCGACTTACAGTCATGTGCGCATACATTTTTACGTATGGGTGGTCCCGGGGATCGAACCCACTACCCTGGCGTTACAAGCGCCATGCTCTACCAATTGAGCTACAGAGGACCACCTTAGCTATAAGACTGCACAATTTTCACTATGCCCCATGGCAAAATGTGTAGTAGCTCAGGGAAAACTGTGGCCCCAGATGTGGTGGTCCGGCTCTGACTGTGAGTCACTATCTAGTGTCCAGGGTTGTGTTAATTAAGACACACACACACAAAAAAGATGGTGTGTCTTATTTGAGAAGTCAGGGTAGTCTTCCATGTTTTAGTCTGTTTTCTTTTGTTTGGTGCCTAATGAACACGACCCAGCAGCTAAAATGCTAATGCTAATACTATGAGCTAGTTGTTATACTAGCTAGCATTACACCAAGTAATGTAACTGCCAGTTAGCCACAGAAGCGCATCACTATATGGGCTACAGGGCTAATTTGCATTAGCATACCCAACCCCAGTAACATTGATCCCATGCATTTTGAGGTGAAACTTTACTGTGACAGCCTGTGAGCCACAGGGTTTGTCTGTGAGTCTGTCTGTTGATGTTCCTTCCCCCACTCTGCCTCCAGATGGTCCCGACAATCCGACTCCAGACAATTCGACTCATCTGCGTGTCCGACTCCCTGCCCCCCGCCACCTTCTCCTGACAAAACAACAATGAACTGGTGGCATCTGGCCAACAGGACAGTGGGGTGTTCAGCCTCCAGACCTTCTCCACCAACCAGAGCGGCCAAAGCAAGTGCGTGGCTAGCAACGCCATCACGGGCATGACGTCGGAGCAGGGGACGGACCTGGCAATCGCGGGTGAGTTATGCGGGATGAACACTGGCCTTGACCACTGCCGTGACTCATTCTGGTGACTGTTAGTTTTGGACGGCGCAGCGGCATCCATCTTTGAGTGGAGAGAGGGGAACATTTTGGCACAGCCTAGACCATAAGCGAAAGATTGATCAATCCAAATGCTCTCGTAATGAGAATCTAACTCATTTTCTATGACTTTCAGCTGTCTTTACTGATCTTCCCTTCATTTCCACCACTCGTTCTCTCTCACCTCTCTTCCCCTGCCATCACTTCATCATACTCTTTCAGAAAGCTCATTCTTTCTTTTCCATTTGTCTGTCTGGGCTCCGTGTCTCAGACTCATTATCCTTATTCATTATCCACCTGCTCATCACTCTTTCTGTCTCCCTCCCCCTCATCCCTCCACCTTCCCTATGTCTCAGGCACATGCCTCAGTGCAGGGGCAGTGGCGGGCATTGTGATTGGCTGTGTGGTCGCTCTGATCTTAATCATCAAAGCCATCGTACTCCTGGTGTGCTGGAGGAGAGGTGAGTGAGAGTGTGTCTGTCTCTGTCTCTGTCTGTCTGTCTGTCTGTCTGTCTGTCTGTCTGTCTGTCTGTCTGTCTGTCTGTCTGTCTGTCTGTCTGTCTGTCTGTCTGTCTAGGAAGTCCCCTGTTTAGCCATGGAAGTAATGTAAGTATGTCATAGTAATATCTTATGAACTCGTTGTAAGCATTTACATTGACCTGTGTATACTATGCTCATGTAAACATATGTGACCGATCGCCTCTATTCGGTCTTATGTAGCAAAGTTTGAAATTGTGTTTTTTACATTGGATAAAAGTAGACTCAGAGCTAGAAAATTGTATATCGTACACTGCAGTTGAGGAACAATGGGAAAGTAATTCTGCTTTGAAAGTTGATAAACTTGTAACCCCACCATCTTAAGCCTAAGCCCCACCCATCTCTTTAAGGATTCACATGTGGTAAACACAAGCTATATCAAATAAAATCTATGTTTATTTGTCAAATACACCGGATACAGAAGGTGTAAACGGTACAGTGAAGTGGTTACTTACATAGTAGCAATATCAAAATCAGAAAGTGTCCAGATAAAATATTTCATAAATATTTTATAATTATTAGATGACGCCTACCTGACACAGTTGGCTAAATTGATGGGTCATGTGAAGAAAATGCTATAACCACCCCCCAGCCACATCTAGCTAAATGGATGGGTCACTATTGTCTAGACATGTACTGTACACATGTTCATGAAATACAATAGATGGCCGTAATCACCCCAGACACACCTGGCTAATTTGATGGGTCATGTAATAATCGGGCCGAAGTGGAGTCTTTTGTTTAGACATGTAGCTAGCTAGGTAACTAGCTAGCTAAACAATGAACCAACATAATCCCATCTCATACTACTAGCAATACAAACATTGTCATAGCTGTAGTATGAATCTGCAGGTAGCTAAAGCTAACATACTAGGTTCAATGATAGCTAGCTAACATTAGGCTATAACTAGCAATGCAAATAGATTTCTGATTCGAATAATATTACTACACAGATCATACACGTAATGTTAGCTAGCAAGCTAACGTTTGCTAACTAACAGTGCGCTTTAACTTGCAATAAAACTGACTTCCTGACAAAATTTGAAACTTATATCTGAAAATGTAGCTAGACTCTTACCCGTATACATGGATGAACGCTTCACGGCAGACTGGAACCATTTAACTCTGTTTTGTTTGTAGATGCATCTTGTTTAGCAAGCGTTTTGTCAAGTCACTCTGGTTCACACTGACCGTGGCGTGTGCAGAAGGTAGCCAATCACTTTTCCCAACTGATCTGTCGATAGCGGTGTAGTAGAAAGGACTATCAACACATACTGAACAGCTCACGTTATAAACAGAAGCATGCTACATGGCAGACCAATCCAAACTCACCTCCCGGCATAGAGCAAGTCAAAGTGTACAAATATTTGGGAGTGTGGGTGGATGACAAGCTGAGCTTCACAGTTCATGTGGAGAACTTGATAAGGAAGCTCAAGCTGAGAATAGGTAATTTACCCAAGTTACTGTAATTTTGGTAATTAAAAGGCAATCTATGGCAATCTATGGTAACTTTGGTAATTTAGACTTGAATAACTTGAAAAATATTTATTCATATAAAGTATTAACATTTTATATCTGTGTCAATATTGTCCATGAGTTTCTAGTGGATAGACCATATGGTTCAAGAGAAAATTAATCATTTTCTATTAAGGTCTCTTTAGTCTGAAATTCCTGTTCAAGTGAGCACAGCACAACAAGGTGAGTCCAAACATATATTGTATGCTGTTGCATAAATGATGTAATATGCCAGGGAGATATGTATACTGTAGCTAAGAAAGTAATACTAAGTGTATGTGAAAAAAGTATGAAAAATGTATGCACTCACTAACTCTAAATCTAAATCTAACTCTAAATAAGAGCGTCTGCTAAATGACTAAAATGTAAATGTAAATGTAAAATAGCCTAATTAATGAAAAAAGCATCTAATCAACTATGACATTATATTAAATTAACTCACCAGTTTGATGCCAAAACATTAACAACAAAGACATATTGACATGGAAAAATAAATATATAAAGGATACGTCATGCTGAAACCCTCATATTAAACACCAATGGTATTCACTAAGTTGATGGATTATATTTAAGATAATGTTTTACAGCTTTGTCATTTATTTTGTACTTTAAAATCTTTTGTAATATTTTGTGTATTTTACATGTAATAAGGCCACGCAGAGGGCCAGAGATAATTACAGACACCTTTGAAAATGTGAACTACCCAAAAGAGCCACTGTCTTGTGATAAATTGCATAAAATAATAATACAAATCTTTGAAACTTCTAAAGTCTCCAGTAATATACCCTCCCATTACATCCCTAGTCACAGGGAAACTTGCCAAGCAGCTTTTATAGTGGAGGCTGCACTTTTTGTTGAGTGACAAGTATCTTTCTGCTGGAGTAATGACAAGAGTATTTGGCAGGGATACAGCCAGGGTAGTTTGGCTGGGTGTTTGTCTGTCTATACTGTACCAGTGTTTCAGTGTCAGAATTGTGTCAGTGGCTATGTTGAACATGACTTGTATATAATTAAGGGCTTATTCTTCCTCTTCAACGGCAGACCCACCAAGGGAGGCCAAGACACTGAGAGATGCCAACGTACACACACACACCAGCAACTGACAAGAGGAGAAACACCAAGCATGGATGACTATGGAAGCCCCACTCTAAAGCAATGGAGACCAAGAAAAAACACACACATGCGAGTGCGCACACACACACACAGACACACACACACACACACTCCATCACACACATTTCCCGCAGTCGACTCCCCCTGCCTGTCAAGTGAATGTTATCTGTTGATTTTCAAAAGTACCAACAATGACTCACTGGAAAACTCACACAGATGTATTATTTCTGAAGCACCACATACCCAAATAGTAGGAATGAGAAAAGGGCCTTATTGAGGCGAGACACTTCAGGCCGTGTGTACGTGGCCTCTCCCATTCAGCGTGTTCAGAGAGAGAATGAGACACTACCACAACAATGAGGACTTGAGATGTTTGCATTAATGTATTTGTGTGTGTTGCTCCTTGTGACTAGAATGAACAGTAAAAGGGAAAGATAAAGAGAGCCATTGCTGGACGGATTCCAGTTGATTGAATGGACTTGGCCCCTGGGAAACTACTGTGTGAGAATTCTGAAGGAAAAAACCCCTCTGTGACTTGCTTTATTTAATATTTCCATGGAAGTATTTATGTGGTGCCTTTCTGTTTGCAGATGCTTCTCTTGACACCGCTCAATTAACGGGATTTGCCTCAGCGCCTCGACTTCGGAAGCAATGCTCAACTAATTATGAAGGAGACCCCACAAATGGATGGGCCGCTTATTAATTAAGTGCTTTTATGCGACTTAAATGACTCGGAAAATAATAGCGCCCATGCGTGGAAGAGGTCAGCACAGAGAAGCTGCTGAGCTGCCACGTTTGCCCTGACTAAGCAATGCAAAACAATTTGCTCGGGGACTACGATGCTCTTTTGTGTGGGGGATTGGCACATTAAAAGTTATCTCTTTTGGAAGGAATCTTAGTTTTCTTTGGAACAAAATGTGTATTTAATATTTTTATTTTTCTGTTACGTGGTAAATATGTTGGACTGCCATTGCAATATGTGTCTTTGTGACTCAGGGAGGCTGTTGTATACTAAAATATATGTTCCATGAGAATACAGAATAGAGTGTAAATAATGTTTTTAAAGATTAGGGGTCTCAGATTACCCCACGTGGTGTCTTGTGAATGTCTATCATTGGGAGGAGTTTATTTACAGGAAAATACTGTATGTCAGTGTATTATATGACATTCATTTTGATATAATGTTAACTACTTACTGGTATAATCTTAACTGACTTTTCAGCTGTTACAAATATTCCCCGGATATTGTATTTACTAAACAGTTCTTAAGTTGTTGAATCTGCAATGTAAAAATGTCCTTTCTTAATTTACAGCATTATACTGACACCAGAGTTGCCAGATTAATACTATAATTTTGCTTTACAGCAGAGATTCTCTAATATATCTTACAGTACTATTTTCCTTACTGTAAAACATTTTACAGCATTCCTGCAGCAAATCTGGGCACATGATTCAATGGCAGAATTTATTGGAAGAGTCATGGTTGATAGAGTGAATAAGCCTACTGAATCTGGAGCAATAGCAATAAGGAAGATATGTTGACCTCTGCATTCAGGACTGAGAATAGGAGAAAGTCCTTCAGAGAAATGAGTGGCTTTGTTGAACTTTTGAATCCTGTTTTGTATGTGCTGACACTCGGTGAGTAAGAAATGTTGAATTTAATAATATACTGTTATTTTTTGCTGAGTATTCGGATTCCCTTAGGGAGTTGTTGATTTTCCACATTAGTGAAATGTATGTATGTTTCCTCAGCTTGATATGGCGGAATTAAGAGTTTCTGGCTTGCTGCTCTATCAGTCCCTCAGCACAGCTCCCACTTGTGAGTATGTCAAATACAGCCCTGCTCCACAACTGCTAAGGTAGAAGGACTTTGTACTGTTGAGTAATGGTAGAAAACATATCATAGTTATCCTCCAAAGCTAAATGACTGTCTGTTATTCCCAAATGATGGGAATACGTCACGTAGGAAGACTACATTGCCTACTGTATATAATTTGCATGTACATTTAATGTGGTTGTTTTACTCTCCTTCCATGATTTACTGTGTTTGCTGCAGCACATTTTAATTGTTTATGTTTCCCATTAGAGCAATACATTAGCGTACGAAACAACAAGGTAACAGGAGTGTATGTGCAAAATCAGCATTTTTGTTGTGATTCAATTCCATATTGCAATGCCAGTGCTGCTCATCGTGTGTGTAACCCTTGCTGTGGTTTTGGTGGTGGTTTTTCTGCGGATCTACTATGGCTTCCAACGCCACAGGTAGTATAAACCCTAGAGGGGGTCACACACAGGACAGTCAATGGACCTATTCAAATACCCTAAAAATGTATTCTCCCTTCTTTCCATGAGGAAATCACTGATCTGACACATTGATTAAAGCAATGGGGAACGCATTCTTTCACCTATCCACTCTTGTACTGATCAGTGATTACCTCAAGGAAGGGAGTAAAGAAATAAAGTATTTTAGAGGTATTCGAACAGGGCCATTCACTCACTGCACAGATATAACCCACATGGTGGTAAGTCTCCTCTTCTTTCCAATCAGTGCTAAGAAAAACATAATTGACGCCACCAGGAGACATGGGTCCATGAGGATGAGTCCCGAAGTAAGGCTTAAATCGTTCTCATTTTGAACACCTATCTATTACGTTTTATTTTCTATTTTCATTTTAATGCATGTCTCTCTTTGCAGGGACTGGTTGGAACATAGCAGTGTTTGTCTGCACAGGATGTGCATCTGCATGCAAATGTGTTGGTTGAAGCCCAGAATCAACATGAGTTGTGTTCCCAATGGCATCCTATTCCCTATTTAATGCAAACATTTTGACCAGAGCCCTATGCGTCCTGTCAAAATTAGTGTACTATAAAGGGAATAGGGTGCCATTTGGAAGGCAACCATAATTTCAACAATATCTGGAGTTAAGTATCAAATCAGTCTGTCTGGAATAAACATTTTGAGTAGCAAAATCAGACAGGAGTTTTCATGTATTGTAACTCCATTGTAAGTCCACTAGGGGGAGCCAAACGTGCAAGAGAGTCACTTCAAGGGCCTCATCGATTAGAACCATTTCCTATGCCTCTAAGGTCTTTTCCATTAGATATGATTTTACAACACTGCTTGTTCAATATCACAAATGAAAACAAAATACTTGAGCCATAGGCAAGGAAATCCTAGGCTGCAATTCAATAAATATACTGAATACAGATAAAACTGTGGTGAATAGCAACAAGGAAATCCACAGTCATGTTTAGCTCGTCTAATAATGATCACAGTCAGATATTGATTTAAACCACAACAGAGAAAACAGAAACCCCAGAGAGTGCATGCAAGGCCTATTTGCTGGCTACAGAGAACGTCAACATCTTACAACTGCCATTTGCTCTTGCGTTGATGCACAGATGGTTATTTTTATAATGCCAGACATACTGTTGTCGTGACAGTGACTTACTTTAATGTATGACTGTTATTTATTGAATCAACTAACTATGTTTAATTATCACTCAATTAAATTAATCATGTAACAATTAACTCATTAGGAATTTTGGGCACCACGGAAGAAGTTGTTTAACGAGTTACAATCTCCCAAATTAAACTCTTAGAAGATATATGTTATATATCGATAACAGTCACTTATTAAATATTACCTCTTATCAGTCTCATTCTGAAAGTCGCATAATCCTTGAATCTGCAAGAACCCTAACCCGATTTATGAATCAGCAATACACAAATTGGCTTAATTATTTATTTACTAACCATCTAAATAATAACACAGAATACAAACACACGCACAAATAGGTTATTGATTACTAACGTAATACAATGAAAACAGGTCCCTAGTAGACTGGACTAACAATAGCATGAATGCTTGGGTAGAAGGAGGGCTGGCTGATTCAGAGAGAGGGGGGGAAGGAAGAGACAAAGGAATTCACCTATTGGACATTTGTAAACTACGCTCACGGAAATACAAATGCTTAAAACCCCACTAACTGCTCATTCGGATTATAAATGCAACATGTACAGTGGGGGAAAAAAGTATTTAGTCAGCCACCAATTGTGCAAGTTCTCCCACTTAAAAAGATGAGAGAGGCCTGTAATTTTCATCATAGGTACACGTCAACTATGACAGACAAAATGAGAAAAAAAATTCCAGAAATTCACATTGTAGGATTTTTAATGAATTTATTTGCAAATTATGGTGGAAAATAAGTATTTGGTCAATAACAAAAGTTTCTCAATACTTTGTTATATACCCTTTGTTGGCAATGACACAGGTCAAACGTTTTCTGTAAGTCTTCACAAGGTTTTCACACACTGTTGCTGGTATTTTGGCCCATTCCTCCATGCAGATCTCCTCTAGAGCAGTGATGTTTTGGGGCTGTCACTGGGCAACACGGACTTTCAACTCCCTCCAAAGATTTTCTATGGGGTTGAGATCTGGAGACTGGCTAGGCCACTCCAGGACCTTGAAATGCTTCTTACGAAGCCACTCCTTCGTTGCCTGGGCGGTGTGTTTGGGATCATTGTCATGCTGAAAGACCCAGCCACGTTTCATCTTCAATGCCCTTGCTGATGGAAGGAGGTTTTCACTCAAAATCTCACGATACATGGCCCCATTCATTCTTTCCTTTACACGGATCAGTCGTCCTGGTCCCTTTGCAGAAAAACAGCCCCAAAGCATGATGTTTCCAACCCCATGCTTCACAGTAGGTATGGTGTTCTTTGAATGCAACTCAGCATTCTTTGTCCTCCAAACACGACGAGTTGAGTTTTTATCAAAAAGTAATATTTTGGTTTCATCTGACCATATGACATTCTCCCAATCCTCTTCTGGATCATCCAAATGCACTCTAGCAAACTTCAGATGGGCCTGGACATGTACTGGCTTAAGCAGGGGGACACGTCTGGCACTGCAGGATTTGAGTCCCTGGCGGCGTAGTGTGTTACTGATGGTAGGCTTTGTTACTTTGGTCCCAGCTCTCTGCAGGTCATTCACTAGGTCCCCCCGTGTGGTTCTGGGATTTTTGCTCACCGTTCTTGTGATCATTTTGACCCCACGGGGTGAGATCTTGCGTGGAGCCCCAGATCGAGGGAGATTATCAGTGGTCTTGTATGTCTTCCATTTCCTAATAATTGCTCCCACAGTTGATTTCTTCAAACCAAGCTGCTTACCTATTGCAGATTCAGTCTTCCCAGCCTGGTGCAGGTCTACAATTTTGTTTCTGGTGTCCTTTGACAGCTCTTTGGTCTTGGCCATAGTGGAGTTTGGAGTGTGACTGTTTGAGGTTGTGGACAGGTGTCTTTTATACTGATAACAAGTTCAAACAGGTGCCATTAATACAGGAAATGAGTGGAGGACAGAGGAGCCTCTTAAAGAAGAAGTTACAGGTCTGTGAGAGCCAGAAATCTTTCTTGTTTGTAGGTGACCAAATACTTATTTTCCACCATAATTTGCAAATAAATTCATTAAAAATCCTACAATGTGATTTTCTGGATTTTTTTCTCTCAATTTGTCTGTCATAGTTGACGTGTACCTATGATGAAAATTACAGGCCTCTCTCATCTTTATAAGTGGGAGAACTTGCACAATTGGTGGCTGACTAAATACTTTTTTTCCCCACTGTATTTACGTGCAGTCGTCTAGAGAACTTTCACTAAAGACACGAGTTGGGAAGGACAATCCCTCTCCGACAACCGTTGGTACATCTTTCTGATTACAAAATCTTAAGAATGGGCAGCAGATATTTGAGTAGCCCCAACACTCACAGTTCATGACTGTATACACTGTGTATCAAGGTCAGGATGAACCTGATCTCATTCAGCCAAAAGCCTGATGGATATTAGGTACAACTCCAAGGTCTTGCAGGAACTCACTGGAAGATCGGACATGTGTCCATGAGGATGAGTCCCGAAGTATGGCTTAAATCGTTCTCATTTTGAACACCTACAGTGCATTCGGAAAGTATTCAGACCCCTTGACTTTTTCCTTTACAGCCTTATTCTAAAATGGATTAAGTCGTTTTTATTCCTCATCAATCTACACACAATACCCCATAATGACAAAGCAAAAATAGGTTTTTAGAATTTTTTTCAAATGTATAAAAAAAACAAAACTGAAATATAACATTTACATAAGTATTCAGACCCTTTACTCAGTAATTTGTTGAAGCACCTTTGGCAGCGATTACAGCCTCAAGTCTTCTTGGGTATGACGCTACAAGCTTGTCACACCTGTATTTAAGGAGTTCCTCCCATTATTCTCTGCAGATTCTCTCAAGCTCTGTCAGGTTGGATGGGGAGCGTCGCTGCACAGCTATTTTCAGGTCTTTCCAGAGATGGTTGATCGAGTTCAAGTCCGGGCTCTGGCTGGGCCACTCAAGGACATTCAGAGACTTGTCCCAAAGCCACTCTTGCATTGTCTTGGCTGTGTGCTTAGGGTAGTTGTCCTGTTGGAAGGTGAACCTTCGCCCCAGTCTGAGGTCCTGAGCGCTCTGGAGCAGGTTTTCATCAAGGATCTCTCTATGCTTCGCTCCGTTCACCTTTCCCTCGATCCTGACTAGTCTCCCAGTCACTGCCACTGAAAAACATCCCCATAGGGATGGTGCCAGGTTTCCTCCAGACATGATGCTTGGCATTCAGGCCAAATAGTTCAATCTTGGTTTCAGCAGACTAGAGAATCTTGTTTCTCATGGTCTGAGTCCTTTAGGTGCCTTTTGGCAAACTCCAAGCGGGCTGTCATGTGCCTTTTACTGAGGAGTGGCTTCCATCTGGCCACTCTACCATAAAGGCCTGATGGGTGGAATACTGCAGAGATGGTTGTCCTTCTGGAAGGTTCTCCCATCTCCACAGAGGAACTCTGGAGCTCTGTCAGAGTGACCATCGGGTTCTTGGTCACCTCCCTGACCAAGGCCCTTCTCCAACGATTGCTCAATTTGGCCGGGCGGCCAGCTCTAGGAACAGTCTCGGTGGTTCAAAACTTCTTCCATTTAAGAATGATGGAGGCCACTGTGTTCTTGGAGACCTTCAATGCTACAGACATTTCTTGGTACCCTTCCTCTGATCTGTACCTCGACACAATTCTGTCTCGGAGCTCTATGGACAATTCCTTCGACCTCATGGCTGGGTTTTTGCTCTGACATGCACTGTCAACTGTGGGTACTTATATAGACAGGTGTGTGCCTTTCCAAAATATCTCAAGGATGATAATTGGAAACAGGATGCACCTGAGCGTAATTTCGAGTGTCATAGCAAAGGGTCTGAATACTTATGTAAATACTTTTTAAAATAAGGCTGTAACGTAACAAAATGTGGAAAAAGTAAAGGGGTCTGAATACTTTCCGAATGCACTGTATAGGTACATGTCTGTGTTATACGTCCATGTGTGTGTGTGGTTATGTGAAAGACAGACCGGACACTGGCCTCTGTGGTTTCCAGTTGATGTGGTAACAATGGACTTCTTTATTTCATGCTGGGTGACATTTTTTCATTACCTTCTGGGAACAGTAACAGTCATTAGGAAGTCCAGGCATATACATGTCCATCAACAAGAGGTTCTTTATTTAGAAATATTTATGCACATTTTCAGTTGGCATTGTACTCAACATTGTACTCAATTAGCACTTAGTTTTAGCCATTTTCTTGTACAGGGATGTTTGAATTTTTTATGCTGAAGAGTCAAAGAAGTATGTAAAAGCCAGGAGCTGTGCAGAAACAACAACTTAATTAACTCAATGATTTGTGTGAGTTCTTGTATGAAAACATGTAATATTTTCCAATAGTCAGATAGGCTATGTTGAAATTAATTAGGGGGATGTTCAATCAGAGAGCTTGATATTTCCCATATGTAATTAACATTCTCCACATGCTGAATGATCCATGTAAAAGGTTGGGTGAGAGGTTTGTATTTTTTGGGTTATTCGTGTATTCAGCTATTTATCTATAACCCTAATACTAACCCCAATGTTAAACCTAACTGTGACTACACACCTAACACATAACCCTAGCTTCCAGGCCTCACATCCTAACTCTAACTCTAACTCTAACCCAAACTCTAACCCTAAACCTAACCCGAATTGTAATCTGAGTAAGCTGTTGCATATCAACAGAGTTGCAGTTGAGAGTTTGTTGATAGTTTGAGCATCTACAGATAGATTATATGTTGTGGACTATCCAAATATAGTGTGACCCAAATGGAGAGTCCCCCCCCCCCCCCCCCACCCCCCCAAAAAAGGAACATGTGCATCTTCTTTCCTGTTTAGTACGAGCTGCAGTACGTGACATCAAGTACGTCAAATTGAGACATTACCATTAACAGCACAGTTTATTTGGAGCCAAGCTTACTCACCATTTGACCAGGAGACGTGCGTGTGTGTCTGTGTGTGTTTGCTGACTAAGGTATGTACAGTGGAACTCTTTTGATATCATGCTTCTTGTGCTATTATCAGGAGCTTTTATGTAAATGTTGGCAAAGTAGACAGACAATGCTTTTATATATTTCACAAGGAAGACATACTAAAACACAAAATACATGTAAGCCTTTTGAAATCTGTTACATCTAAGGTAAATATGAAATACTTACCATGTAACAAAATATAAATATTTGAACATATTTGGTAAAAACAGTTGTCAAGGCATGTGTTCCAAGCATAGTGAACTCATACAGTACTTATTTCTGTTGAGAAGATGGTACTTTTTACGACCAATTTAAGTGTCAGTTAAGAGTTACATTTTTGCTTTAGGAATATATAAAATATAAAAATTGGCTGAGTAATCAACCTTTTCACATATCCATTTGAGTAATGAGATGGTACAGGTATGTTCTGTTCTGTGTCTGTACTACACTCTGTCTAAATTGTCATGGTTACTGCCAGTGGCGATTTTAGCATGTAAATCTTGGTGGGGCAAACACGTTTTTTTGGGGGTGGGGATGCATGCCAGAAAAGCCACTACACAACACAACACTAAACATGAATTGCACACTATAGCAGTGACAAACGGTGCCCACAAACTGTTAGCGCCTACATAAAGCTGTCCCAACACGGAACCACTGCTACACCTGGCTATCAGAGGAGCCTTATCTGGCAGCGAAACAGTTCCTTCAGCCTCATTTACTGCCTTTTAAAAAAACATAGCTTTTATTGCTGACTTGCTTAAACAAATGTGGTTTCTACTGACAATTGAGATGTACAAACTATGGCATAAGGCAGGGGTGTCAAACTCATTTTAGCTCAAGGGCCACATGGAGGAAAATCTATTCCCAAGTGGGCCGGACCGGAAAAATCATGGTATATATAACTTAAAAACAACATCTTCAGATTGTTTTCTTTGTTTTAATACGATCAACATACAACATAAAGCTGGAGCCTGAGGACAGTGTGTCCAAAATAGTACAAGCACAACATCACTATTAATCATAAAACACGTCAAGTTTATTTGAAAATTCGAAAGAAAAAGAACACACAAACACACAATGCCTCAGTGATTAACAGAACTGTTTCACAGATCACAGAACTACATCAGGGTGTCATTTCTCAGGCAGAAATGTAGATACAAATAATGAAATCCTGTTCCCCAAACAAGTTTAAGAACCACAGAGTCAAGAATAGGTTAAATATACAAATAAAATAAAATCAATTAAAAACAATAGCACATCAACATAAAAACATATAAACATAAAGCTGGAGCCTGAGGACAGTGTCCAAAAGCACAACATCACTATTAATCATAAAACACCTCAAGTTATTTGAAAGTTCTGAGGACAAAGAACACACAAACACACAATGCCTCAGTGATTCACAGAAGTATATCACAGATCACAGAACTATATCAGGGTGTCATTTCTCAGGCAGAAATGTAGATAAAAATAATGAAATCCTGTTCCCCAAACAAGTGCAAGAACCACAGAGTCAAGAATAGGTTAAATATACAAATAAAATAAAATCTATTAAAAACAATAGCACATCAACATAAAAACATATAAACATAAATCTGAAAGCGTTGCTCAAACTCCCGTAACAGTCCCGTTATTTTATCTTTGAACCGCTTCATGTCTGCCACATGTTGGGTCGCGCACAAATTTTTCAGACAGGGGAAGTGAGCTGCATCACCACCGGCAAGTTGCGTCTCCCACAATGACAGCTTCAACTTGAAAGAACGTATGCTGTCATAATACTGCGTGACAACTTTGTTGCGCCATTGCAGCTGTTTGTTCAAGTTATTTAGGTGCTCTGTAACATCCACCATAAATGCAAGGTCCTGCATCCATTCTGCGGAATGAAATTCTAACACTGGTTTGCCCTTTTCTTCCATGAACTGTTCAATTTCTTCTCGTAAATCAAAGAAACGCCTCAGCACAGCACCTCGGCTTAACCATCTTACCTCAGTGTGGTATGGCAGGCCATAGATGTGGTCTTTCTCTCTGAGAAGGCTGTCAAACTGACGGTGATTCAGGCTTCTGGATCGGATGAAATTAACAGTTTGGATGACCACCTTCATGACGTTATCCATCTTTAATGACTTGCAACACAAAGCCTCCTGGTGCAAAATACAGTGAAAAGTCAAAAAATCACGTCCTCCATTTGCAGATTGCACTTTCTCTCTGAACTTTGTCACAACGCCTGCTTTTTTCCCGATCATTGAGGGCGCACCATCTGTAGCCAGGCTGACAGCGCGGGACCAGTCCACTCCGACCCTGTCCAGCGCGCCGACGAGTGCGGTAAAAATATCAGCTGCTGTCGTTGTATCTGTCATCGGCACCAACTCCACGAACTCCTCGTGACGGTCAATGTGTCATCAACTCCGCGGATGAAAATGGCCAGTTGTGCAACATCTGTAATGTCCGTGCTTTCATCAATTGCAACCGAAAACGCAATAAATGACTTTACTTTTTGCTTCAACTGGCTGTCCAAATCCACTGAAAGATCGGAAATCCTGTCTGCAACTGTGTTTCTTGTCAGGCTGATATTTGCAAAAGCCTGCCGCTTTTCAGGGCACACAATCTCCGCTGCCTTCATCATGCATGTTTTTACAAATTCACCCTGACTAAATGGTTTTGAAGCCACTGCGATTTCATTAGCAATGAGGTAGCTAGCTTTCACTGCAGCGTCACTGATGTCTCGGCTGTGAGTAAACACAGACTGCTGTTTCTTCAGACCCGCCAACAGTTCATTCACCTTCTCTCATCTCCGCTGTCCTTGAAAGTTGTCATATTTGTCGGCATGAAGACTCACATAGTGGCGACAAAGGTTATATTCTTTCAGCACTGCAACATGCTCTGAACACACCAAACATACAGCTTTCCCATTCAATTCCGTGAATAAATAGGATTACCATTTTTCTTGGAACACTCTGCACTGCGTCCACTTTTCTCTTTTTTGACAGAGACATATTGGGGCAATGAGGGTGCCAAAGCACATAATGTTAAAAGTAGAAGCCATAATAAATATCGCGGGCAAAACAAAGTAGCTCATTGGCTGCACGTGCTTGACCTACTTGCTCTGCCCCGGTATAAACAGTTTGCTTGCTTAACACAATTGCTATTGCGCCATCCAGTGGACGCAATTGGAACAGCAGTTTGCGGGCCTGATCCGGCCCGCGGGCCGGACGTTTGACACCCCTGGCATAAGGGGTCGACAAGCGGATAAGAGGCATTCCGTGATTTCGATTAAGACATTAATGAGCGAGCAAGGATGGACATAGTCAATACTATTGTTCAGCACTTTTGAAATGTACTGCGACAGAATTCAGAACATGGGCCGTTCTTACAGTATTCTCCCTGTACACCAAGTCAGAACCGTAGGATAAATAAAGAGGGCATATAAGCAGACAATGAAAGCTCTTACAATATTCAATGATTATATTTCTCTAAAACAGGTTATAGGCACCACCAAGTCAGAACAGTAGGTGAAATTAAGAGGGGAAAATAGACCAAATTATTAGGGTGAGGCACATGGGCTACTAACAGCTTACTACACAACAGACACTTAGTATTACTTTCTTAGCTACAGTATACATATCTCCCTGGCATATTACATCATTTATGCAGCAACATACAAGACATTTTTGGACTCACTTTGGTGTGCTGTGCTCACTTGAACAGGAAGGTGGCGCGGCGGTCATCAAACTTTGTCATCAAAGTCTGGCATTCTCTGGATTTATGGTGCTTTCAAGACAACTAGGAACTCAGAAAAAAACAAGGTCGAATCATGATGACGTCAGTGATCTTCAGGTCGTAGCTCTAGAAAGAGGCCCGAGTTCCTGACTTACAATTCTGAGTTGGATGACCGTTCAAAACATATTTTGCCAGTCGGAGCTTGTTTTTTCCAGAGTTCCCAGTTGTCTTCAACTCACTGAAGTCAGATTTCCCAGTTCCGAGTTAACAGTTGTTTTAAGCGCGGCAGAAATCATGCTGGATTGACAGCATGGCCAATGTTGAATGTTTATCATTTTAAGCTTGGAAAAGAGACCCTTAAACCCAGAATTGGGACCACACACCCACTCCACTGAATAGCAGGCTAGTGATTGCTTTGCAATGCTTGCAGTTAGCCACTGATTCCTTCCAAACCACTCATTGTTGAATTTGCGATTTCCAACTTGTTGTGTAATGTTTATGTCCAATGGCCGATGAGCACCGATACGTTTTATCTATAATTTATCTTCATTATTTATCTTCCTATGACAAGGATTAAAAAGGATTTGCCAGTAGATTGATTCATTATGATGACTGCTAGCTAAGATTTTGAAAGTATGATGTTGACATGATCAGTCCAATCAAACCTACGGTAGATATAACGTGATTTGACTTCATTTTATCTGTGGCCAATGACCTTGAGCCTTCTTGGATGGGTGCTTCTAATGTAACTCTATGGCAGCACCAAAGGGGCTTGAATTTTAGAGCTCTACCCTTAGATTTGGTAGTGATGTAGTGTCCCAATGAGTGACAAAACACTGAGCCAATCACAGCACAATTAGACAACATTACCAACCACTACGCTCTGTATCTTCCGCTGGCCCATCACAACAGAAAGCACTGAGCTAGTCTGAAACACCTGCATTTTGGAGCTGCCTTACTCAAGAAAGCAAAAAAGAGACCATGTTTGTATGGTGGCTTTATTAACTCAATGATTTTCTAACGTTTTTTACGTTGTTTGCAAACTGATATGTGACACGTATCAATGAAAAAATTAAACGCAAAACAGGCAACCCCCCCACCCATTTTATTTGTTTATTATTTTTTTAAGCTGCAAAATGTGGGGCTCTGAATGACGGGTCGCCACTGGTTACTGCAAACTCTTAGAGTTTTTTGGTCCTTTGGGAATGAGTGTGTGATGTTCCAGTCTAATGGTTGCTATCCAAATGGGCATCACTGTCTCGCCAATCACCCTCCGTAAAATTTTGTCATTTTGAGTAAAATCTCTATTGCTATAGTACATCTGTAATGATGAGCTGCATTTAAAGTGTTGGGTTCTGTCAAGGTGAGCATTGTTTATCATTAGTGACCAGGTGAAACTCTCTCTGTTCCAACCCTGCGCTAACACACCTTATTCAACTAATCAAGGTCTTGGTGAGTAGTTGATTTGTTGAAAACAATGTGTTAGGGCCAGTGGCGGCTCCTGAAAAAATTCTCAGGAGGGGCAATTTTTCTGATGATTTAGGTGACCTACACACATTTAAAAAAAAGATATGTCCAGCAACAACATGAAGACAGGGGCAGCATATAAGTCAATACCAGAAGCATTTATTGACTGATCTCAAAAGTGTTGGCTTACCAGGGTTGGTGGAGCCCTCAGTTTCATCTTTGCCTCGCAAAGCTAACTCAAACACTCCGCAAAACTTCACACACTGGATTAGCCGGCTGAGGATGTGGCGGTTCTTGCTAATGTCGTAGTAAATATATTTGTTATAGTGAATATGGAATATGATATGTTGAGTAAAATGTTGTGCTAAGATCTATTTAGGTCAGGAGCTGGTTATAAGTTCTGTTCCTATCCAATAACAATGGACAAAAGGGTCCTATCTTGTCAGCCTTGTCAGCAGGTGGCCAAGGACAACACCCACGCCATAGGCCTCTCAGTTCTTCCAACTCACGAGTTCTTGCTCTGAGGACACACACACACACAAACACACACACACACACACACACATCATCACTGTTAAACACACACACACACACATCATCACTGTTAAACACACACACACACACACACACAAAAATCCCCTCTCTTAGGCTGAACATTTGAAGACAGAGAACCCGACTCAGAGCCAATGCAACAGTGACAGTAGCCTGGAGGTGACCTCGCCCAACTCATCAGGACCAATCAGAAGATCAGAACTACTAGATTGAACCTACTTCATTTATTGCATAAAATGTCTGCACACAATGTTTCGGGGCTCTCTTCAGATAATAATAATAATAATAATAATAATATGCCATTTAGCAGACGCTTTTATCCAAAGCGACTTACAGTCATGCGTGCATACATTTTTACGTATGGGTGGTCCCGGGGATCGAACCCACTACCTTGGCGTTACAAGCACCATGCTCTACCAGCTGAGCTACAGAAAGTGGATACTCATGGATGCGCATTGCAATTGTAAAATGTCAACACAATTGGAGACACCACGTCATTTTTGGAGACATGTTATTGACAGTAAACTATTGTAGATGCGACTGCTAACTAAATAAAACATTTTAGCTGGCTAGCTAATCATCTTAGCTAAATGTGGGGCAAACAATTCAGTTATTTACCGTTAATTTGAGGGATTGGGGTGAAAGAAATCGAGTTACATAGTGATACTTTACGATATACTGTATTGACAATATCGCAATATTTTAGCGCTAGTTGGCTGTACCTGCACCAAAACACCATTATTGTTCCTTCATAGCTTGTTCTCAATCTTTTCACATTGGGAGCCAATTAGTTTTCAGCACTTTTATTTCCATGACTGATCAAAACTCGTTCTCATGGCTTTCTGATCCCTCTGCAACAGACATATGGTGCGCAATAAAATCACAGTATCGAATCGCAATACGTATAGAATCATGAGACTCGCAATGCTGATGCATATATCTTATCGTGAGGTTCCTGGCAATTCCCAGGCCAAGTTCATTTGCCACAACAAATCTCTTCGCTAGCAAACGCGATGTCTTCTCCAAAACGACAATGTGTCTCCAGCAATGTTTACTTTTTTGACGTTCTATGGCATCTCCACTTTCCAAGCATATATGACCACATGTAATATTTTGGTAAGTGATGCAAATAGTGAACTATGTAGGGCCAGGATGTAAAATATATGTAGCTGCAGCAATTTCTCTTATCTGATATGGTAAGTAATGGGGCTTAATGTATAGCTCCCTAAGAGTTTGACGAACGGGTCCGTGAACGCGATTCCAGATATATTTACCTCTGAATAAACTGCCTTTATTACACCATATCCACATCCAGTAAACTTGTGATTATCAACACTAACCTCATCGTTGTGGCGGCGGACAGCTAGCCTGTATCCCTCGTCATCCAGTTGAGTGAGTGGCAATGTCTTTTTTCGTTCGTACCAATTTTTGGAAAATCCTCGGGTGTAGGACTTTCCGCCTTTAGTAGAAACCTGTTGAATTATTAAATTTGGTCTAGGAGGTCCTAATTGTTTCGTTGCCAATTTATCTTAATTTGTTCGCCGACAAAAAGGAACTTCTTTCAAAGACACAATCGAGTTGGACTGAAGCCTAGCCATTTTGATAGTAGTAGTGAATTGATTGAGGCTGCTACCTGGTCTTTTCTTAGTTACGTTCATTCGTGGTTACGTTATGTATGACGAAAGCGCGTAAGTGCAAGCCCACAGACACCCATAGAGAATGTATTGAAAGCTTTGAAATGTGAAAAAAATAGATTTTACATGACAGGCTATGAGAGACTTCTGGGCGATTTTCAACCTGACTGAAATCGCCCAAAAAACGGGCGGGGCCATTTGAAGCACGACTTTAGCCTGATTTGACATTTAGTGGCTGTCAGATCAGACGTGAACACTGATAACTGCTGTTGCCGTGATATAATTTTTTATAAATTTATAAAAAAAAAAAAAAAAAATTTTTTATTTTTTATAATTGATTAAAAAAAAAATCCCTTCCTTTTCCCGTTTGGCAGTGCGTCGCCCATATCGCCCTATTGAACAAGCCGTCCCTGGTTAGGGCTGTGCTGGTGGAGAAAAGCCTGTAGACACAGTAGTTCCCCAAAACCAGGGTTGGTGACCACTGAACTAGCACACTCCACCAAATCTCACTCTGTACAATACACCAAGTGTCATTTTACATTTCTTATACTATCTTATTAAAGAAATAAGCTGTCAAATGAATGAGAAATCTCATGGAACCTCAAACATTTACCCTCACATGAACAGCCACATGTCCAGTGCATGGTGGTTTCTCATAACAAGCTACCTCCCAGACCAGAATGCATCCGCTAGACAGCCGTTTTATCAGTTGAGGGTTTACAACACCTTGACAACTCCTCGGCAACACCAGATAAACGAATAAAAGCCGGCTACCTCTTTCCTGCAGGTGTATGTCTTTGCACCATTCCCAAGATAACTGAGATGTGTTTTGAACATCTGAAACCATGTTTCTTCTCATGTTTATTGTCATTTAGATACCATATCCCCTTCTGGAGAACTTGGGCTTCTATAATAATAAACAATTGAAGTTCACATGACCCAGTTTTTAATAATTATACCCTTCCTCCAAGGGGTGTGTTTTAGCAGAAATTGATTGCAAAAATATTGTTGAGTCAGTGTTGGGAAAGAAAATGAGAAGTAGATGACCGTGTTCATGTTCGTGTTAATCAGTCTTTCCCAAGGTTGGTTAGAAAAATAAGATCCAGTTCTCACAAATCATTATTTACCTTGGTTACATTCTTCCCCATGTAATTGACATTGACATCATATTACCGTATTGACATGCACTTGTCATCAAGTTGTTGAATTGGAGTGAGCAGGAAAGTATGGAAAACCAGAAAATCCATTTAGCTTCTTTTGAATTCCTATTCTGTTCACAATCTTAATATTGTCAGTGCAGAGGTCATTCTTGATAACACTGCTTGCCCCAAAATATGTGACTATCATTTCAACAGATACTTTGTGGAAGTGTGTTTGGGAACCAAATAACCCCTCGCTCTGTAGAAATTAAAGTCACTCTTCAAATACCGTCCTTTTGGCTTACCAGCCACTGAACACTTGTGTCATGATGGGAGTATTATGTTGTTAGTTTGCTCCACCATGAATAGAAGGAAGCTTAGGGATTCATGCTCGCGCTGGGTATTAACACTGGGATTAGCTGAGAGGCATCTGGGATACTCAAGGCTGTGAAGCACAAACAGACCGCTCCCTTTATTGTTGTGATGCGTACCTCGTTTGCCACAATTAACGGCTTCACTCCAATGCATTGTGCCTACAGAGGCAAGGTCTTGCTAGTTTGGAAAGGGGGCAGGGTTTGCCAACAAGTCCCCTGCTTGAGGACCATAACGATGTTGACGTTTGCTCTGTATACCTCCATTTGTCTACTGTAGAGTCCAACCATAGACTTGCCATAGACAACAATAGACTCAAAGAAACTCTTGTTACACAGAATGACATGGCTTTGTTAACTAATTGCATCACACCCATTGTAGCCATCCTTGTGAGTGAATTCAACCTTCGTGTGAAATTCTATGTACACCTTCACTGACTGATTATGCATATCCTGAATTGACCCCAGATTGAGTACCTGCATTAGCTAACGCAAACATTGGCTCATTTTCTGTATCCTTCCTCTTTTGCAGAATGCTGTCTGAGAAGGAAGTCATGGAAAGATACGGCCACAGCAGCCTGGTGCTGGTGGTCTACATCATCACCTTCCTGATTGGCTTCCCTGCCAATGTTGTGGCCTTCTACACCTTCAGCAAGAAGGTGAGACAGAAAGCCATGCCCATCGACATCCTGCTCCTCAACCTGACCATCTCGGACCTCCTCTTCCTGCTCTTCCTGCCCTTCAAGATCAAAGAGGCGGCGGACTACATGAAATGGAACATGCCCCACTTCCTGTGTCCATTGACCAGCTTCGTCTTCTACACAACCATTTACAACAGCACCTTCTTTCTGACCGCCATCAGCGTCGAACGCTACCTGGGGGTGGCCTTTCCCATCAAGTACAAACTCAAAAGACGGCCTTTGTACGCCACGGTGGCTAGCGTCTTCTTCTGGGCGATCTCCATGGCGCACATCAGTATCGTTTACATCATGCAATACTTCGAACATCCCAATGCCACCCGGACAGACCCTTCAGAACTGGACGTGTGTTACAAGAATTTCACCCAGGAGCAGCTGCAGGTCCTGATGCCTGTCCGTCTGGAGCTCTTTCTGGTTCTATTCTGTGTACCTTTCTTCATCTGCTGCTTCTGCTACATCAACTTCATCCGGATCCTCGCTCAGCTGCCCAGCATCAACCCCAAGAAACGTCTGCGGGCCATCGGCCTGTCTCTGGGGACCCTGCTGGTGTTCATCGTCTGCTTCGCGCCCTATAACCTGTCACACGTAGTGGGCTTCGTCAACTGGAAGAGTCCCGATTGGCGGGTGGACGCGCTCTTGTCCAGTACCGTCAACGCCAGCCTGGACCCCATCATCTTCTACTTCTCCTCGTCGGCCCTCAGGGGTACCTTACACCTCTTCCTGAAGAGCTTGGTGGAGAGGGTGCAGGGGTTGTGCTGCTGCCGTAAGGCTCTCTACTGCCCCCTGGTGTTCTGCTCCAGAATTCAGAAGGACAGCACGCCAAGCTCCAATGACAGCTCCTTATAGTGCACATGTGTCAAACTCATTCCACGGAGGGCAGATGGTCTGCGGGTTGTCACTCCTCCCTTGTACTTAATTGATTAATTAAGGTCACTAATTAGTAAAGAAATCCCCTCACCTGGTTGTTTATGTCTTAAAAACCAAAGACCTGCAGATACTAGGCCTCCATGAAATTAGTTTGACACCCCTGTTATAGTGTGCTGTCAAGCCATATGCTACACATGCTACATGCTAGCTACATAAGTTAGCTAAATGCTAGCCTGTTCAATGTATTTATTGCACTTCGGTTCTTATGGAAAAGACGGAGGTCTATGATATCTGTTTTTATAAGTAGCCTATACATGAATCAGTGGCGGTCGGTGCCGTTTAAGATGAGGGAGGATGTTATTTTTTTAATGAGCATGGCCTTATTTTTATTACAGCATATTAGATGACTGTCATTCATATTCCATTCTCCCAGTTCAATGTAACATCGATAGGTTTAGGCTACCACATGAGGTTGCTACAACCTAGCCTATGAGTGAAAGTTTACAATGTAGGTGCACAGGTCGAGATAATTTTGAGTAATCAAGGTGATATACAGTGACACATTCCTCCTCTGAGGAGCCTCCACTGACATTAATGTATGTGTAGTATGCATTTATATGTGTGTATTTATTAGCATTTGAAGGTTTTATATTATTTCTGTTCCCCTATATTTTATATGAACTTTTTATACTGATGACATTAAAATCTCTTTTTGCATCATACTTCTGGAAATATTCAAAGTGATGCCATTTCCCCTATGAAAATGTTTCACAAAATGTGATACACAGACTTGCATAATACTCTGCGATTGTCCCAATCTGTGTCGGATGTAGCTGTTGTAACTTTCTCACTCATCATTATTCATGATTCATTCAGGACTATTCGTAATCAAGGTAGCATCCACATTAATGTATAAGTGTTTTGAAACATATTCTATTCTTATTTACAATAAAAGTGACTCCAAAATGACATAATACATGATTTAACATTCAAATCTATTGGGCACAAACTAATCTGAAACACACCCAAAACAAACAGCAAATGCATCCAACAAGTTTGTAGAGTCACAAGCTTGATGTAATCATTGCATGCTATGATTATGGGACCAAAATACTAAACTTTTGACTACTTTAATATACATATAAGTGAATTTGTCCCAATACTATATTTTGCTCTCTCATCTACACACAATACCCCATAATGACAAAGTGAAAACATGTTTTTAGAAATGTTTGCAAATTTAATTAAAATGAAATACAGAATTATCTCATTTATATACATAAGTATTCACGCCCCTGAGTCAATACATGTTAGAATCACATTTATCAGCGATTACAGCTGTGAGTTTTTCTGGGTAAGTCTCTAAGAGCTTTGCACATTATTCTTTTGAAAATTATTTAAGCTCTGTCAAGTTGGCTGTTGATCATTGCTAGACATCCATTTTCAAGTCTTGCCATATATTTTCAAGCCGATTTAATGATTTAAGTCAAAACTGTAACTAGGCCACTCAGGAACATTCAATGTTGTCTTGGTAAGCAACTCCAGTGTATATTTGTCCTTGTGTTTTAGGTTATTGTCCTGCTGAAAGGTGAATTTGTCTCCCAATGTCTGTTGGATGGCAGTCTGAACCAGGTTTTCCTCTAGGATTTTGCCTGTGCTTAGCTCTATTCTGTTTCTGTTAGATTAATCTGGATTTTAAGAATAATGACTAAAGGATTTCACCCCAAATACAGTATAAATGTTAGAATTATCATGTAGTGTCAAACCACTAACAGAGGGGGCGGTACTATACATTCAAGGGGGAAGGCGGAAACTGTTTAGAAAACCCACCTAAAGGTGGGAGGAGTCAAGTTCAGGAGGTATAAAATCGTATGTTTGGGTCTTTGGCCCCAGAGCTCTCCATGAATAAATATACAGATAATACTTGTTGGTTGTGGACCTTGAATCATTGATGATTAAAACCAGAGCCTTACAACCTCTGGTAATGATTCAAGCTTAGGTTGAATTAGAGATAGAAATTCACATGACAGATTGGTCCTTCGAGACGGATCTTAATACATCTTTATCGTTCTAAGAACACCGAAACCCGTGCACGGGCGGGTGATAGCATCCGTGAAAGAGTCCTGGCCTTCGACATTAAGGTTATAAACAGGCCGGTGATTACTCTTTATGAACGATAAAGACGTTAACAAGTTTGAAAAAGCATTTAAATCCAAACTGCAAGGAAAATGTCAGTAATTTTTATTCATGGATTTTGGTGAAATGATTTGAACTTGAATGAGAATAGTGATTCTTGTGAGAGGGCAGAGAATAGTTACCAAAATCTCAAAGAAGGTAATAATTATTACGACTGGGGAGGGTCCGAAAATGACCCTAAGTAAATAGCTATTACAAAAATAAACTAGTCCGAAATGACATGGAGTGAATGGCCATCACAAATGTAAACTAGTTAATATTGTCATTGTGCGAGATGCAGTGTAACAGTATAAACAGGGAGATAATTATCATTGTGTGAGATGGATGAGTCGGGAGTAGCGTATACGACTGGGGATTTGCTAGAACTCTGTGTGTTTCATGAAACTAGAGCAGTTACGACCTCTAGGTTACAAATAAGTTTAGCAAATGATTGTATAAGGTCGTATATGTGTGAGACTTAATCCATCGGGAAACGTGATAATTATTTCGAGGAAGGAGCAAAAAATAAGTTGCGTGAGAAAAAATGGTTATCTAACTCTTTTCATGAAACCGGAGTTTTAAATAAAAGCTCTGGGTTAGGGGTTAAATAATTTTAAATGGTTAATTACAAAAGCAGATCATACATTGGCTCAAGAGACGCACTAAAATAATAGCTCCTAGAAGAATAATTCTGGGAATTATTACTAAAGGGGGGATTTTTATTTTTCCACCATGGGAAATAAAACTTCTAAAGAGATCGAAGAAATATGTGTTATGGATCCATTTGGGAGAAGAGGTATGAATTTATTGGGCATCTCGAAGTAAAAAAGTTAGTAGGCAGATGCATATAAAATGAATTTGAAAAAACAGCGAAAGGAGGGGCTAGAGACAGCGAGTGTTTTTTTTTAAGCGCGAAAGTGCTTTAACGGTAACAAAGGAAAATATTTGAAAAAAGGATTCGAGTCAATTAAGAATTGGCTAAAAACACCACAAAGCGATTATTTGAGAGGTACCTATAAAGTCCAACGATGCATATGTATGAACTTTCGCACTCAAACGTAGACGTACGTCATGAGTGAGAAAGTAGAGAATATTTACATTTGCATTTATGGTCATTTGGCAGACGCTCTGGTCCGGAGCGACTTGAAGAACCAATAGAGGGTTACATTGAACTATTCTGTTGTGTTGGGCATTTGAATGGCATAAGGTGAAATATGTGTGTATGAGGGAATTCAACGGCGGGTATGAATGATAACCGGATACTACTTAGTATTTGGTTGGTTAAATGCTGAATAAAAGATTTGAGGCGTGGTTATGGGGTAACTAGGAAGACGCACTTATTCAATGGGGAATGGGTGTAGGGAGAGAGAGTTTTTTTACGTGTATTAAAAGTTGCATTAGATAGCTTTAGTAATATTCTAGATAGGTCTATGAAAATATGTTACAAGTACGAATGACATTATTTCCTAAGAAGGAAGATTGTAGGGAAGTTTCCCGCGCCTCCCCCATAATGTAGGAAGGAGCAGGAGAGGGGGGGGTGAGAGACAGTACATAAGTTCAGATGGTAGGAATGTCATTAAGTGTATGCTGATCAACGATATCAAGCATTTGTTTTATTGATTGGGGCCGAATCAGAGAGAACTGTTAAAAGATATTGAATAGCGAACTGAAATGGGTTAGCGGGAAAATACAAATAGTTGGAACATTTATGGATTAGTTATAAGGAATTAGATTGATACTGTTGAATTTAGGGGATTTTCAACAGTTCATAGGTGGTGTTGACTATGCTGTGGGATGGAACGGTTTATTGGGTGATATTTGAAACTAAATTAATGGAATAAGTTGCAGTAATCAGAGGAATGTATAATCTAAGGCGAGACAACTATTGCCTAGATCATTGATTTAGCAATAGGATCAGGTAGGTAGGGACTAGAGAAAAAAAATAAAATTAGATGAAGAATGATGAGCTTTTTGGTAAGGATAGACTGCTGTAAAGCTTGGGTACTCCATTATGTACTGCATACAGGTAAATTAATTGATCTTATCTATGGGAAGGCAATGGCAGCCCATGGTCAAATCATTTGGAACTCTGAGGAGGAAGAACAGTTTATGTTGTTGCTCTCTTCCCAAACAGTCTTAGCTTTTCATACATATATCAGGGATGTTACCCAAATGGTAGAGAATAAAGAGGGATATGACATTGGTCGTGATTTAAAGATGAGGTTTTTTTTTTTGGTGGGCTATTAGAGATAACTGGGTTAATCACGAACATAGAGGTTTTTATTCTTTGTTGCTAGGCAGAACACTTAGGTGACCTAAATATGGACTTGTCATGTCCAACAATCAGTCTTCAGGTCAAGCCCGGGAGAGCCGGGGGAGAACAGAGGTTGAACTAAACATAAGTGTTTTTACAAGATAAGAGATTGTTTGATTGGATTACTAATTGATTCTGAACTGAATGAAAGTCGAATTTAGCCGCCATAAAGACAAAGGAAGTGGGAGGAGCAATAAAGAAGCAAAAGACAATCTCAAAAATGAAAGGCATGGCAATTGGTTGATAAATTACCTAAGGGAATGTTTAGGAAGGTGGTAAAAAATTGACACATAAGTAGAACTATGTGTCAAGAGGGGGGAAGAGGCTAATTGTAGGATTAAATAATATACGAAGGAGAGGACAAAATACAAAAAACATTTTTTTAGATACAGTCTAAAAAGAGAATGCAGTCAGAAATTGTTACATTAATCTGAACATGTGTGAAGATAGTTTATTAACCACACCCACCCGTATGTCAGAGGTTTTGTGCCCCACAGGTGAACTAAAGGAGAAGGTGACCCACTATCTAACCAGGTGACTGGTGAGCATCCAGTCACTAGAAGGAAAACTGGAAGCAGGCCTGTTGGGAAGGGCCCTATCAGGTTATGTTGGTCACCACCTTGGCCATTAGAATAGCAGAGAGAGGAACCTGGGTCCATGTTACCCACTGCAAGAAGGTAAGACCACATACAAGCACCACTTAGCACACGCAGAGTTGGCGAGCAGAACTGGGCCACAGGGTCCGGGGGTCACCTCTGTCAACGAAGATCTCCTACCCAGACCTATCATCACTGTAGTGTGTTCCTAGGGTGTGAGTATGGGGTGGTACCGAGCAGAAGGACTCAAGACAGGAGAGGGTTGGCGGTTTTTGGGAATATGGGTGACCCTGAGCTGCATCATAGTCTCGGCAATAGTCGTGGTAGGTCAAGATCCACCACCACCTCGCACCAATTACGCTATGGCCTTACCATTATTAAGAAATAAAAGGGAAGCGACCCGACATACTGACCGTCAAGGGCGAGTGATCTACAAAATAGGAGTCAGAGAAGGGTGGGGAGTAAGATTCAAAATTAGGATTAGGGATTTTATCAGAGCGGATAAGCAAGCAACATGGGATTATAAGATCCCGTTGTATTTATGTTCAGCTCCCTCGGCGGATTGTTCCTGGGCTCAGGTATTTAGACATACTGGGGGACGGAGATATGAGATGGGGGGGGATGTCCAGATGGAGGATAAGAAGGTATAACGACATCCCCACGGAGATAATAATAATAATAATAATGGTAGGAGATGGTAGTAACGATAGTAAAAGTCACTAAAGAGGACATGAAAAGAACTTACTGGGCTTGCGCGGACAAATACGGATGGGATACTTGTCTAAGATTACATTTGATGGAGTCAAAAGATATGGAAAGCACAGGTACTGTCATTAATCCACTAACAGCAATAGACCGAGTAAATCAGTCAAGGGATGATGCAGTCAATTCGACTAACCCGTCCACTATGAAAGATTTTCTCCTCCAAGAATGGAACAATGGGGAAGTGGAGGGGGTCCCTGATGAGAATCTCTGGTTAAAGTGGATGAAATACACCGCTAGGGCCTTGGGGGAGACCAATTGTTATGCATGATCCATTGGGCGACCGACAATGTTGACCGCCCCAATGCCAAAGGCAATGTTTCCCTGTGTATTAGACCTGGGGTCCAATCAAAAAGAGCCAAATTGCACAGGGATTGGGCTGGCAAAATTGAGACACTCGGCCAGCCCACCTAGATTCACTTTAACTCCTGGCGAATACCAGTGTTACAGACATAGAAATGGCACCCGTAACTTGGGTGATTTTGATGGCTGTAAGGAGATAATTAATGTGACTGATTTAGATGGGGAAGGGAGGAAAAAAAATTAGGAGCCTAACCATCCCTCTGACTGATGTGTGGTGGGCATGCACTAACAAAGGGAGCATTCGGCAGACATTACCAGAGGGATGGGTGGGTACTTGTGCACCAGTATTGTTGGTCCAACCTGTAAGAATTGGTCATCAAAGACCAGTGACAGGAAGAATAATTAGGAGAAAAAGAAATATAAGTCAGGAAGGAAATAGCCCAATTTGGATAGATGGTATAGGCATCCCCAGGGGTGTTCCAGATGAATACAAAGCTATGAATCAAATATGGGAGAGTTTTACTACAAAATTTTTCTGGTGGGTGACAATAAACAAAAATATGGATTGGATAAATTATATCTATTACAACCAACAACGATTTATTGACCAGACTAGAGATGCAGTAAAGGGGATCTCTGAGCGATTATCCGCCATCCCGCTCATAACTTAGTAGAGGTTGGTTCTAGATCAGGCAGAAAGGGCCGGTGTCTAGAGAAAGATAAGCCATTGTTGCACATTTATCCCTAACAACACCACACTGGATGGGACAGTCACCAGAGCTCTTACAGAATTAACTGCACTAAGTGAAGGATGAACTGAACTCAGAAGTTAGTACATTGTGGATAGATGGTTTGATGAAATATTTGGTAAATGGAAAACCCTAGCAGCCACCATTTTAGGAGCGGTCAGTGTTTGTATGGGTATTCTTGTATTATGTGGTTGTTGTCTTGTTCCCTGTGTCCGAGGATTGGTGAGTCAGGCGTTGGTGAAATGCAGTATCTAAACAATGATGAGAGATGGACTGACTCCGGACTCTGACCAGGGGAATGTGAAAAACGATCCTCCAGGCTTGGTGGATGACGAGGATTTGGACCCTGAAAGATCGCAATTGGATGAAATGTTTATTAGTTCTGATGTGATCTCTGAGATTAATCATGCTTGTAAAATACATTTATCCTGAATGTGGGAATATTTAGTCAAAGGGGTGGATTGTTAGATTAATCTGGATTTTAAGAATAATGACTAAAGGATTTCACCCCAAATACAGTATAAATGTTAGAATTATCATGTAGTGTCAAACCACTAACAGAGGGGGCGGTACTAAACATTCAAGGGGGAAGGCGGAAACTGTTTAGAAAACCCACCTAAAGGTGGGAGGAGTCAAGTTCAGGAGGTATAAAATCGTATGTTAGGGTCTTTGGCCCCAGAGCTCTCCATGAATAAATATACAGATAATACTTGTTGGTTGTGGACCTTGAATCATTGATGATTAAAACCAGAGCCTTACAACCTCTGGTAATGATTCAAGCTTAGGTTGAATTAGAGATAGAAATTCACATGACAGTTTCTTTTTATCCAAAGAAACTACCTAGTCCTTGCTGATGACAAGCATATCCATAACATGATAAAGCCACCACCATGCTTGAAAATATGAAGAGTGGTACTCAGTGATGTGTTGTGTTGGATTTGCCGCAAACATAATGCTTTGTATTCAGAACAAAGTTAATTTCTTTGCCACATTCTTTGCATTTTTACTTTAGTGCCTTATTGTAAACAGGATGCATGTTTTGGAATATTTTATTATTTTATTCTACAGGCATCCTTCTTTTCACTGTGCCATTTATAAAAAAAAATATTTAATATTTTTCACCTTTATTTAACCAGGTAAGCCAGTTGAGAACAAGTTCTCATTTACAACTGCGACCTGGCCAAGATAAAGCAAAGCAGTGCGATAAAAACAACAACATAGAGTTACATATGTGGTAAAACAAAACATAATGTCAAAAATACAACAGAAATTATATATACAGTGTGTGCAAATGTAGCAAGTTATGGAGGTAAGGCAATAAATAGGCTATAGTGCAAAATAATTACAATTAGTATTAACACTGGAATGATAGATGTGCAAGAGATGATGTGCAAATAGAGATACTGTGGTGCAAATAAGCAAAATAAATAACAATATGGGGATGAGGTAGTTGGGTGGGCTAATTTCAGATGGGCTGTGTACAGGTGCAGTGATCGGTAAGGTGCTCTGACAACTGATGCTTAAAGTTAGTGAGGGAGATAAGAGTCGGAGGCTATTTTGTAAATGACATCGCCGAAGTCAAGGATCGGTAGGATAGTCAGTTTTACGAGGGCATGTTTGGCAGCATGAGTGAAGGAGGCTTTGTTGCGAAATAGGAAGCCGATTCTAGATTTAACTTTGGATTGGAGATTCTTAATGTGAGTCTGGAAGCAGAGTTTACAGTCTAACCAGACACCTAGGTATTTGTAGTTGTCCACATACTCTAGGTCAGACCCGTCGACCGATTCTAGTCGGGTGGGCGGGTGCCAGCAGCGTTCGATTGAAGAGCATGCATTTAGTTTTACTAGTGTTTAAGAGCAGTTGGAGGCTAATGAAGGAGTGTTGTATGGCATTGAAGCTCGTTTGGAGGTTTGTTAACACAGTGTCCAATGAAGGGCCGGATGTATACAAAATGGTGGTTCTAAGAGTCACCAGCAGCAAGAGCGACATCATTGATATACACGGAGAAAAGAGTCGGCCCAAGAATTGAACCCTGTGGCACCCCCATAGAGACTGCCATAGGTCCAGACAACAGGCCCTCCAATTTGACACATTATACTCTATCTGAGAAGTAGTTGGTGAACCAGGCGAGGCAGTCATTTGAGAAACCAAGGCTATTTAGTCTGCCAATAAGAATGCGGTGGTTGACAGAGTCGAAAGCCTTGACTAGGTCGATGAAGACGGCTGCACAGTACTGTCTATTATCGATCGCGGTTATAATATCGTTTAGGACCTTGAGCGTGGCTGAGGTGCACCCATGAACAGCTCGGAAAACGGATTGCATAGCGGAGAAGGTACGGTGGGATTCGAAATTGTCAGTGATCTGTTTGTTAACTTGGCTTTCAAAAACTTTAGAAAGGCAGGGCAGGATGGATATAGGTCTGTAACAGTTTGGATCTAGAGTGTCACCCCCTTTGAAGAGGGGGATAACCGCGGCAGCCTTCCAATCTCTGGGGATCTCAGACGTTACGAAAGAGAGGTTGAACAGGCTAGTAATAGATGTTGCGACAATTTCGGCGGCTAGTTTTAGAAAGAAAGGGTCCAGATTGTCTAGCCCAGATGATTTGTAGGGGTCCAGATTTTGCAGCTCTTTCAGAACATCAGCTGTCTGAATTTGTGTGTGGGGGGGGGGGACATGGGCAAGTTGCAGCGGAGGGTGCAGAGCTGGTGGCCGTGGTAGTGGTAGCCAGGTGGAAAGCATGGCCAGCCGTAGCAAAATGCTTGTTGAAATTCTCGATTATTGTAGATTTATCGGTGGTGATAGTGTTTCCTAGCCTCAGTGCAGTGGGCAGCTGGGAGGAGGTGCTCTTATTCTCCATGGACTTTACAGTGTCCCAAAACCTTTTGGAGTTAGTGCTACAGGATGCAAATTTCTGTTTGAAAAAGTTAGCCTTTGCTTTCCTAACTGCTTGTGTATATTGGTTCCTAACTTCCCTGAGAAGTTGCATATTGCGGGGGCTATTTTATGCTAATGCAGTACGCCACAGGATGTTTTTGTGCTGGTCAAGGGCAGTCAAGTCTGAGGAGAACCAGGGGCTATATCTGTTCTTAGTTCTGTATTTTTTGAATGGGGTATGTTTATTTACGATTGAGAGGAAATTACTTTTAAAGAACAAGCAGGTATCCTCTACTGACGGAATGAGATCTATATCCATCCAGGATACCTGGGCCAGGTCAATTAGGAAGGCCTGCTTGCTAAAGTGTTTTAGGGAGCGTTTGACAGTGATTAGGGGTGGTTGTTTGACCGCGGACCCGTTACGGACACAGGCAATAAGGCAGTGATCGCTGAGATCCTGGTTGAAGACAGCGGAGGTGTATTTAGAGGGTAAGTTAGTCAGGATGATATCTATGAGGGTACTTATGTTTACAGATTTAGGGTTGTTCCTGGTAGGTTCGTTGATAATTTGTGTGAGATTGAGGGCATCTAGTTTGGATTGTAGGATGGCCGGGGTGTTAAGCATATCCCAATTTAGGTCATCAAGCAGTACGAACTCTGAGGATAAATGGGGGGCAATCAATTCACATATGGTGTCCAGGGCACAGCTGGGGGCTGAGGGGGGTCTATAGCAAGCGGCAACAGTGAGAGACTTATTTCTGGAAAGGTGGATTTTTAGAAGTAGAAGCTCAAACTGTTTGGGCACAGACCTAGATAGTATGATAGAGCTCTGCAGGCTATCTCTACAGTAGATTGCAACTCCACCCCCTTTGGCAGTTCTATCTAGACAGAACATGTTGTAGTTGGGGATGGACATTTCAGAATTTTTGGTGGCCTTCATAAGCCAGGATTCAGACACTGCTAGAACATCAGGGTTGGAGGAGTGTGCAAACGCAGTGAATAACTCAAACTTAGGAAGGAGGCTTCTGATGTTAACGTGCAGAAAACCAAGGCTTTTACGGTTACAGAAGTCAACAAATGATAGCTCCTGGGGAGTAGGAGTGATACTGGGGGCTGCAGGGTTAGCCTCTACATCACCAGAGGAATAGAGGAGGACTAGAATAAGGATACGGCTAAAGGCTTTAAGAACTGGTCTTCTAGTGCGTTGGGTACAGAGAATAAAGGGGGCAGATTTCCGGGCGTTGTAGAAAAGATTCTGGCCATTATGTACAGACAAGGATATGGAAGGATATGAGTACAGTGGAGGTAAACCTAAGCGTTGGGTAACAATGAAAGAGATAGCATCACTGGAGGCACAGATTGAGCCGGTCTCGGCGTGTATGGGGGGTGGAACAAAGGAACTATTTGAGGCAGTTTGAGAGGGACTTGGGGTTCTACAGTGAAATTGTATAATACGAACTAACTGGAACAGCAATAGGCAAGGCATATTGACATGGGAGAGAGGCATAAAGCAATCACAGGTGTTATTAGAGAGAGCTAAGACAACAACTGGTAATGGCGATAAAGTTTGGGCTGAGGCTAAACAGAATAAACAGGACAGGGTACCGTGTAAAGGAACAGTCCAGCAGGCATCAGCTGTGCAGCTGAGTGATCATAAGGTCCAATGAACAGCAATATGTGAGTCCGAGAGCAGTTCAAATTGGTGCTTCAGCACAGCGAGCAGGAAGCACGGTTGTAGTTTGCGTGTGCTAGCGGGCCGGGACTAGCAGATGGATCTTCGTGGTCGTCGCAACAGGAAGCCTGTTGAAACCACAGACGATTACGTCGGCAGACCAGTCGTGATGGATCGGCAGGGCTCCGTGTCAACTCTAGGAGGTTCCGTCCGGTTGACAGAGAGGTAGATAGCCGGGAGATGTGCCTGACTCAAGGCTAGCTCAAGGCTGATTAGCCAACAACAACGTTCATTTGGTTGCAGCTAGCTAGTTGCGATTATCCAGTGTTGCAGGCCACGGACAATGGAGAAAAGCCGCTAACGGTGGCTAATAGCAAGTTGCTAGTTAGCTGGTTAGCTGGCTACTCCCGTCCGGTAGACAGAGAGGTAGATAACCGGGGCTAGCTCAAGGCTCAAGGCTAACTGGTGCTACGGGGGCAGTGGTGATTAGCCTACAGCAACATCCATTCGGTTGCGGCTAGTGGTCCTCTGTAGCTCAGCTGGTAGAGCACGGCGCTTGTAACGCCAAGGTAGTGGGTTCGATCCCCGGGACCACCCATACAAAAAAATGTATGCACGCACGACTGTAAGTCGCTTTGGATAAAAGTGTCTGCTAAATGGCATATTATATTATTATTATCCGGTGTTAAGGTCCAGTGATTCAGTTATTCCGGCAGAAAATCCGATGTTCTGGGTGAAAACCGCTAACGGTGGCTAATAGCAAGTTGTTGATCCATCCTCAGTTTTCTCCTATCACAGCCATTCAACTCTGTAACGGTTGTAAAGTCACCAATGGCCTCATGGTGAAATCCCTGTGTTGTTTCCTTCCTCTCTGGCAAGTGAGTTAGGAAGGACGCCTGTATCTTTGTAGTGACTGGGTGTATTGATACACCATCCAAAGTGTAATTAATAACTTCACCATGTTCAAAGGGATATACTCAATGTCTGCTTTTATTTTTACCCATCTACCAATAGGTGCACTTCTCTGCTAGGCATTGGGAAACCTCCCTGGTCTTTGTGGTTTGTTTTTGAAATTCACTGCCTGACTGTGGGACCTTACAAATAATTGTATGTGTGGGGTACAGAGATGAGGTAGTCATTCAAAAATCATGTTAAACACAGAATGATTCCATGCAACTTATTATGTGTCTTGTTAAGCAAATTTTACTCCTGCATTTATTTAGGCTTGCCATAACAAAGGGGTTGAATACTTACTGACTCAAGACATTTCAGCTTTTCATTTTTTATTAATTTGTATACATTTGTGTGGGTGGTTTTTAGAATACCTGGCACAGTGTCCAGAGGCAGGACGCTCCTCCTCTTGTGTTTCTCTCTCTGCGTTGGCCCAATGACATGCAGCATGGAGGCTAGTAGTACAATATGCCTGCCTGAGTGGAGGATGAAAGGAAGAAAATACCAGCCCCCCCTGCCCACTCCCCCGGCCCATCCTACTCCTCCCTCTCCTCCTCCTTGGCTTACTCACCCCCACCGCAGCACAGGAAAAGCAATGTGTGTGTCAGAGAGCCTGTGTCTCTCAGGGTCTGAGATTGTGAGTGTGTCTGGCGTTAGTGTGTGTGGGTTTTTGTGTGGCAGTATGTGTAAACCCATGTCTGTGTCTGTCTGTCTGAGACCTGCGCTAGTCTCCCCTCGGCCCCCTAGATCATTTCCATCACAAAGGGGTGGTGTGTGTCGGTGGGACAGTCGTGGCTGGAATTCCAGACTCCCCTCTTCTCAGTCTCTCTCTCTGTCGATCCCCCTTTCTCTGCTGTCATTGTGACCCACCAAGGACTAGCCTTAGCTTGCATACGTCACCCCTGTACCTACTCTGGTGGACATTCCTGCAGTCAGCATGCCAATTCCACGCTCTTTCAAAACTTGAGATATCTGTGGCATTGCGTTGTGTGACAAAACTGCACATTTTAGAGTGGCCTTTTATTGTCCCCAGCACAAGGTGCACCTGTGTAATGATCATGCTGTTTAATCAGCTTCTTGATATGGCACACCTGTAAGGTGGATGGATTATCTTGGCAAGGAGAAATGCTCATTAATCAGCTTCTTGATATGCCACAAAAAAAAAAAAAAAATATTCAGTCAGGTCCATAATTATTGTCAGCCTTGATAAAGATGAGCAAAAAAGACCGTATAAATTAAAGTACTGAGCTATATCGCATGCAAATTTTTTGGGGTGGACATTTTATTATTTTATACTAATAAAATTGCTCAGATAAAGAGATTGTGTTTAACAACTAATAACAAAAAACTCAAAAAGATGGGGGTTAAAATTATTGGCACACGTGTTTTCAGTACTCCAGCACCCTCCCCTTGCGAAGATAATGACACTGAGCTTTTTTCTTAAATGTTTTATGAGATTGGACATCACATTATGAGGGATCTTAGACTATTCCTCCATAAAGAATCTTTCCAGATCCTTGATATCCGTCTGCTCTTATGGACTGCCCTCTTCAAATCAAACCACAGGTTTTCAATGGAGTTCAAGTCTAATTGCTCCTGTAAGTCGCTCTGGATAAGAGCGTCTGCTAAATGACTAATGTAAATGTAAGTCCAGAGACTGAGATGGCCATTGCAAAATGTAGATTTTATGGTCAATTAACCATTTCTTTGTGGATTTTGATTAGTGCTTGGGGTTATTGTCTTGCTCGAAGATCCTCTTCCGGCAAAGTGTTAGCCTCCTGGCAGAGGCAACCAGGTTTTGGGTTAAAATGTCCTGGTACCTGGTATGAGATACTTTTCTGTATATGCTTCTGTTTCTCAACACCAAACCCACCACTGGTGTGCGTGGTCAAAGAGCTCTATTTTCATGTCATCTGACCATAGCGCCGATTCCAATCCAAGTGCCAATGCCGTTCCTCAAACTCCAGGCGGTGCTATGGTCAGACGCTATGGTCAGAAATTGCATATAATATTGCTCAGTATTTGTATTATTTATTTTATTCAGTCTTTTTTGCTCATCTTTATCAAGGGTGCCAGTAATTATGGACATGAATGTATTGCAAAGACCCCAGTAAATGGACATCAGTAACTGTTGTATTGGAATGCTGGTGTAGGGGATTGTTTAAGCTGAGAAGGACATATGGGGTTATTTTAAAGGCATGAGTTAGCACTTGTTTTATTTGGCTCAGGCTGAAGTGGTGTAAAATGTATCCGAAGAATATCATCCTGATCGATATACAGTACAGAAGCATTCAACAGCAACGGGAGTCTGATCAATAAATGCTGTATGTCATCTTTACGAGGGGATTGTAATGTGTGCCTGAGGGTTGTTGGTATTCTCACTCACACAGTTTGAAGAGGACATTGTCATCCCCTTTTGAAAACATCATAAGCATGTTCTCGGAGTACGCTTTCAGGACATGTTACTTTAAAAAACTGCCATTGGCCAATTTCATAAACTGAAGTGTAATTGACTCTCCAAGAGTGTCTCCGAGTAGGAGTGATAATCTACGGTAGGATCAGGTCCCCCTTCTCCATATAATCTAATTCATTAGGATCTAAAATCCAAGCCTGATCCTATATCAGCACACCTACTCTGAGACTTTCTGAATACGTGCCCCATATTCCTTATAACTGCACCATAAGACTCTTACTCATCTCTCTCCTCTGTGTGGTGTCTGATGCCCCCATCTCTGATGTCCCTTTAGAGCCAGAATGACCTGGAGGGGCAGCGGATCACCACTGGGTTCAACCTGCGCAAGAGGACCCACCAGCTCCAGCAGGCCTGCAGTCACATAATGGAAAATGTATTTCAATGCAAAATGAAAAATGCTGCTATCTTTGACTAGAGTTGGAAAATATTGATATTGAGGACAGACCCTGATAGAGGCCTTGGGAAGACCACCATGGATCCAGAGCTAAGTCTTAGAAAGGCTCTTGTTAAGCATTCATGACTTACACCGGGTCCTTCTCATGCTATACATCCACTAAACCCATCAGACCTCCCTCCCCACGTCTCTCTCGGACGCACTGACCTAAGCTGCTCTCTACACCTGTGATGAGTGTGATGGAAGGAGTCAGGCGCAGGAGCATAATCACCGAATACAGAGTTTAATAATAATAATAATATGCCATTTAGCAGATGCTTTTATCCAAAGCGACTTACAGTCATGCTTGCACACATTATTATTTTTTTGTGTTTATGGGTGGTCCCGGGGATCGAACCCACTACCTTGGCGTTACAAGCACAGTGCTCTACCAGCTGAGCTACACACAAATGCGCTGGAATAGTGACAAACGAAACAGGCACAGGGGAAACTATCATCCCTGGCAATACACTGTAACGGATATCCAATAATACATAGGCACAGGGGAAAATATACCCTGGCAACAATATGTTACGAGTAGCTCCACCCAAGATACACTACTCTCACAATGAAACAATCACCCACAAGGACAAGTGGGCAGAGGGAACACTTATACACGGACTAATGAGGGGATAAGAACCAGGTGTGTGTGATTGACAAGACAAGACAAATGTAATGATGATAATTGGGGGCGGCAGTGGCTAGTAAGCCGGTGACGACGAACGCCGAAGCCTGCCCGAACAAGGAGGGGAGGCAGCCTCGGCGGAATTCATGACACCACCCTTCCACTGATCTCCCTTGTAATCAGAGTAACACAGCCATTTTCATTTGTTAGCGCTCCATTGGGCCCTATCTATCTCCATAGACATGAATGCACATAATCCTGGTAAGGAAGTCCACTCCAGAGGCAATAACAATAGCAGTGTCTAGAATGCACAGGGAGAGATTAGATAATACTGGGGTCAATGCAGGGAAGGCAGATCGCCTAGGTTTCTCATGAATCTGTTATGGATCAGTAACATCATATATACAGTAGAGTACAGTAGATCCAAACAAGTAGTGGATCCTATGAATCAGCTATTGTGTGAGAGTTAGAGGCTACACCAAGAACCATAGAGAGCATAGATGGTGATAAGATAGTATTGACTAGCATAGACCATAGAAAGCAAAGAGGACAATTCTACACGGCCCTTCTTAGCTGTGGGAGGTTTCTCAGGCTTCTTAGTACTGACTCTGTGCTCCTTTGGCTCTGTCTGTCCCACCAGACCAGAGAGGAGATCACAGAGCTGATGACGGACATCCATCGTCTGGAGCAGGAGCTGCAGACTACAGAGTGCCCCCTGAAGCTGGTCCATACCAGGCTGGAGAACAGGAACTCGAGGCCCGGAGTGGACCTCTGCAGAGACCAGGTAGAACCATAAAAATAGAATTACTGGAATGGGGAAAAAGCCCCTCAAACCAGGGCAATTTGACAGTACACTCACTATGACCGCCGGTCCACACGTCAAGGGAAATTGACTTGAATGTTAATGTCCGTTCTACTCATTCTATTCTATGGTTGATTCTAACCTGTAAAGCAGGAATGGGTATTCTTTGGTCCTGGAGTGTCTTTGTGTGTTCAGACGTTTGTTCTATGAAAGCCTGCACACATTGACCCTTCAGAGGACCTGAGTTGTTGTAAAGGTTGATTTTGTCATGGAAAAGGAGCTGTGTCTCTGTTTGTCATATTATACTGAACAAAAATATAAACGCAACATGTAAAGTGTTGGTCCCATGTTTCATGAGCTGAAATAAAAGATCCCAGAAATGTTCCATTCGCACAAAAAACTTATTTCTCTAAAAATTGTGTGCACAAATGTGTTTACATGCCCTTTAGTGAGCATTTTTCCTTTGCTAAGATAATACATCCACCTGACAGGTGTGGCATATCAAGAAGCTGATTAAACAGCATGATCATTACACAGGTGCACCTTGTGCTGGGGACAATAAAAGGCCACTTTAAAATGTGCAGTTTTGTCACACAACACAATGCCACAGATGTCTAAAGTTTTGAGGGAGTGTGCAATTGGCATGCTGACTGCATGAATGTCCACCAGAGCTGTTGCCAGAGAATGTAATGTTAATTTCTCTACCATAAGGCACCTCCAACGTAGCTTTAGAGAATTTGTCAGTACATCCAACCGGCCTCAAAACCTCGGACCACGTGTAACCTCCACATCCGGCTTCTTCACCTGCGGGATCATCTGAGACCAGCCACCCGGACAGCTGATAAAATGTAGGAATATTTATGTCTGTAATAAAGCCTTTTTGAGGGGAAAATCTCATTCTGATTGGCTGGGCCTGACTTCCCACCCATGTCTGCGCCCATGCCTTGTCATGTGAAATTTATTTCAGTTGACTGATTTCCTTCTATGAACTGTAACTCAGTAAAATCTTTGAAATGGTTGCATTCATATTTTTGTTCAGTATATAATGTGTGTCCATGCCTTGACTCTGTACATGCATTCTGGGCTGGTGGAAGAGGCTAAGCAGTTGGGAGCCACCATAGAAGCATTACAGCAGAATCTAGCCAGGTCTATGTGAGTGTTTGTGTTATTGAGTTGCTATGAAAGTGAGCACATCATATGTTCACCTCGTATGACCCTGATGTGCTCACTTTCATAGCATATTGGCGTTTAATATAAGGACCCCCCCCCCCCACACACACACACACACACACACACACACACACACACACACACACACACACACACACACACACACACACCATCTAACCCTGTGTTGCTGTTCTGTGACCCTGTGTACCAGGCACTCTCTGCAGTCCTTAGAGGAGCACCAGGCCTGTATGGGAGAAGACCTGTCCAGGAAGCAGGAGGCCCTGGAGCTGGAGCAGCGAAGCAACCACATCCACCAGCGCCTGGAGGCTGACAGCCAAGATCATCCCTGGAGTCACCGTCCCCAAGCCCGGCTTCACCAGAGAGATGTACTGAACACACACGAACAAACGCATTTTGAAATTCACTATGTATGGAGCGGTTGTACTTTGATTCCAATTCCCTGACTGAAATGTGGATTTACATTTACGTCATTTAGCAGACACTCTTATCCAGAGCGACTTACAGGAGCATTTAGGGTTAAGTGCCTTGCTTAAGGGCACATCGACAGATTTTTCACCTAGTCGGCTCGGGGATTAGAACCAGCGACCTTTCAGTTACTGGCACAACGCTCTTACCCACTAAGCTACCTGCCGCTTACAATAGCGATCAATTGAACTAAAGCCTCACAAAGTTTAAAATGTGTGGTGTTTATTACAAAGAATACACAGCTAAATATACAATATGTTTATAATATAGAAAGGTTACAAAATAAGGAATTGTTTTTAAAACCATTTTTTTTTTAGCATTATATTTTTTTAAATATCAAGTGTAGTTCAGTACAATGAGAGGCTGTATAAAAATGATAGCTACTACAAAAACAGTCAACACAAGCTGGCCAACAAGCAGTTAATTGTTCCAATGCTTTGAAAGGTCATGCTGCTCACAGGGCAGGAAGCTCCTCCCAAAGCGTTTTTTTTTACATTTACTGTCCTTTTATGAGTCCATCTTTGAGTAGGGGAGCGTAGCGAAATAACTTGGGTACTGTAATCAATGGTTCACCGTTACAAGTTGTCCTCAAAATGCTCCTGAAGCCTCTCTCCTCTGTATCACCTAAACCCTAATATGTGTCTATACAACAACACAATATACATGTTTTATATACTCTTATCCAGAGTGACTTACAGGAGCAACTAGGGCCTTGCTCAAGGGCACACCGGCATATTTTTTTGCCTAGTCGGCTCAGGGATTCGAACAAGCGACCTTTCAGTTAGTAGCCCAACGCACTTAACCACTAGGCTACCTGCCGCCCTATACTGAACTGAGAATGAACAAATGTAGGCTACCTGCTGTCCTATACTATAGCAATAGAATAAACAAAATCATTGTAATATAAACTGACAATGGCAAGCGTGCCATGCCTTGAGGTGATATTGTAGCTTCTTATTTTGAGGTGTCCATCCCTTTGATTTATTTTCAATTTTTTTCAATTTTTCCCCTTCTGCATTCTGTCAGCGACCTCCGTTTCCTTGCTATATATATGGCTTTATCTTACAGTATGTACTGTAGATCAAAATGAAATGTATATCTGCACTGCGTGACTATTTGGTCAGTGGTGTCAGTGTGTGTCTCCTATGGAAGTGTAGCAAAGTGGACGCTTACAAAGATTTCCTTACAGGTTATAAAATATGTTAAATGCACGCATGCACTGTAACAATAATGTGGATTTATTCCATTTGCTTTATAGCATACATTTTGTTACGTTACAGCCGTATTCTAAAATTGATTAAATAAATAGAAATTCTCATCAATCTACACACAATACCGCATAATGACAATGCGAAAACAGGTTTTTAGAATTTTTTAAAATTGTATTTAAACTTAAAAAGAGAAATACCTTATTTACATAAGTATTCAGACCCTTTGCAATGAGACTGAAAGTTGAGCTCAGGTGCATCCTCTTTCCATTGATCATCCTTGAGATGTTTCTACAACTTGATTGGAGTCCACCTGTCGTAAATTCAATTGATTGGACATGATTTGGAAAGGCACACACCCGTCTATATAAGGTCTCACAGTTGACAGTGCATGTCAAAGCAAAAACCAAGCCATGAGGTCGAAGGAATTGTCCGTAGAGCTCCGATACGGGATTGTGTCGAGGCACAGATCTTGGGAAGGGTACCAAAAAATGTCTGCAGCATTGAAGGTCCCCAAGAACACAGTGGCCTCCATCAATCTGAAATGGAAGAAGTTTGGAACCAAGACTCTTCCTAGAACTGGCCGCCCTGCCAAACTGAGCAATCGGGGAGAAGGTCCTTGGTCAGGGAGGTGACCAAGAACCCGATGGTCACTCTGAGAGAGCTCCAGAGGACAACCATCGCTGCAGCTCTCCACCAATTAGGCCTTTATGGTAGAGTGACCAGACGGAAGCCACTCCTCAGTAAACGGCACATGAAAGCCCGCTTGGAGTTTTCCAAAAGGCACCTAAAGACTCTCAGACCATGAGAAACAAGATTCTCTGGTTTGATGAAACCAAGATTAAACTTCTTGGCCTGAATGCCAAGTGTTACTTCTGGAGGAAACCTGGCAGCATCCCTACGGTGAAGCATGGTGGTGGCAGTCTCATGCTGTGGTGATGTTTTTCAGCAGCAGGGATTGGGAGACTAGTCAGGATCGAGGCAAAGATGAACGGAGCAAAGTACAGAGAGATCCTTGATGAAAACCTGATCCAGATCACTCAGGACCTCAGACTGGGGTGAAGGTTCACCTTCCAACAGGACAACAACCCTAAGCACACGCAGGAGTGGCTTCAGGACAAGTCTCTGAATGTCCTTGAGTGGCCCAGCCAGAGCCTAGACTTGAACCTGATCGAACATCTCTGGAGAGACCTGAAAATAGTTGTGCTGCGATGCTCCCCATCCAACCTGACAGAGCTTGAGAGGATCTTCAGAGAAGAATGGGAGAAACTCCCCAAATACAGGTGTACCAAGCTTGTAGCGCCAAATAAGAATTAAAGCAGTAATCGCTGCCAAAGGTGCTTCAACAAAGTACTGCTTAAAGGGTCTAAATACTTATGTAAATGTATGATTTCAGTTTTAATTTTTAATTTTTTTTTTAACCTGTTTTTGCTTTGTCATTATGGGGTATTGTGTGTAGATTGATGAGGGAAAAAAACAATTTAATCAATTATAGATTAAGGCTGAAGCGTAACAAAATGTGGAACAAGTCAAGGGGTCTGAATACTTTCTGAATGCACTGTACATAGGCATTGCAAAAGCAGGTTTAGGTACATTTGAACATATTTGTACATGTGCACAAATGTAAATGTGATGACATACAGTACTTTAAAAAAGATACAAAGATACAATTAGTCCAAATATATGTGTGGACACTGCATCAAGAAGTACCACAAATAGGCATATCAATAAGCCAATAAATAGGCATATCAATATATTTTATTAATGGTGCATAGTTCCAAAGCTCTTGATAGGAATGATCTTTGATGTCTGGTAGTGTGACTTGTTTCAATAGAATATTACATTAAACTCCTCATATCATACTGTCTCTGCATGTGCCAAGGAATTGTGTGATCGTGCAGTGTGTAACAGAGTAACAAAGTGTCATAAATAAGAATGATAATGGAAAGCGATGGACATCCTCAGGTCATATAATCCCATTCGTCCTCTGCTGATTGCATCTCCTGTTAATAACACACAGCAATGTCAAAAGTGTGCGCGCACCAAACAGAATACCGGGAGTTTATTAATGTATTACTGTAAAAGACAATCCGGGGAGATGTTCTGTAATCTTACCAACAGAGATATCCACTTAGAAGCACTATGATGAGAAGCACTATGATGGCCAATAGTACACCACACAGAATCTCACAGGATTGGTTACTTTGGGATGGTGTAGAAGAATCTAGGCCACAGCAAAGAAGCATTAAAGACAAAAAACCTAAATCAAAATAATTATAATATAAAATCATAATACATGTTTACCAGTGATGTAGTATGTAACACTAGTCCCCAGACTGCTGTTGACAACACAGGTGTAGTTGTGGCCCTTCATTCCAGACACGTAGAGTCTCCTGCCATCTGTAGAGAGATTGGCTGTCTGATTGGACACCTGTACCCCATCCACCAACCAGGAAAACACTGGGCTGTCCCACTGTGCCCTGTCATTGGCCACCTCACACAGGAGCGGCAAAGACGCCACAGGAGCAGCAACTAGGCGAGAGTGAGGGAGAGAAAAAGTTAGGAGGAACAAATGGTCCAAATATAGCTAAATTGGTTACTGCGTCCTTACATAGTTCTGCACATAAGGTTAGCCTCGGCACCCAGGCTTCACTCACATTGTTCGGAAGGTGAGGTGAAAGCCTGTGACCGAGGCTAATGTAAAGGTAATGTGACTTTTTAGTTTGCACAGTATATGCCCCAAACTAAATCCAGATAGTGACCAGAATTATTGGTGTAACTGTTTCTCACCACTCTCTCTAACAAGTATATTTGCTGATTCCTCGTTCCCCATCTGGTCTGTCACAGTGATGGTGTAGATTCCATAGTTAGATGAACTTATATTCGCCACCCTAAATAAGGCCCCCTTCTGGTCTAGAGGATTGCCAGGTGCATCTTGGTAATTGGCCAGCCTGACCTTTCCCTGACCCTTCTCAGTCTCACGGTCCCAAGTCACCATGAGGATCTTCTCTGTTGGTGTAATCTGGAACTGGGTCAGCAGGACCAGGTCTCTCCCCAGAGCCACGTAAAGGGAACCCTGGTTTTGGAAATACACTGACAGGCACTGGTGTGGGTGGGGCACTGAGGAAAGATAGACAAGGAATTACTGTACATCTATTGTATACATTACTGTACCATAGTTATTTTTGCAGAGCAATATCTTACTGACAGATGGAGGATTATTAAAAAAACTCACAGAGGGCCAGGATCAGACAAATATGGCAGACCAGGATATGCCATGTTTCCATCACATCTGCAGAGCTATTTATATTTTACAAAGGGAGGAAGAGTGTGCAACAGCATTTAAACTTGCACTCTTTTGACGCACATTGTCATGGGCAGAGGCATACCACCCTAATGTAGTTGAGGGAGCTTTGATGGCTAAATGCTATTCATTCATTTGTAAAAATCAAACAACAACAACAAAAAAACTATATTTTGAACATTGTTAGCTATATACATCAAATGTGTTTCAATGAGCTTGACATCATTTTTTCCCTTAGAGATGGTTCTGTGGCGACAAAGATATAAAACAATACTACCCATCCAAAGCAGTTTGACATATACCACACTTTCCATTTAGATGAGAGAAAATAGGTTGGAAAGCAAAAGGAAAAAGATTCTACTCACAAGAGAATGTATCCACAGCAGTAGCTGCTCTTCCGTCTCGTAACTCTCTTGACTCTACACCATTTAGTTTATGCAAGGTTTTGAATTGCTATCAGAACATGCAAACCTTCCTTGCATATTTTGAACCTTCTCTGTACGGTTCTGTACTACTGTACAATGAGACACCAAATCTATTTCTATGGCGGCATCCTCTTTTACATAATACTGTATCCCTTTCCTGTCACTTCCTTTCTTTCATAATGTTGTACCTGATATAATCAGACATTCTAAACATGGCCAAAGCCATGCTAACAAGACAACATGCTCAGTTGGCCATTTAAAACCTTGAGCTCACGGTTACTGTTGTTTGTAACACTTGACTGGGTGCCAGTGATTCTGTTGTAGCATCCCTTTCAAGTTGTCATGCCAAACATAACAACTAAAACAGAAGCAGCGGCATCCAGGTTATTCAGTAATACAAAAGACAGGTCTTCATAACTTACCGTTTCATTTGGATATTCTGTAGGGTGACCGTACAGGTCAGCTTGATGTATTTCTGTTTTCTTGCCTAATATTTCCTGATTGAAGAACGTCAAACTCAATGCATACTGGCACTTAAAATAGCTACTGTATGTAAATGTTGAACCAGTTTTTCTTCCCTTTCCACAATCCAGTATGGCAGGAATGAAAATTAGCCTGGTGATGAGGGAGTGACTCCTACAGCATCTAGGGGAGTGACTCCTACTGTACAGTATCTCTCTTGTACCAGCTTGTACTCCTGACTGAATAGTCATACACTTTAATCCATCCTTGTACGGATACTGTGCCAGGCACACAAGTATGACGATAGGGTACTTAAAAAATATACAGTATATATTTTATTTTTGCAGGAACGATATTGAAGTTCATACATATCAGTCAACATCGATTCTGGATAGAGAGCAGAGACCCAAGTCACATTCATAACAACAGCATCCCTTCAAATACATAGAGATCCACTCAAACAATTATCTATACCACAAAGATGTTCAGATACCTAAGTAAGGAGCCACGTTACCCTCGGGCCTACTGAACCCATGTCCATGTGCGCGGACAAGCAGACACACATCCACCCGCCTAGACACATGTCCATCCCCTGCACACACACCTCCATGTGCACGCATATCCGAATGCATCCATATGACACTGACAAATAATGATAGGGACGTGACACCGGCCCGAGCCACCCAGCCCATCCAGCCACCACAAAGATCCTTTGTTTTAAATACAAAGTGACCAATAGATCGGCCAGAACACTCAGCCAGCCCGAGCTGCTCGCACATCGTGACCCCCAGCCAGCATAGCCAGTAACTCTCACCCCAACACTATTTACCCCAACACTCTCCCATTTAAATTGTTTCTGAAGAGGAAGGTTTGGTAACAAAGTACAACCCCCCAAAAATCAAACATACACATATGCACTGAGTGGGCAAAACATTGGTTGCAGTCGAGCAAATACTGTACGTATTGCACCTGCACAGATGATCAGATTAATGTGGTAGTTGCCTCAGGGTTTGAAATATATCAGCAAATATTAACACCACCACTCTCTTTGTTATTTTCAGTATTAATTTCATTAAAATCACCACCACCACCACACCACAGGTTGGTAAGACATTTTGAATAAGGTCTCTATTGTATGTGTATGTAGAGAATATTGCCAGAGAGAGAGAGAGGTCAAGACTGATACTCACTGTTATAGTCCACAGCAGCAGCAGCAGGCGCAATGGGAGTCAGTCTCAACACTTTATTGCTGCACTGATTGTTTACATGTAAACAGAGGAAGACAATTAACACATACATTGCCTTCGGAAAGTATTCAGACCTGTTGACTTTTTCCACATTTTGTTAGGTTACAGTCTTATTCTAAAATTATTTAAATAATTTTTTCCCCTCATCAATCTATACACAATACTCCATAATGACAAAGCAAAAACAGGTTTTTAGAAACGCTTGGCACACCTGTAGTTGGGGAGTTCCTTACTCTCTTTTCTGCAGATCCTCTCAAGCTCTGTCAGGTTGGATGGGGAGCGTTGCTGCACAGCTATTTTCTGGTCTCTCCAGAGATGTTAGATCGTGTTCAAGTCTGGGCTCTGGCTGCGCCACTCAAGGACAGTCAGAGCCTTGTCCCGAAGCCACCATTGAGTTGTCTTGGCTGTGTGCTTAGGGTCGTTGTCCTGTTAGAGCGGGTTTTCATCAAGGATCTCTCTGTACTTTGCTCTGTTCATCTTTGCCTCGATCCTGACTAGTCTCCCAGTCCCTGCTGCTGAAAAACATCCCCACAGCATGATGCTGCCACCACCATGCTTCACCATAGGGATGGTGCCAAGTTTCCTCCAGACGTGACGCTTGGCATTCAGGCCAAAGAGTTTAATCTTGGTTTCATCAGACCAGAGAATCTTGTTTCTCATGGTCTGTGAGTCTTTAGGTGCCTTTTGGCAAACTCCAAGTGGGCTGTCATGTGCCTTTTGCTGAGGAGTGGCTTCCGTCTGGCCACTCTACCATAAAGGCCTGATTGGTGGAGTGCTGCAGAGATGGTTGTCCTTCTGGAAGGTTCTCCCGTCTCCACAGAGGAGTGACCATTGGGTTCCTGGTCACCTCCCTGACCAAGGCCCTTCTCCCCCGATTGCTCAGTTTGGCCGAGCGGCCAGCTCTAGGAAGAGTCTTGGTGGTTCCAAACTTCTTCTATTTAAGAATGATGGAGGCCACTGTGTTCTTGGGGACCTTCAATGCTGCAGGTATTTGTTGGTACCCTTCCCCAGATCTGTGCCTCGACACAATACTTTCTCGGAGCTCTACGGACAATTCCTTCGACCTCATGGCTTGGTTTTTTCTCTGACATTCACTGTCAACTGTGGGACCTTATATACAGTGGGGAAAAAAAGTATTTAGTCAGCCACCAATTGTGCAAGTTCTCCCACTTAAAAAGATGAGAGAGGTCTGTAATTTTCATCATATGTACACGTCAACTATAACAGACAAATTGAGAAAAGAAAATCCAGAAAATCACATTGTAGGATTTTTTATGAATTTATTTGCAAATTATGGTGGAAAATAAGTATTTGGTCACCTACAAACAAGCAAGATTTCTGGCTCTCACAGACCTGTAACTTCTTCTTTAAGAGGTTCCTCTGTCCTCCACTCGTTACCTGTATTAATGGCACCTGTTTGAACTTGTTATCAGTATAAAAGACACCTGTCCACAACCTCAAACAGTCACACTCCAAACTCCACTATGGCCAAGACCAAAGAGCTGTCAAAGGACACCAGAAACAAAATTGTAGACCTGCACCAGGCTGGGAAGACTGAATCTGCAATAGGTAAGCAGCTTGGTTTGAAGAAATCAACTGTGGGAGCAATTATTAGGAAATGGAAGACATACAAGACCACTGATAATCTCCCTCGATCTGGGGCTCCACGCAAGATCTCACCCCGTGGGGTCAAAATGATCACAAGAACGGTGAGCAAAAATCCCAGAACCACACGGGGGGACCTAGTGAATGACCTGCAGAGAGCTTGGACCAAAGTAACAAAGCCTACCATCAGTAACACACTACGCCGCCAGGGACTCAAATCCTGCAGTGCCAGACGTGTACCCCTGCTTAAGCCAGTACATGTCCAGGCCCGTCTGAAGTTTGCTAGAGTGCATTTGGATGATCCAGAAGAGGATTGGGAGAATGTCATATGGTCAGATGAAACCAAAATAGAACTTTTTGGTAAAAACTCAACTTGTCGTGTTTGGAGGACAAAGAATGCTGAGTTGCATCCAAAGAACACCATACCTACTGTGAAGCATGAGGGTGGAAACATCATGCTTTGGGGCTGTTTTTCTGCAAAGGGACCAGGACGACTGATCCGTGTAAAGGAAAGAATGAATGGGGCCATGTATCGTGAGATTTTGAGTGAAAACCTCCTTCCATCAGCAAGGGCATTGAAGATGAAACGTGGCTGGGTCTTTCAGCATGACAATGATCCCAAACACACCGCCCGGGCAACGAAGGAGTGGCTTTGTAAAAGCATTTCAAGGTCCTGGAGTGGCCTAGCCAGTCTCCAGATCTCAACCCCATAAAACATCTTTGGAGGGAGTTGAAAGTCCGTGTTGCCCAGCGACAGCTCCAAAACATCACTGCTCTAGAGGAGATCTGCATAGAGGAATGGGCCAAAATACCAGCAACAGTGTGTGAAAACCTTGTGAAGACTTACAGAAAACGTTTGACCTGTGTCATTGCCAACAAAGGGTATATAACAAATTATTGAGAAACTTTTGTTATTGACCAAATAGTTATTTTCCACCATAATTTGCAAATAAATTCATAAAAAATCCTACAATGTGATTTTCTGGATTTTTTTTCCTCATTTTGTCCGTCATGTTTGACGTGTACCTATGATGAAAATTACAGGCCTCTCTCATCTTTTTAAGTGGGAGAACTTGCACAATTGGTGGCTGACTAAATACTTTTTTTCCCCACTGTAGACCGGTGTGTGCCTTTCCAAATTTACATTTAAGTCATTTAGCAGACGCTCTTATCCAGAGCAACTTACAGGAGCAATTAGGGTTAAGTGCCTTGCTTAAGGGCACATCGACAGATTTTTCACCTAGTCGGCTCGGGGATTAGAACCAGCGACCTTTCGGTTACTGGCACAACGCTCTTACCCACTAAGCTACCTGCCGCCCACCTCAAACAGTGTCAAATCATGTCCAATGAATTGAATTAACCACAGGTGGACTCCAATCAAGTTGTAGAAACATCTCAAGGATGATCAATGGAAACAGGATGCTCCTGAGATCAATATCAAGTCTCATAGTAAAGGGTGTAAATAAGGTATTTCTGTTTTTTATTTTTAATAAATTTGGAGAAATATCTAAAAACCTGTTTTTGCTTTGTCATTATGGGGTATCGTGTAGATTGCTTAGGATTTTATTTTATTTTATCCATTTTAGATTAAGGCTGTAACGTAACAAAATGTGGAAAAAGTCAAGGGGTCTGAATACTTTCCCGAAGGCACTGTAATATAACCTGACAATTTATTCAGCTATTTTCTGGAATTAACTTTTTCTCTTAATTAATTGTAACATCATCAATAAAAAATGAAATACAAATACAAATAATTACCCATATGGATTACATGCACACGATGTGAACTAATTCCGGATAATCAAAGGAAATGTACGCCATTTCCTAAAGACACTATACTCAACCTTTTTCTTGATGCTGATCTTCTGAAGCCTTTGAAGAAAGGAGATCTTCTTGCTCTTCTCTGTTGTCCCTGGTTTGGCTGCGGGGAGGCTGGGATCCGCAACGGCCTCAATCCTGGAACAACCAGACTGCTCACTCTGGTTGGGATCAGGTTTCGTCTCCTGGGGAATAGTTTTGAGCTCAAGAACTGGGTTAGGGGAATAAAAATTGTCTTAACAGCTCTTATTGATGGAAGAGAGGTACACTTCACCAGTCAGCCTCGCATCAGCAATCATGAGCCCAGAAGTCTGAGACAGAGTTTCTGCCACATTCTTTGCCATCAAGAGATTGACTACTCCTTGGCAGATCTTGGAGAGTGGCTTAGAACACCCTGAGCTGACCGATATGTGAAGAATAAGCGGTTGTCAGACTCACAATGCCTCTGACAGAGGGAGAGCAGAAGGCCACATCAGTATCTCCTAGTGGAGGAAGGAGGTCTTTGAGCAAGTGCTCTAGAAGAGACTGCTCTGTGAAGGCATAGACTATCCCCCAGTATCCCTCTGTTGACGGCTCCCTCTGGAGCTCACCTGTCTGCCTTCTGCTTGGGAGAGCAGATTCAGATTTAAATCTGTAGGCCACAGAAGACACTGGGGTGCTGTTGTGCAGAAGGAAGCTGCAGATCTGCTCCACCAGCTGTATCATTGGCCGGAGTATGCCTGTGGAGAGAAGGGCCTGAAGGTTTCTCTCAGCTGAAGCTGCATCCTCCCATTTAGCCAACATATTTGCCATGAGGTTGGATACTGCCACTGTGGCCTTATCTAACTCCTCTGACTGGGAGACAGGGCTGGTTGTGCCACTTCTAGCTCTTTCCTACAGTGCTTTAATGATACGAAGGGTTCTATCTGTGAGGGAGGGGGTTCCCTTAGATGTGGGAAAATCAGTGATGCTCGCAGATGAGGAGGTGCTCTGGATAGCTTTCAGCTCCTTGTCCAGGCTCTCTCTACTCATTGTGCTGTCACAAAGTCTAACGGTAGCTTTCTCTGGCTTAACGGTGAGGCTGCTACTTCCACTTTGAGAAGTGGCAATGGCCTTCAGGGTACAATCAGAAGAGAAGGTATTAATGGGAAATATTGGCCGGTCGTATGGAATTATTGGCATGGTGGAAGAGAAGCAACTCAGGATAGATTTGTCCTGGTCTCCAACACTCTCTGAGCCCACTGTGATCAGACACACATCCTGTCTCATTCAGACATAATACAGGGGAGTTGGTCAGTGGTGCTCTGATGTATTTCTCAACAGAAGCATCATTGTTGAGCACCGTTCCAACACTGTAGAGCATGGAACCCAAACCACTGTTTGTGAGCAGGGAATGATCTGAATCCCTGACTTTGTCTGAGATCAAGAGTGTCACTGGGACGGATGAACTTGTCAACCTTGACCTTCACATTGTTATAAAAGCTAGCAGCAGCAGAGCAGAACCAACCCTTGGGGAACTCGGGCCCGGTCTGAGGGTCAAAACACAATGAGTTTTGGGAAGGAATGAGACCGGTCTCTGAGAACACAGCCTCACACTGGTCAGCGCTGGCAGGTGTGGGGACAGATTTCTTAAGCCTTTGCAGGTATTGGAGAAACATTCCAATAATGCTGAAGTCTGACTCCTCCCCATATTGAATGGACAGTGCAGATGGTGCAGCTGACAGACTATTCTCTCTGGTCGCTAATAAAGAAATCAGACTCTGTAGATGAACTAATGAACATCTCAATTACTACACTCACAGCCTCAGCCTGAAACTTACAGTGATGAGACATATTAGGGAGACTCCAAGAGGACCCAGTTCTGTCTCTAATAGTGATATAGTCAGAGCCCGTCTCCAATCTCACAGAGTACAAAGAAGGTGTACCAGAGGAAGATTAATCATCCATGTGGGACAACAGATTGTTTAGATTTTGTTGCTCCCAAAGTAGACTCTGTTGCATTCTCTGTTAGGAATGAGAAGACCAGAGTGCTAATAACCTTCTTAGGGCTCGTGCCTAAGTGAAGTTGGTATGTGTCCTCTGCATTGACAGACATGGAGTGAGAACTGCAGAGTTTCTCACAAAGGGCCAATACTCTTAACTGAGTCTCTGAAAGTTTCTCATTCTCTCTGAATAGAAGTATATCATTCAAAGAAACCATGGCAATGTCAGCATGGTTCAAGTCATCCTGAAGCTCGTCAGGTGTGGCTGGGACATCTTGAATTGGAAAAGGCATCTCTATGTCCAAATCCAAGTTTTTATCTACAGTCTCAACCATTTCTGACACTTCTGCAATCAAGTATGGGAAACTGACAACATTTGGAGTTTGGAGTGTAATGGGGCACTGATCGTAGTAGTGAGTAAGGCTTGTTGAGGATCAGACAAGGACCTCACTGACGGCACAAATGGCCATGGTCAAAACCTCATTGATGCCTGTTGTGGAGCATGTTGGTCAACTTGTCTTCCTGTCTTATTCACCACATTTTTACCACATTCGCCTTACTGTGCCTTTTGGTGAAAATTCTAGCAATGAGACGGAGAAACTTGTTAAACTGTCAAACTTTAATTGGCTTGTCCTGCTTCGACAATGGGACTACACTATATATACTAAAGTATGTGGACACCCCTTCAAATTAGTGGATTTGGCTATTCCAGCCACACCCTTTGCTGACAGGTGTATAAAATCGAGCACAAACCCATGCGATCTCCATAGACAAACACTGGCAGTAGAATGGCCTTACTGAAGTTCTCAGTGACTTTCATCATGGCACCGTCATAGGATGCCACCTTTCCAACAAGTCAGTTCGTCAAAGTTCTGCTCTGGTAGAGCTGCCCAGGTTAGCTGTTATTGTGAAGTGGAAACGTCTAGGAGCAACAACGGCTTAGCCGCAAAGTGTTAGGCCACAGAAGCTCACAGAATGGGACCGCTGAGTGCTGAAGCATGTAGCGCGTAAAAATCATCTGTCGGTTGCAACACTCACTACCAAGTTCCAAACTGACTCTAGAAGCAACGTCAGCATAATAACTGTTTGTCGGGAGCTTCATGAGATGAGTTTCCATGGCCGAGCAGCCGCACACAAGCCTAAGATCACCATGTGCAATGCCATGCGTCGGCTGGAGTGATGTAAAGCTCACCGCCATTTGACTCTGGAGCAGTGGAAACGCGTTCTCTGGAGTGATGAATCACGCTTCACCATCTGGCAGTCCGACTGACGAATCTGGGTTTGGCGGATGCCAGGAGAACGCTCTCTGCACGAATGCATAAAGCCAACTGTAAGGTTTGGTGGAGGAGGAATAATGGTCTAGGGTCGTTTTTCATGGTTTGGGCTAGGCCCCTTAACGCTACAGCATACAATGATATTCTAGACCATTCTGTGCTTCCAACTTTGTGGCATCAGTTTGGGGATGGCCCTTTCCTGTTTCAGCATGAAAATGCCCCCATGCACAAAGTGAGGTCCATACAGAAATGGTTTGTGTAGATCGGTGTGGAAGAACTTGACTGGCCTGCACAGACCTTGACCTCAACCCCATCGAACACCTTTGTGATGAATTGGAACACCGACTGCGAGCCAGGCCTAATTGCCCAACATCAGTGCCTGACCTCACTAATGCTCTTGTGTCTGAATGGAAGCAAGTCCCCGCAGCAATGTTCCAACATCTAGTGGAAAGCCTTCCCAGAAGAGTGGAGGCTGTTATAGCAGCAAAGGGGGGACCACCTCCATATTAATGCCTATGATTTTGGATTGAGATGTTGGACAAACAGGTGTCCACATTCTTTTGATCATGTAGTGTCCAGTGAGCTGGAGCAGTGACTACTGCCACTAGCTGAGCAGCTATCTGGGCATTAGCCGTTGGGACTTCTAGCCATGTTGCGCTAAGCCCACTAAGGTTGTCCAGGGTCTGTTGTATATGGTCCGACATACATTTACATTTACATTTTAGTCATTTAGCAGACGCTCTTATCCAGAGCGACTTACAGTTTTTTTATTATTTTATTATACTGGCCCCCCCTGGGAATCGAACCCACAACCCTGGCGTTGCAAACGCCATGCTCTATCAACTGAGCTACATCCCTGCCGGCCATTCCCTCCCCTACCCTGGACGACGCTGGGCCAATTGTGCGCCGCCCATGAGTCTCCCGGTCGCGGCCGGCTACGACAGAGCCTGGATTCGAACCAGGATCTCTAGTGGCACAGCCTTAGACCACTGCGCCACTCAGGAGATAATAGAGACATAAAATAATCTGTTTCACCACAAGTTTTGCCCACAGCTATGAACTGTCTGTCTTTGATCTCCCGAAGCAGATCTGCTTCAGATTGGAGAAGTGTTGTGCTCACCTTCCGGTTGTCTATATACTCACCACCCTAGACACCCTTCAAGATCAAGTCCTCAGTGACTCAGAAAAGTTCCTTCAATGGGTCAGCCAAAGCTCTGATGCAAATTGTTCTGGTCTCAGAGTTTCCAACATCTTCATTGTGAGCCCGGTCTTTTTCCGTAAGTGGTCTGCAACAGACATTCAAAATCAACATCATATTATCACGGCTCAGGCTAAGACCCAGATGCAGACACAGGAGGCAGATAGTAAGAGTCTCAGAGTTTATTAAAGTACAAGAGGCAGGCAATCGGTAGGTCAAGGCAGCCAAAGAGTTGTAGTCCAAATCAGAGTCAGGCAGGTACTGGACGGCAGGCAGCATCAAGGTCAGGACAGGCAGAAAGGTCAGAACTGGGAAGACTAGAGCAAAGGAAACATTGTATGACTTGAAGGGACAAGACGAACTGGCAACAGACAAACAGAAAACGAGGTATAAATACGCTAATGGGAGACACCTGGTGGGGGTTGGAGGCAATCACAAGACAAGTGAAACAGATCAGGGTGCGACACATACAGTGCCTTGCAAAAGTATTCATCCCCCTTGGCGTTTTTCCTATTTTGTTGCATTACAACCTGTAATTTAAACAGATTTTTATTTGGATTTCATGTAATGGACATACACAAAATAGTCCAAATTGGTGAAGTAAAATGAAAAAAATAACTTGTTTCAAAAAAGTCAAAGAAATAAATAACGGAAAAGTGGTGCGTGCATATGTATTCACCCCCTTTGCTATGAAGCCCCTAAATAAGATCTGGTGCAACAAATTACCTTCAGAAGTCACATAATTAGTTAAATAAAGTCCACATGTGTACAATCTAAGTGTCACATGATCTGTCACATGATCTCATGGGCTCCCGAGTGGCGCAGCGGTCTCAGTGCTTGAGGCGTCACTACAGACTCCCTGGTTCGATTCCAGAATGTATCACAACCGGCCGTGCTTGGGAGTCCCATAGGGCGGCGCACAATTGGCCCAGCGTTGTCCGGGTTTGGCCGGTGTAGGCCGTCATTGTAAATAAGAATTTGTTCTTAACTGACTTGCCTAGTTAAATAAAGGTAAAAAATAAATACACCTGTTCTGAAATGCCCCAGAGTCTGCAACACCACTAAGCAAGGGGCACCACCGAGCAAGCGGCACCATGAAGACCAAGGAGCTCCCCAAACAGGTCAGGGACAAAGTTGTGGAGAAGTACAGATCAGGGTTGGGTTATATAAAAATATCAGAAACTTTGAACATCCCACAGAGCACCATTAAATCCATTACTTAAAGAATTGAAAGAATATTGCACCACAACAAACCTGCCAAGAGAGGGCCGCGCACCAAAACTCATGGACCAGGCAAGGGGGGCATTAATCAGAGAGGCAGCAAAGAGACCAAAGATAACGCTGAAGGAGCTGCAAAGCTCCACATAGGAGATTGGAGTATCTGTCCATAGGACCACTTTAAGCCATACACTCCACAGAGCTGGGCTTTACGGAAGAGTGGCCAGAAAAAAGCAATTGCTTAAAGAAAAAAATAAGCAAACATGTGGGAGACTCCCCAAACATATGGAAGAAGGTACTCTGGTCAGATAAGACTACAATTGAGCTTTTTGGCCATCAAGGATAACGCTATGTCTGGCGCAAACCCAACACCTCTCATCACCCCGAGAACACCATCGACAGGGACTGGGAAACTGGTCAGAATTGAAGGAATGATGGATGGCACTAAATAGAGGGAAATTCTTGAGGGAAACCTGTTTCAGTCTTCCAGAGCTTTGAGACTGGGACGGAGGTTCACCTTCTAGCAAGACAATGACCATAAGCATACAGCTAAAGCAACACTCGAGTGGTTTAAGGGGAAACATTTACATTTCTTGGAATGGCCTAGTCAAAACCAAGACCTCAATCCAATTGAGAATCTGTGGTCTGACTTAAAGATTGCTGTACACATCCAACTTGAAGGAGCTGGAGCAGTTTTGCCTTGAAGAATGGGCAAAAATCCCAGTGGCTAGATGTGCCAAGCTTATAGAGACATACCCCAAGAGACTTGCAGCTGTAATTGCTGCAAAAGGTGGCTCTACAAAGTATTGACTTTGGGGGGAGGGGGGAGGGGGGGGGGGGGGGGGGTGAATAGTTATGCACGCTCAAGTTTTCTGTTTTCACCCCAAAAAATATTTTGCATCTTCAACATGGTAGGCATGTTGTGTAAATCAAATGATACAAACCCCAAAAAAATCCATTTTAATTCCAGGTTGTAAGGCAACAAAATAGGAAAAATGCCAAGGGGGGTGAATACTTTCGCAAGCCACTGTATACATACATGTCAATAGTGATCTCTGTTCAACCCAGTTTTTAACTATAAAACAATATTGTACTTTAATATTTTCCCTCCTGAGATATATCTTAGTTAGAAAAAAAGAACACCTGAACTAACCCATAATTTATATTATCGAGTAATGAACGCGGGAATACTCTATCCTCTGGTAGGTCTGGTGATGGGGAAGAAGATGAGGATGGTGGTGATGGAAGGTCCTTCACATGGGAAACTACTACTACTGAAGTCATCAACAATACCACTACTAGGGATAATATTAGGCCTACAACCTTTTTTACCCCCACTACAACTTATTTCACAACCATAAATAATTCAAGACATGCAAGCATACATTTTCTTTAGGAAATGACATTTTCTAGTCGCCTCAGTCTAGAGGGTTTGATGTCAGGTTAAGTTATCTATGAAGGTGCATGTCACCTGCTGTCACTGTCCCTCTGTATCGATGTCCATGCTTTGTATGTTAGAGGTTTTCTCCATGTCTTCAATATCTTCAACACATTTTGCCATGGGGGTGGGGAGCAATTTTTGCAGTTTTAAAGCTAATTTCCTGAAATTCTACACATTTTGCTGACTTATGCCATGTTAATATGATATCTGAGTGAGAGTGACTAACACAATCAATGGGGGCGGCTGGAGGTCAGGGCCCCTGGGCACGTGCCCTGCTTGCTCGATTGGTAATTTGGACATGATTAAGTTTAGGTAGCTGGCTTTAAAAAATTTATACATTAAATGACCATGGTCCGGACCTCTGTTTCCTCATATGTAGCTATGGCCCTGAAGTTAGGTATCTACCACCAGTAGATTGGTGCAGAAAGAATGCACAGAAATAATAAGTAAGACTTATCAAAATTATTAGGAATTTGACTTGGCTACTAGGCCTAATCAAGAGATCCATTCTTTCATTTATTCAGGAAGATAAAAACATAGATTTTTATACCTTTTCACTTTGCCGTGACAGACTATTGTGTTCATTTAATTGATGCACCTATAAACATAATAATGCTTGATGTCCCGCCCTCGTTTTGGCTCCCTTGGGATGTGTACGTGTGCCCACTCCTTTTACAGCTGGCTATCTTCCTCTTCGAGCTCTCACTTATAGTGCTTGTTAATTAATTTATCTTTCTCAAGGAACTACAATGTATTTTTGACCATAGGTCAACATACTGTATAGTCTAGTGCCACCAAGCAACATTCCAATGAATGAAAAAAAAAATGAACAAAAAAATAAACCTTTGTACTTTAGTTCACTTTATTGGGAGCTAATTTCTCTGGATGTTTTTAAATAGCTAGGATTGATAGAACTGAAGCTTTTTATACAATGTATGTTTTTATTTTATTTCTAATTTTGAGCTTCAATAGGTAAATACATTTTCCACACAGCCTACATTACAAGGCTACAATATGTGTTTGCAAGTTTGATCATTCCCTGTCTCTTGCACATTCGTATTTTCACACTCAAATCACCTCAAAAGAAATTCCGCTCCCCACATGTATAAGTGGAGCATGTGTCAAGTATTCAACACAGATACAACTTGCTCTTGAATTATTTTATTTTTTACGTTTTCCAACAAGTATTCCCACAAGGGTCAACTGAGGAAGGACATCAGGATATGGTTGTGATTTTGAATGGAAACTAATTGGTGTTCACTTCAATTGTCATCGGCAATTGAAGTGACAGTCTTTCCTTGGTGTGCCTAAATAAACAAACCCACCATGGATTGCATGCTCTCTTGGCCCATAGGCTCACAATGCTGCTTTCAAGTAATTGAGGTGAATGATCCCTTTAAGAGGACAGGTGTGTCTGTAAGACAGGGGTGTATTCACTAGGAACCAAACAGAAGAAAAGGGGCGAAACAGGGAGGGACCTCTCTGAATTTGTCCTTTAAGAATCTCTTGTTTTTATTGCAAAACTTTTTCCGTTGCAAGAGGTTTTACTATGGTGTGGACGATTGAATACACCAGTTGAGACAGGTGATAGTGGAGAAACAGGAAGTGAAACCTTTCACACATAAACAAACTGGTTTTGCCAAAAGTCTGCTTATGGCTTTTACAACTGGAACATGAGAGAAGAGAGAAAAGTATGTTGTAAGTGTTGACATTGAAAATCTTTTAAGACATGTTTTGAATTAAGTGAAAGTGAGTTTATTCACAATAGATGAACACTATGTACTCTGTCTGGTTTAGAATGCTAGCACGCTAAGCTACTAGCATGTCCTATTTGTGTTTTCAGAAGAATACAGCCTGGGTTTCTTTCTTTCTGTGTTTTAATAAGTCTTAAACAGACACATTTCATTCACTTTAATTTAGTTGTGATTTGAGTCTGAGTCAAAAATACTCCACAGACTTTCCTGACTGATGTGATGAACTTACACCTGCTTCCTGTAGTTCTGTCATTGGCAGGTAAGGCATCTCTCCTCCCTCAATTTCCTGACAGGGGCTTTAATGTTGACTTCATTGAGTACCCTATCCTAAAGCTGACCAAAAGGGTGTGTCTGTAAAAAGAATGCTGATGTGTTTATTTTTAAATTGTGGGAGAGGTTGGATTAGTAGCTCTACATTTTATTTGGGAAATTCCAAGGTGACAGAAACAATGACTCCTCCCCAGCTCGGCTGCATTCTTAGTCCGTGTGTGCTACTGCAGAAGTGAAAAATAAAGTCACACACTCATCTCTCCTTCTTGTGAATTTATTCAACGAAAGATTCGGCTTAACAACCTTTATCAGTTTGTGTGATATTGTACCACACAATGTCCAATGGCTTATCAGCTCTGCTATGCCTGTGTCCCAAATGGCACCCTATTCCCCACATAGTGCACTACGTTTGACCAGAGCCCTATGGGCCCTGATCGGAGCCCTATGTAGTGCACTATAAAGGGAACAGGGTGCCATTTGGGACACATCCTCTGAGTCATACTTTCTCTATCCAGTCTCCACCTCTACTGAAGTCAGTTAGGCACTGTGTTGTTTTTAACAAGGCTTTAAAAGTGTGCTGTTGTTTTACTGCAAATTATCAATGAGGGAACCTCGGTGCAATTAATCTCAATGTTTGTCCTTCTTGTGCACACCTTGTAAAGTCAATCCAGCGTGACTGATCAGGAGCATATTGATTTTATTTAGTATAATTCATCTGCTGAAGACTTGGGGCCTTTATTATGCTTGTAAAGTATTTAGATAATTCCCCCAACTATATACCCCTCAAACTTTCTCATACCAGTGTTATAACAACCTGTCATAATCACTGTAAGAAAGTAAGCAGTAAGCAAGCAAAGAAGTGATAAGCAGTGTATTCCTTTCTTCTCCCCCCTCTCCTACCATCTAGTCTTCCTCTCCGTCGCTCTCTCCCAGGACCTGGTCTCAATCCAGTTTAAGTCAGATCCAGTCCTGGTGCAGACTGGCACTGATGCGGTCTTCACAGTGGTCACAGTGTCCCAGGTGTTTTCCATCACATGGGGGTACCCAGGTGGGGAGACCCCCCTGGGGCTGTGGGTGGGGGGCAGTGCGGAGCTCAACACTGTGACCCAGTACCAGGGCAGGGTCACCATCACAGCCACCCAGCTCCGTATCAGCAGTACCCAGCTGGGAGACGCGGGGAACTACACAGTGCAGGTGGACCCCTCACCCACCACGGGCCTGGCCCAAAACACCAGGTCCATACAGCTCAGGGTGTTTGGTAAGGAGGGAGTGAAGGAGGGTGGGAGGGAGGGAGGAAAGGAAGTAGGAATGTAGTGAGTGATGTAACGAGGGAGGGTGGGAGGAAGTGAGGGAGTGAGGGAGAGAAAGAAGGAGGATGGGAGGGAGGATTACAGAAGTAAGTGAATAGCAGTGGAGGAAAATTGAGCATGAAAGTGTAATGTGATTATAGCCACTTGATTGCCCAGACCTGTTAGTGTTTTTTATTACTGTTCTTTTTAGTTACAGATAGCACTTCTATCTATATGGCCCATATTTGACTTAGCAGTCCTAGCGCTTATTGGCGTTATGAAAGCCACTTTTGCCATCTGCCGCTTTATTTAACATCTGCTCCCATTTCTGGATGTTGTTTCTTCTCCCATCCCTCCATTATTTTCATTAAACAAAATTTGTTTAGGCAGAAAACACTAAGCTTCCCTCTATTTTAAGCATATTTTAATGCTTGAATTGAATCCCCCTCTGTCTGTGATCACACTGTGAAAGCCCAATAATGGCTCATTCAAAAGCTCTCCCTGTGTGTATCTCCCAATCAGTCTACTACTCCAGTATTTACATTCATCTCACTAGCCTGGTCCCAGAATTGTTTGTGGCATGATAATGACCATAGGAGTTGACAATTACCATAGGAGTTGTCATGACCATAAGAGTTGTCAATGACCAAAGGAGTTGGCAAGACACCACAAACAGATCTAGGACCAGTCTATAATCTCCCTGCTTCTCTTCTCTCCCCACCCTAGATGCAGTGGATGGCGTGACTATGTTTGTGCCGTCAGTGGCTCTGGAGGGGGGCAATGTGTCTTTGCGCTGTACCTGGACCAAGGGGACAGAGACCAGTGTGCTGTGGGGTAAAGGGGGCTCTGCTCTCACCTCAAACTCCAGGGTAACTATCAAAGGGGGCGACCTGGTGATCAACCCGGCCACGAGGGAAGACGCCGGGGTCTACACCTGCACCGTTGCTAACCTCGTCAGCGCTCAGACCGCCTCGAAGAACCTCACAGTTTACTGTGAGACATTACATGCCTAGCTGCTAATGCTAATGCTAATAACATAAGCTAATTAGACTCTCACACAGTCTCACCAGTGAGCATGGCCGGATTACCGACTTGGCATGCAGGGGTAATCCAGGGGTAATTAGATAGCATATGAACACGTGATAAGCCATGGCAAAATGTGTAGAATTGTAATTAACTGGAAATTTGCTTAAAAACTGCAACATTTTCTCTCAGCCTCATAATGGCAAAATGTGTGGAATAGCATGGGATTAGCTATATACTGTAACTTCACAATTTCCTCTAAGCCTCATCCCACTGCTGGCTTGCCTCTGAAGCTAAGCAGGGTTGGTCGTGGTCAGTCCCTGGATGGGAGACCAGATGCTGCTGGAAGTGGTGTTGGAGGGCCAGTAGGAGGCACTCTTTCCTCTGGTCTAAAAAATATATATACTGAACAAAAATATAAACACAACATGCAACAATTTCAACAATTTTACTGAGTTTCACTTCATATAAGGAAATCAATCAAATGAAATAAATAAATTAGGCCCTAATTTATGGATTTCACATGACTGGGCAGGGGCGCAGCCAATCAGAATACGTTTTTCCCCACAAAATATCTTTACTACAGACAGAAATACTCCTCAGTTTCATCAGCTGTCTGGGTGGCTGGTCTCAGACAATCCCACAGGTGAAGAAGCTGGATGTGGAGGTCCTGGGCTATCGTGGTTACACGTGGTCTGCGGTTGTGAAGCCGGTTGGACGTACTGCCAAATTCTCTAAAACGACATTGGAGGCAGCTTATCATAGAGAAATGAACATTAAATTCTCTGGCACAGTTCTCCGGCAACAGCTCTGGTGGACATTCATCATGCCAAAACTTGCTCCCTCAAAACCTGAGACATCTGTGGAATTTTGTTGTGTGACAAAACTGCACATTCTAGAGTGGCCTTTTACTGTGCAATTTTATTTAGAGAAATACGTTTGTTGTGCTTATGGAAAAATGCTGCGATTTTTTTGTTTCAGCTAATGAAACATGGGATCAACACTTTACATGTTGCATTTTTATTTTTGTCCAGTATAATAATACCCCAATGCCCCAGGGCAGTGATTGGGGACATTGCCCTGTGTAGGGTGTCGCCTTTCGGATGGGATGTTAAACGGGTGTCCTGACTCTCTGTGGTCACTAAAGACCCATGGCACTTAACGTCAGAGTAGGGTTGTTAACCCCCGGTCAACTTAAAATAAAGTAGAATCGCAGGGAAAACTGTGGCCCCAGATGTGGTGGGTCCGGCTCTGACTGTGAGTCACTATCTAGTGTCCAGGGTTGTGTTAATTAAGACACACACACACAAAAAAGATGGTGTGTCTTATTTGAGAAGTCAGGGTAGTCTTCCATGTTTTAGTCTGTTTTCTTTTGTTTGGTGCCTAATGCACACGACCCAGCAGCTAAAATGCTAATGCTAATACTATGAGCTAGTTGTCATACTAGCTAGCATTACACCAAGTAATGTAACTGCCAGTTAGCCACAGAAGCGCATCACTATATGGGCTACAGGGCTAATTCACATTAGCATACCAACCCCAGTAATATTGATCCCATGCATTTTGAGGTGAAACTTTACTGTGACAGTCTGTGAGCCACAGGGTTTGTCTGTGAGTCTGTCTGTTGATGTTCCTTCCCCCCCTCCGCCTCCAGATGGTCCTGACACCCCCGTGCTGAGCAAGGCTTCTACAGCAGACTGTGTGGGAGGAGCAGACGCAGTGGTAGGCCAGACGATCCGACTCATCTGCGTGTCCGACTCCCTGTCCCCCGCCACCTTCTCCTGGCAATACAACAATGAACCGGTGGCATCTGGCCAACCGGACAGTGGCGTGTTCAGCCTCCAGACCTTCTCCACCAACCAGAGCGGCCAATACAAGTGCATGGCTAGCAACGCCATCACGGGCATGACGTCGGAGCAGGGGACGGACCTGGCAATCGTGGGTGAGTTATGCGGGATGAACACTGGCCTTGACCACTGCCGTGACTCATTCTGGTGACTGTTAGTTTTGGACGGCGCAGCGGCATCCATCTTTGAGTGGAGAGAGGGGAACATTTTGGCACAGCCTAGACCATAAGCGAAAGATTGATCAATCCAAATGCTCTCGCAATGAGACTCTAACTATTTTTCTATGACTTTCAGCTGTCTTCAGTGATCTTCCCTTCATTTCCACCACTCGTTCTCTCTCACCTCTCTTCCCCTGCCATCACTTCATCATACTCTTTCAGAAGCCTTGTTTGTTTCTTTTCCATTTGTCTGTCTGGGCTCCGTGTCTCAGACTCATTATCATTATTCATTATCCACCTGCTCATCACTCTTTCTGTCTCCCTCCCCCTCATCCCTCCACCTTCCCTCTGTCTCAGGCACATGCCTCAGTGCAGGGGCAGTGGCGGGCATTGTGATTGGCTGTGTGGTCGCTCTGATCTTAATCATCATAGCAATCTTACTCCTGGTGCGCTGGAGGAGAGGTGAGTGAGTGTGTCTGTCTGTCTGTCTGTCTAGGAAATCCCCTGTGTAGCCATGGAAGTAATGCAATTATGTCATAGTAATATCTTATAAACTCTTTGTAAGTATTCACATTGACCTGTGTATACTATGCTCATGTAAACATATGTTTCAATGTTTGAATACTGTATGTGACAATGTTGATTATTGCAGTTGACCGAAGACTGAAGGAGGCCACAGGCCAGAAGAGAAACCCAGATCCCATGCATGCAGTAAGACACTAATCTTTGTCCCAAAATATTATGATTCTGAAAGCACTTTATTTCATCAATGAACCCATTTCTGTCTTTCTCTTCTCTTTCTCTCTCTTTTTCAGCCCCCAGAGCCCCCTCCACATGGTACCCGGACTTTAGGCAGAGGCCGGCACTCTGACCCGCCGCTACACACACACCCTCACAACTTCTACACTGTCCCACCCGATGGCCATGATAACACACACACACTGCCACGCAACACTAAAACACTTCAACACAACGGCCATGCCAACAGCAATGGGTTCCCACACAATGCCCAACTTCAGAACGCCAATTCATTTCCACAAAATGGCAACTTGCAGGACCACAACACTTTCACACACACTGCTGCACCTAAGAATGCCAACACACTCCCACAGATGACTCAAAACAACCCAATCAATCCAAACATTCTCATACAAGCGGGTTCTACTCAGGTTGGTGTTAACCTTAACACACTGCCACACAACCAGCAAAATAGCAATACACAGCTACCCACGGTTCATGTCAATCTCAACTCCTATCCAACCAATGGTCAACAACCCAACCAACAGTCGCAGCAACAATTTACAAGCCCACAGGACAGTACTATGCAGCGGAGTGCCAACATTGTAGCCAACAGTGCTAGTGCTCTTCAAGTTCAAAATAACAACCCACAAACGTTTATACAGACTGGACAGTCATACACCAATCCCAGGATGCAAATTGGCTTGTCATATCCTGGTGATCCTTCACAAGTTGACCACAGTAACTTAGACACTGATCCTCAAGTCTCTACTGGTCTTATTCCTACTGATTACACACACGGTGGTCGAAGTCACACTCTCCAGCGAAACGCCAACACACAGACCTACCAGAGGGACCAGGCTACTGATACCCAGCCTAGACACTCCAACCCAGCAGCGGCCAGCTCTGTGCCACGTGATGCCAGTCATGTCACACCAAGTGCCAGCTCACATCGCCAACAAATGCCTTGGGACCGTCTGAGGGGCACCCCGGCGTACCCCAATGACTCCCCCAGAAGGATACAGGCTTCCCCCGACAGCAGCTACACCTCTGATAGCACAGAGTCCCCGTCCCAGGATAGACGATCCCAACCACACACCCGGAGGAGCGGGCCCGGAGCACAGACCCAGAGCCCCCCACGGAGCCGATCTACACCCAGGAATGCTGCACCAACGGTGGGCAGACAGGCCCAGAACCTCCCCCACACTCATGGGACGAACACTCAGCCTGGGGCTCCAAGCCACACACAGTCACATATCAATCCCCATGCACACGATGCACCAAGGCAGAGAGCCCGTCAGGACGTCAGAGCTCAATCCCAGATCACAGTTCAGACCGTTTCTCAAAGCCAGACTGGCCCCAGGCAACACAATGCCTCACACAGCCACCACAACTCCCAGCCACAACCACAGGGACCAGCTGCTCCACAGGGACTAATAACCACCATGCCCCGAGGCACCGCACTCGACACTCAGGCTCTCGCCAATCCAAATCACTTCCCACAGACACAAACCGGGATTCAGTATGGTAGTGGAAACACACATATGGTACCACAGCACACACAAGTCCAGAGACAGATAACAACACAAGGTTGGGGTTCAGAAACACAGCCTGTTACACAGAACCCCAGTAGCCTCACTCAGACGGCCCTGGAGATGCACACACTAACGACCCCTAACCCTTTTCACAACCGTAACCACCAGACACAGGCCGCCCTGCTCAACACCCAAGCTCGAGGCCGTAACCCTGGGCACCAGCGGCCCCCCACGCCCCCTCCCGTCATCCCTCTGGCTCAGTTCCAGACTATTCCCAGGGAACGCGCCCAGCACCGGTCCCCAAACCGGGGCCCCACTGGCCCTCTCAGGCCCCCAGTCAACGTACACACCGCACAGAGACACCCCGGCGCTAGCATGCCTGCCAACCTGCACTCTGGAAATGCCCACCACGTGCACGCTGATAACATACACAGGCACGGCCAACATACTCAACATGCCCACAGGAACCCTGCCCACCCACGCCAGGTAAGTGAAACACCAAAGTAGTGTTTGATACCAGAGACAACCGTTCCCATATGTTTGATATATGTTGATTAGCCATTTAATGTTTCATTAATCGCCACATGGCTCTCTTTCTCAGATGTGTGATCATTATGCCTGTCTCATTCTGTCATGTCATTCTCTGTGTACTTAGTTGATAGTTTGTTTGGTTTCCCCACCTCTCATTCTCACTGACAGTTAGTTAGCGTCCCAAATGGAACCCTATTCCCTTTATAGTGCACTATGTTGAACTAGAGCCCATAGGGAGTAGGGTGCCATTTGGGACGCACATTTTGTGTTGTGTATAATATGTGTGTCATGGGTAGATTTGCAAACCTACCGGTAATTTTCCCAAGTTACTGTAATCTTCTGTAATTTGGTAATTAACTGGCAATCTATGGGTATCTGTGGTAACTGTGGTAATTTACACTTAACTTGAAAAATATTTATTCATATAGTATTCATTTTTTATATCTGTGCGCATATTGTCCATGAGTTTATAGTGGATAGACCATATGGTTCAAGAGAAAATAGCATAATTAATGAAAAAAAAACATCTAATCAACTATGGCATTATTTTCAATTAACTCTGCAACTCTTCCAACTATTGACTTTTTTTGGTGCCAAAACATTAACAACAAAGACATATTGACATGGTAAAATAAATGTATGAAGGATATCTAATGCTGAAACCCTCATATTAAACACCAATGGTATTCACTAACTTGATGGTTTATATTCATAATCATGTTTTATAGTTTAGTCATTTATTTTGTACTTGAAAATCTTATTTTATTATGTTATATGTTTTACATGTGATAATGCCACGCAGAGGAACAGAGATAATTGCAGACACCTGTGAAAATCTGAAGTACCCAAAAGAGCCACTAGATGTCTTGTGATAAATTACATAACATCTTTGAAACTTCTAAAGTCTCCAGTAATATACCCTCCCATTACATCCCTAGTCACAGGGAAACTTGCCATGCAGCTTTTATAGTGGAGGCTGCACTTTTTATTGAGTGACAAGTATCTTTCTGCTGGAGTAATGACAAGAGTATTTGGCAGGGATACAGCCAGGGTAGTTTGGCTGGGTGTTTGTCTGTCTATACTGTACCAGTGTTTCAGTGTCAGAATTGTGTCAGTGGCTATGTTGAACATGACTTGTATATAATTAAGGGCTTATTCTTCCTCTTCAACAGCAGACCCACCAAGGGAGGCCTAGACACTGAGAGATGCCAATGGACACACACACACCAGCAACTGACAAGAGGAGAAATACCAAGCATGGATGACTATGGGAGCCCCACTCTAAAGCAATGGAGACCAAGCAAAAACACACACATGCGCACGTGCACACACACACACACACACACACACACACACACACTATCACACACACTTCCCGCAGTCGATTCCCCCTGCCTGTCAAGTGTGTGTTATCTGTTGATTTTCAACAGTACCAACAATGACTCACTGGAAAACTCACACGGATTATCTCTGAAGCACCACATACCCAAATAGTGGGAATGAGAAAAGGGCCTTATTGAGGCGAGACACTTCAGGCCGTGTGTACGTGGCCTCTCCCATTCAGCGTATTCAGAGAGAGAATGAGACACTACCAAAACAATGAGAACTTGAGATGTTTGCATGAATGTCTTTGTGTGTTGCTCTTTGTGACTAGAATGAACAGTAAAAAGGAAAGATAAAGAGAGCCATTGCTGGACGGATTCCAGTTGATTGAATGGACTTGGACTCCCCTGGGAACTACTGTGTGAGAATTCTGAAGGAAAAAACCCCTCTGTGACTTGCTTTATTTAATATTTCCATGGAAGTATTTATGTGGTGCCTTTCTGTTTACAGATGCTTCTCTTGACACCGCTCAATTAACGGGATTCGACTCGGCGCCTCGACTTCGGAAGCAATGCTCAACTAACTATGAAGGAGACCCCACAAATGGATGGGCCACTTATTAATTAAGAGCTTTTATGCGACTTAAATGACTCGGAAAATAATAACGCCCATGCGTGGAAGAGGTCAGCACAGAGAAGCTGCTGAGCTGCCACGTTTCCCCTGACTAAGCAAAGCAAAACAATTTGCTCGGGGACTACGATGCTCTTTTGTGTGGGGGATTGGCACATTAAAAGTTATCTCTTTTGGAAGGAATCTTAGTTTTCTTTGGAACAAAATGTGTATTTAATGTTTTTATTTTTCTGTTACGTGGTATGTTGGACTGCCATTGATGGATCGCCGTTTCTTTGTGACTCAGGGAGGCTGTTTTATACTAAAATGTATGTTTCATGTGAATACAGAATAGAGTGTAAATAAGGGGTCTCGATTGAACATTAAAAAAAATTCAGGACCATATGTTTTATTGATGATAATAAAGTATTTAGATTGCCCCACGTGGTGTCTTGTGAATGTCTATCATTGGGAGGAGATTATTTACATTATATGACATTCATTTTGATATAATGTTGCCTACCTACTGGTATAATCTTAACTGACTTTGAAATAATCTTGGCCTCCAGCCATTCTGATCATCTTCAGCTGTTACAAATATTCCCAGAATATTGTATTTATTAAACAGTTTTTAAGTTGAAGAATCTGCACTGTAAAAATGTCTTCTTAATTTACAGCATTATACTGACACCAGAGTTGCCAGATGAAAACTGTAATTTTGCTTTACAGCAGAGATGCTGTAATATATTTTACAGTACTATTTTCCTTACTGTAAAACATTTTACAGCATTCCTGCAGTAAATTTGGGCACATGATTCGATGGCAGAATTTATTGGAAGAGTCATGGTTGATAGAGTGAATAAGCCTACTGAATCTCAAGCCATATCTTGGAGCAATAGCAATAAGGAAGATATGTTGACCTCTGCATTCAGGACTAAGAATAGGAGAAAGTCCTTCAGAGAAATGAGTGGCTGTGTTGAACTTTTGAATCCTGTTTTGTATGTGCCGACACTCGGTGAGTAAGAAATGTTGAATTGAATAATACACCGTTTTTTTTTGCTGAGTATGCAGACTCCTTTAGGGAGTTGTTGATTTTCCACATTAGTGAAATGTATGTCTGTTTCCTCAGCTTGATATGGCGGAATTAGGAGTTTCTGGCTTGCTGCTCTATCAGTCCCTCAGCACAGCTCCCACTTGTGAGTATGTCAAATACAGCCCTGCTCCACAACTGCTAAGGTAGAATGACTTTGTACTGTTGAGTAATGGTAGAAAACATATCATAGTTATCCTCCAAAGCTAAATGACTGTCTGTTATTCCCAAATGATGGGAATATGTCACGTAGGAAGACTACATTGCCTACTGTATATGCTGATACTGCTCCTTTCCAGAACTCAATTTGCATGTACATTTAATGTGGTTGTTTTACTCTCCTTCCATGATTTACTGTGTTTGCTGCAGCAAATTTTAATTGTTTATGTTTCCCATTAGAGCAATACATTAGCGTACGAAACAACAAGGTAACAGGAGTCTATGAGCAAAATCAGCCTTTTTGTTGTGATTAAATTCCACAATGGTGTGTGTGTGTCTCCCCTTTATCACACAGTGGCTCCACCCAGCCCTCCTGACTCAGACATGCCAGTGCTGCTCATCGTGTGTGTAACCCTTGCTGTGGTTTTGGTGGTGGGTTTTCTGGGGATCTACTATGGCTTCCAACGCCACAGGTAGTATAAACCCTTCAAATGTATTCTTCCTTCTTTCCATGAGGAAATCACTGATCTGACACATTGATTAAAGCAATGGGGAACGCATTCTTTCACCTATCCACTCTTGTACTGATCAGTGATTACCTCAAGGAAGGGAGTAAAGAAATAAAGTATTTTAGAGGTATTCGAACAGGGCCATTCACTCACTGCACAGATATAACCCACTTGGTGGTAAGTCTCCTCTTCTTTCCAATCAGTGCTAAGAAAAACATGATTGACGCCACCAGGAGACATGGGTCCATGAGGATGAGTCCCGAAGTAAGGCTTAAATCGTTCTCATTTTGAACACCTATCTATTACGTTTTCTTTTCTATTTCAATTCCATTTTAATGCATGTCTCTCTTTGCAGGGACTGGTTGGAACATAGGCGTGTTTGTCTGCACAGGATGTGCCTCTGCATGCAAATGTATTGGTTGAAGCCCAGTAGCAACATGAGTTGTGTTCCCAATGGCATCCTATTCCCTATATAGTGCAATCATTTTGACCAGAGCCCTATGGGTCCTGGTCACAATTAGTGTACTTTAAAGGGAATAGGGTGCCATTTGGAAGGCAACCATAACTTCAACAATATCTGCAGTTAAGTATCAAATCAGTCTGTCTGCAATAAACATTTTGAGCAGCAAAATCAGACAGGAGTTTTTATGTATTGTAACTCCATTGTAAATCCACTAGGGGGAGCCAAATGTGCAAGAGAGTCACATTAAGGGCCTAATCGATTAGAACCATTTCCTTTGCCTCTAAGGTATTTTCCATTAGATAGGATTTTAAAGCACTGCTTGTTCAATACCACAAAATTAAAACAAAAGACTTGAGCCATAGGCAAGGAAACCCTTGGCTACAATTCAATAAATACACTGAAAACAGATAACTGTGGTGAATAGCAACAAGGAAATCCACAGTCATGTTTAGCTCGTCTAAAAATGATCACAGTCAGATATTGATTTAAACCACAACAGAGAAAACAGAAACCCCAGAGAGTGCATGCTAGGCCTATTTGCTGGCTACAGAGAACGTCAACAATTCTAAAACTGCCATTGGTTATTTTTATAATGCCAGACATACCGTAGCAGAAGAGCATCCACTGAAATATGAATATGAATGAAGTCAACAGTCTTGTGTTTTTAATAGACGCTTTCCTGCTGTATTCTTGTTGATTTGTAAAAAATCAACAAATCCATTTGTGATCATACTGTACCACCAGCATAGAAATACAGTACTGGTTGAGGTTTTTAGTTCTGGTCATCGTCTTATCTTAAAGTGTCCATCAGCAATCAAAACAATAAAGCATTTTCCCCACCCCTGTTCTGGCAAAAAGCTGAGGGATGGGGCTGGAGAAATGTAACCACTCTCAAATTCATAACATAGCTATGGATGCAAGGACTGACCATCCACGATGTAAAAATTCTAGTTCTAACCATGTTTTGAGGCTATATAGTGTTTGTTTACATTTACTTTGTTTACAAACATTGGAGTAAAACAAGCTTATTTTTGGGGTTCTGATGGTACGATAGTTGAAGCTCATGAGGCATTTACAAGTTATATTCTTCAAGCATCAATGGGTACATATCATTAATTCAAAAGTCAAAAAATGGATGTAGCAACTCCAGATTGCCCCTTTAAAGGCACACACATAGTCCCCTGTAGCTCAGTTGGTAGAGCATGGCGCTTGCAACGCCAGGGTTGTGGGTTTGTTTCCCACGGGGGGCCAGTATGAAAATGTATGCATTCACTAACTGTAAGTCGCTCTGGATAAGAGCGTCTGCTAAATGACTAAAATGTGAAAAAATTTAAAGGAAATATATTTATATTTATTCTATTTATGTATTACCATTGTGCATTAATTTATTACCAGGGAGTGGTTAGGCAGAGGCCTATCAGCTGTTATGAGGGCATAAGAAAAAACACATCTTAAACAATCCATTGTACTGCTACTGTAACATCCTATTGGCTCAGAAGTACTCTACCCATATAAATAAAATGTATATTTCTATGGCTCTATCACAGTAAGGCCTTGGGAGGCATGAAAAGTAATTCAACCATTGTTCAACCATGTTGTCTTAGAGTTGACGGTAATGCTCCTCAGTTTGTTAAGGGCCTCTAAACAGCAGAATGACAATTATGAAAATGACAATATCAAGAATTGAGACATATAACATATCTTAGGACCCATACTGTCATGCCCTGGCTCTGGGGACTCTTAAATGTTGAGCCAGGGTGTGGATTTTCCTATGTTTAGTTGTTCCATGTTTTCAGTCTAGATCGTTTAGATCTATGTTGGCCAGGGTGGTTCCCAATCAGAGGCAGCTGTAGCTCGTTGTCTCTGATTGGGAACCATACTTAGGCAGCCTGTTTTCACTAGTCATTGTGGGATCTTGTTCCGTAAGGTTTGTTTTGGTGTTAACCTAGGACTTCACGTATCGTTTGGTTTGTTGTTTTGTTCGTGTGTGTACTTCAATAAATAAAATGTACGCATATCACGCTGCGCCTTGGTCCGCTTCATCCAGTAACGATCGTGACACATACCTAAATATCTTAGAATATATCTTAGAATTGTTTCTGTTAATAACACATTAACTTGAGGTCTCTTGAGGGCAATAGAGTCATCACAGCTGAAATCTTTTCACGTCGTGTTTCTGATTACACAATCTTAATTATAGCAGCCGATTTTTGAGTAGCCCCAACACTCACAATCCATGACTGTATATACTGTATCAAGGTCAGAATAAACCTGATCTCATAAAGCCAAAAGCCTGACGGATAATAGCTACAACTCCAAGGTCTTGCAGGAACTCATTGGAAGCTCGGACAATGACTCAGTGACAGACACAAGAGTCACATTGTATACCCAGATCTGGTGAGAGAACACAACGCGGCAATCAATGCATGAATCAGCCGCTGTAGACAATCAACCACGGTGCATGGCCGAGCACGAGACGCAAGCCAGTCAGATCGTACCGTTTTGATAAACAGCTCTCGACTTGCTCACGCCGCACACGGACCACGCTGAGGTTTCTGGGTAATTATGGGGAGAGACAAAGAACAAAGCATTCGAATGATCACATGGCTTCATCTATCAGCTCGCCCGACACACACACACACACACACACACACACACACACACACACACACACACACACACACACACACACACACACACACACACACACTGTATCAGCACAAATGTCAGGGAAGGCGGTGCTCGTCGTGACAGTCCCTGATTAAATACCCTCCAAGATGGCAGCTTTTCATCTGACACTGTATGTGTCTACCATCATCACCATGGGGGCCCAGCGCTCCCCTGATAGCCCCCCATCTTACCATCAGTACCACCAGGATGCTCTAAATGCCCTGCTAGATAGAGGACTTCTGTCACTGCTGTGAAATGCTGTGTCATTATGTCAAAAGGATGACACATAAATTAAACCTGTCTTTTCACTATACAATTAGTGTTGGATAGGAGCCTGGATGGGTGGCACACACATAAACATAGGATGTATCCCAAATGACACCATTTTCCCTATGTAGTGCGCAACCCTCTGGTCAAAAGTAGTGCACTACATTGCCGTGAAAAATTAATTACCCCCTTTCTGATTTTCTCTATTTTTGCATATTTTGATACTGAATATTATCAGATCTTCAACCAAAACCTAATATTAGATAAAGGGCTCCTTCTATATATTATTAAGGCAAGTCGTCCAGGTCCTGAGGCAGCAAAGCATCCCAAAACCATCACACTACCACCACCATGCTTGACCGTTGGTATGAGGTTCTTACGGTGAAATGCAGTGTTTGGTATTTGCTAAACAAAATGGGACCCTTCTCGTCCAAAGAGTTGACTGAAGTTTGCTAAAAAAGCACCTGGAAGCACCTGGATGATCATCAAGACTCTTGGAAGAATGTTCTATGGACAGATGAGTCAAAAACCTTTTGGACGACATGGGTCCCTTATACCAACAGTCAAGCATCGTGGTGCTAGTGTGATGGTTTGGGGATGCTTTGCTTTAATAGAAGAAACAATGAATTCTGCTCTGTATCAGAGAATTCTACAGGAGAATGTCAGACCATCCGTCTGTGAGCTGAAGCTGGCAATGAAAATGGCTAAGAAGTAACAATGGCCTAGACAAAGTCCAGACCTAATCCCAATTGAGATGTTGTGGCAGGACTTGAAACGAGCAGTGAGGGGGCAATTACTTTTTCACACAGGGGAATTGGGTGTTGCATAACTTTGTTAATTATTTGTAAACTCAGGTTCCCTTGATCTAATATTAGGTTTTGATTGAAGATCTGATCATCAATATAAAACAATTCAAAAATAGAGAAAATCGGAAAGAGCCTGAACACTTTTTCACGGCCCTGTAAATGTACTGTACGGACTAGGGTGCCATTTGGGACTCGCACTTAGTATAGTTTGATGCACCGTAAACAAATAGTTCCTCACTGCCCCTGGACTATGAATTCCTCTTCTCTGGGCTCTATCTTGATTTGTGCAATATGAAACCTGCTTTGAACAGAGAAATATGTGCGTGTGCCTGTTTGTGTGTTTGTGTGTGCGTGCGTATTAAGAAACAAATGTATTTATAAAATATTTATGCATTTATTTATTAAATGAATCTAAGGAGCAGATCAGCAGAGAAACTGATACTGAATAGCAGAGACGGTCTGGCCTGGCCATATTGCAGTTCTTGCAAATGCCAGATGGGCTGGTCCATCTTTAGCCCAGCGGGCCCGTCTAATTGTTTTAGATTTTTTGGGCCGAATGAACATTATTTGGCTTATAATGGGGACATCAAGGAAATTAATGGGCCTTATACTTTTTTTTGCTGACATGATTAGCTTGGTTGAAAAACGCATAGTGATGCCGAAACGTTGGTGGTTTCTTACCCAATAAATTACTGGGAGTTTATACATAGAGTGTGCAACTCTCTTTATTTGTTTTTATGGTTAGCTTGGTTACCATGGTCACCTTGGTTACCATGGAAAATGGTGTGTAAGCATGTTGCAGTAGATGTACCAAGAAATAGAGTTGAAACAGTTTCCTTGAAGAGACTTTGACCCACTTGTTTGTCCATCATACCTCAAATCTGATGCAAATACAACCATTCATGAAATGTATAGATAATTGTGTGGTTGCTTTGCTCTATAAATGGGAACTAACATCTTAGGGTTGTAACCACAATTCAAGTTTCTCATAAACAGTTCGTTTTTTGTTTGTAGTAACTGGGAAATTACTAGGGATAATACATTGTGATTTACAGTATCCAGTAACTATTCAATCCTTAATGTCTTCATACAGTTTGAGTCAGCACTCTACACATGAACTCCTTGCTCAAGCAACAAACAGAAATGTAATTTTATTCTACACTGCAGGATTTCCCAAAAATTAGACTGAACTACTCCATATGTTGAGTTGACATTGTACTCAACATTGTATTCAAATAGCACATAGTTTTAGCCATTTTGTTGTACAGGGATGTTTGAATCTTTATTCTGAAGAGTCAAAAAAGTATGTAAAAACTTTGCAAAAACAACAATATAATAAACTCAATGGCATGAACTGTGATTTCACATGATCTGTGTGAGTTCTTATATGAAAACATTGAATATTTTCCAATAGTCAGATAGGCTATGTTGAAATTAATTAGAGGGGACATTAAGTCAGAGAGCTTGATATTTCCCATATGTAATTAACATTCTCCACATGCCGAATGATCCATGTAAAAGGTTGGGTGAGAGGTTTGTATTTTTTGGGTTATTCGTGTATTTAACACTAAATGGTACTCAACTATCTATCCATAACCCTAATACTAACCCCAATTTTAAACCTTACCATGACCACACACCTAACCCATAACCCTATTCTCAGCTTCCATCAAGGCATGTGTTCCAAGCCTAGTGCACTCATACAGTACTGATTTCTGTTGAGAAGATGGTACTTTTTACGACCTATTTAATTGTCAGTTAAGAGTAACATTTTTGATTTAGGAATATGTAAAATATAAAAATTGGGTGAGTAACCTTTTCACATATCCATTTGAGTAATGAGATGGTACAGGTATGTTCTGTTCTGTGTCTGTACTACACTCTGTCTAAATTGTCATGGTTACTGCAAACTCTTAGAGGCTTATTTTGTCCTTTGGGAATGAGTGTGTGATGCTATCCAAATGGGCATCTCTGTCTCGCCAATCACCCGCCGTAAAATTTTGTAATTTGAGTAAAATCTCTATTGCTATTGTACCTCTGTAATGATGGGCTGTATTTAAAGTGTTGGGTTCTGTCAAGGTGAGCATTGTTTATCATCAGTGACCAGGTGAAACTCTCTCTGTTCCAACCCTGCGCTAACACACCTTATTCAATCAAGGTCTTGGTGTGTTAGGGCTGTGCTGGCGGAAAATGCCTGTAGACACAGTAGTTCCCCAAACCAGGGTTGGTGACCACTGAACTAGCACACTCAATCAAATCTCGCTCTGTACACTACACCACGCGTCATGTTACATTTCTTACCCTAACTTATTAAAGAAATAAACTGTCAAATGAGTGAGAAACCTCATGGAACCTCAAACAGTTACCCTCACATGAACAGCCACATGTCCAGTACATGGTGGTTTCTCATAACAAGCTACCTCCTAGACAGCTGTTTTATCAGTTGAGGGTTTACAACACCTTGACGAATCCTCGGCAACACCAGATAAACAAATAAAAGCCGGCTACCTCCTTCCTGCAGGTGTATGTCTTGGCACCATTCCCAAGATAACTGAGATGTGTTTTGAACATCTGAAACCATGTTTCTTCTCGTGTTTATTGTCATTTAGATACCATATCCCCTTCTGGAGAACTTGGGCTTCTGTAAACAATTGAAGTTCACATGACCCCATTTTTAATAATTATACCCTTCCTCCAAGGGGTGTGTTTTAGCAGAAATGGATTGCAAAAATATTGTTGAGTCAGTGTTGGGAAAGAAAATGAGAAGTAGATGATCATGTTCGTGTTAATCAGTATCTCCCAAGGTTGGTTAGAAAAATAGGATCCAGTTCTCACAAGTCATTATTTACCTTGGTTACATTCTTCCCCATGTAATTGACAATGACATAATATTACCATACTGACATGCACTTGTCATCAAATCGTTGAATTGGAGTGAGCAGGGAAGTATGGAAAACCAGAAAATCTGTTTAGCTTCTTCTGAATTCCTATTCTGTTCACAATCTTAATAATAATAATAATAATATGCCATTTAGCAGACGCTTTTATCCAAAGCGACTTACAGTCATGCGTGCATACATTTTTTTTGTGTATGGGTGGTCCCGGGGATCGAACCCACTACCTTAGCGTTACAAGCGCCGTGCTCTACCAGCTGAGCTACAGAGGACCACGATGGCCCAGTGCAGAGGTCATCCTTAATAACACTGCTAGCCCCAAAATATGTGACTATCACTTCAACAGATACTTTGTGGAAGTGTCATTGGGAACCAAATAACCCCTCGCTCTGTAGAAATTAAAGTCACTCTTCAAATACCGTCCTTTTGGCTTACCAGCCACTGAACACTTGTGTCATGATGGGAGTATTATGTTGTTAGTTTGCTCCACCATGAATAGAAGGAAGCTTAGGGGTTCATGCGTGCGCTGGGTATTAACACTGGGATTAGCTGAGAGGCATCTGGGATACTCAAGGCTGTGAAGCACAAACACACCGCTCCCTTTATTGTTGTGATGGGTACCTCGTTTGACACAATTAACGGCTTCACTCCAATGCACTATGCCTACAGAGGCAAGGTCTTGCTAGTTTGGAAAGGGGGCAGGGTTTGCCAACAAGTCCCCTACTTGAGGACCATAACGATGTTGACGTTTGCTCTGTATACCTCCATTTGTCTACTGTAGAGAGTCCAACCATAGACTCAAAGAAAATCTTGTTTTACAGAATTACATGGCTTTGTTAACCAATTGCATCACACCCATTGTAGCCATCCTTGTGACTGAATTCAACCTTTGTGTGAAATTCTGTATACAAACTAGTGACACTGACTCAGTTTTCTTTAATTGCTTCACACCTTTACTGACTAACTATGCTAACGCAAACATTAGCTCATTGTCTGTATCCTTCCTCTTTTGCAGAATTCTGTCAAAGAAGGAAGTCATGGAAACATATGGCCACAGCATCCTGGTGCTAGTGTTCTACATCATCACCTTCCTGATTGGACTCCCTGCCAATGTTGTGGCCTTCTACACCTTCAGCAAGAAGGTGAGGCAGAAAGCCATGCCCATCAACATCCTGCTCCTCAACCTGACCATCTCGGACCTCCTCTTCCTGCTCTTCCTGCCCTTCAAGATCAAAGAGGTGGCGGACTGCACGAAATGGAACATGCCCCACTTCCTGTGTCCATTGACCAGCTTCGTCTTCTACACCACCATTTACAACAGCACCTTATTTCTGACCGCCATCAGTGTTGAATGCTACCTGGGGGTGGCCTTTCCCATCAAGTACAAACTCAAAAGACGGCCTTTGTACGCCACGGTGGCTAGCGTCTTCTTCTGGGCGATCTCCATGGCGCACGTCAGTATCGTCTACATCATTCAATATTTAGACCATCCCAATGCCACCCGGACAGACCCTTCGGAACTGGACGTGTGTTACACGAATTTCACCCAGGAGCAGCTGCAGGTCCTGATACCTGTCCGTCTGGAGCTCTTCTTTGTTCTATTCTGTGTACCTTTCTTCATCTGCTGCTTCTGCTACATCAACTTCATCCGGATCCTCTCTCAGCTGCCCAGCATCAACCCCAAGAAACGTCTGCGGGCCATCGGCCTGTCTCTGGGGACACTGCTGGTGTTCATTGTCTGCTTCATGCCCTATAACCTGTCACACATAGTGGGCTTCGTCAACTGGATGAGTCCCGATTGGCGGGTGGACGCGCTCTTGTCCAGTACCGTCAACGCCAGCCTGGACCCCATCATCTTCTACTTCTCCTCGTCGGCCCTCAGGGGTACCTTACACCTCTTCCTGAAGAGCCTGGTGGAGAGGGTGCAGGGGTTGTGCTGCTGCCGTAAGGCTCTCTACTGCCCCCTGTTGGTCTGCTCCAGAACTCAGAAGGAGAGCAAACCAAGCACCAATGACAGCTTCTTATAGAGCTCCTTAAACTCATTCCACAGAGGACCAAGTGTCTGTGGGTTGTCACTCCTTTCTTGTACTTGATTGATGAATTAAGGTCACTAATTAGTAAAGAAATCCCCTCACCTGGTTGTCTATGTCTTAAAAACCAAAGACCTGCAGACACTAGGCCCTCCATGAAATTAGTTTGACACCCCTGTTATAGTGTGTTGTCAAGCCATATGCTACAAATGCTACATGCTAGCTACATAAGTTAGCTAAATGCTAGCCTGTTCAATGTATTTATTGCACTTAGGTTCTTATGGAAAAGACTGAGGAATATGGGTTTCTTTTCCTAGCTTTAAAGGATAAACATTCACATAAAACACCATGGGCCAGAAAAGGTTAAATACATTGGCCATGCTGTCATTCTGCCGTGTTCAAAACAACTGGAAACTCGGAAGTGGGACATTTCAGACTTCAGTGAGTTCAAGACAACTGGGAACTGAGAAAAAAAACGAGCTCCCATTGGGAAAATACGTTTTGAACGGTCATCCAACTCGGAATTCCAAGTCGGGAACTCTGGCCTCTTTCTAGAGGTCCGACCTGAAAATCACTGATCTCATGATTTGACCTTGTTTTGGTGTCTTGAAAGCACCATAAATCCAGAGAATGACTTTGATGACAAGGTTTGATGACAAAATCTGCCCACAAGAAGGACCGCCGCACCACCTTCCTGTTCAAGTGAACAAGCACAACAAGGTGAGTTCAACAATGTTTTGTATTCTGCTGCATAAATGATGTAATATGCCTGGGAGATATGTATACTGTAGCTAAGAAAGTAATACTGTGTATGTTGTGTAGTAAGCTGTTAGTAGCCCATGTGCCTCACCGTAATAATTTGGTGCCTTTCCCCCTCACAACTGTTCTGACTTGGTGGTGCACATGTAGCCTATAGCCTGTTTTAAAGAAATGTAATCATCAAATATTGTAAGAGATTTCATTGTCTGCTTATATGCCCCCTTTATTTATCCTACGGTTTTGACTTACTGTGCAGGGAGAATACTGTAAGAACGGCCCATGTTCTGAATTCTGTCGCTGTACATTTCAAAAGTGCTGAACAAATAGTTATATTGACTACGTCCGTCCTAGCTCGCTCATTAATGTCTTAATCAAAATTACGGATTGCCTCTTATCCGCTAATCGTTCCCTTATGCCATAGTTTGTACATCTCAATTTTCAGTAGAAACCACATTTGTTTAAGCAAGTCAGCCATATTAGCTATGTTTTTTAAAAAGGCAGTAAATGAGGCTGAATGAACTGTTTCACTTCCAGCAAGTCTCCGCTGAAAGCCAGGTGTAGCAGTGGTAAGGATTCACTCCGTGGTGCTATAAAGAAAGCTCTGCTGTTGTTACAGCTTTATGTAGGTCCTAACAGTTTGTGGACACCGTTTGACACCGTTATAGTACAATTAATGTATTGTTTAGTGTTGTGTTGTGTAGTGGCTTTGCTGGCATGCATCTAAAAAATACATTTCTGAGTTTGCCCCACCAAGATTTACATACAAAATCGCAACTGGGAAGGACGCCTGTATCTTTCTAGTGACTGGGTGTATTGATACACCATCCAAAGTATAATTAATAACTTAATCATGCTTAAAGGGATATTCAATGTCTGCTTTTCTTTTTACCAATCTACCAATAGGTGCCCTTCTCTGCTAGGCATTGGAAAACCTCCCTGGTCTTTGTGGTTGAATCTGTGTTTGAAATTCACTATTCGACTGTGGGACCTTACAAATAATTGTATGTGTGGGGTGCAGAGATCAGGTAGTCATTCAAAAATCATGTTAAACACAGAATGAGTTCATGCAACTTATGTGACTTGTTATGCAAATTTTACTCCTGCATTTATTTAGGCGTTGAATAATTATTGACTCAAGACATTTCAGCTTTTCATTTTTAATTAATTAATTTGTAAACTTTTCTAAAAACATAATTCCCATTTGACATTATGGGATATTGTGTGTAGGCCAGTGACACAATATTTCAATTCAATCCATTTTTTATTCAGTCTGTAACACAACAAAATGTGGAAAAGGTCAAGGGGTGTGAATACTTTCTGACGGCAGTGTACTGTATTGTGCACTTTGCTCTGATGTCTTTGAGAAGTGAAAAAAACTCTGAGAAGTAATCTTCTAGCTAAATCAGAATCAATGACTGCAGTAAATTCTAAGGAGGCAGGTCAAAAGGTCAGCATACATTCCACAATTGACTCACTGTTTGAAAACAATAAGCCCTATAATGTGAAGTGTTTAAAATAATCTGCTCACTTGAATAGTGTCTCGCACCAATTAACATAACATAATCTCACTTCAAAAGGTTCACTTTTGGTGTACTTTATAAGAGTCTACAAATAGGAAGGAGGAGAAAAGCTTTAATTTCAATTGTCAATGTTTTTTTCATGATGCTCTTCTTTAGTTTAGGACCAAACCTGGGTTGAAACCAGTTGCTCCCACCTGTGTGCTTACTATACATTATCTACAAATGACTTTTGATATTGAGCACCTTTCCTCTATTGGCAACCTGATTGGGTACTTTTCCTGTATTTGCAACCAGATCCGGTAACATCATTATTCACCTTCCATAATAATGATACAAGTGCCTTTTTGTGTCTGCCTTTTTGTTAAGAAATGTCCCACCACCAATAATACTGACAAATACAATGAACAAGTAGGATAACTAAATAAATATTTGGATCATATTTGTCAGTATGACTGGGTATTATTCTGTTGCGGGATTTTCCACTGTGGTTAGCCTACAGAATGAAAGAATGAACTCACACCACCACAGTCAATGTTTAGTTAATCATACTGGTGTATGTATGGTAGCAAGGGAGGAGCTGCTGTAGGATGCTTATAATGGACGTGAGTCACTTTTCTCTCTCATGCACTGTTTTCTCCCTCCTCCTCTCTTTCTCTCTTAATCAAGAGGCCGTCACAGTCAAGGCCAGATAACAGTCTACATCTATTAACCAACAGAGCAGACAAGCCGGTTCCTCAAAGCCCTTAGCCCTAAGACCGTCCAGCTTCTATCGCAGGACAGTGTTACTACGGAAACCATGTTTGGAGAGTGTTGGAGATAGATAGCAGCGGTTTCTATCTAATTATCATTTTCCGTTAACTGTGCTGGATGTTTAGATTATGCTGTAAACAGAGTGGCTGGCTGTAGTCAATATGAGGTCAGAGCTACAGAGGGAAGAATACAGTTAAGAATATACATACTCAGTTGTTGGACCTTACAGGATATCCACGGTGGAATGAGGTAAGATTTTTTTCTCTATTTATATTTTGCTACTTCAAAAAGGTTGTTTACTCTACAATAAATTCAAGTCAAGTTCGTTTTTTCGTCATATACACATGATATACTGTAGGCCTACATGGAGTACACAGTGCAATTAAATGCTTACTTGCATGTTCACCTCTCGACAATGCAACAACAATAGAAAAAAAGAAGTAAGTGAATACAAAGAGTAGTAAAATAAAAACTCAATGAAGTAAAAATAGAATAGTAATTTAGGAAAAATATAATACAGAAGGTACTCATGAATTGAAGTCGGATATTTACACATGTACAGGACTGGGTAATTGTGCAATAGATAAGAAATGTCAATAATAAATAGACATTGTGCAGTAATAATAAATAGTATTCCAGTAGCAGCAGTCATGGAGTGTGTGTGTGTTTGAGTGTGTGTGTGTGCGCGTGTGCGTAGCCGTGGGAAGTAGTTTAGGAATAGGGGTGCTGAGATTTCTTTCGTTATTTTTTTTTATTCCGATTTTTCAGGGGGTGCTGCAGCACCCTCAGCACGCCTACTTCCCACGGGTATGTATGTGTTTGAGTTTGAGCTTATGTATAAGCATGTGTGGTAAGGTGCAGAGAGTCAGTGCAAGAGACTGTTTGTGTTCCAGCGGTCAGTCCCGGTCACAGTAGAATGAAATACTGTAGCTATCTATGGTAGAAAAAGTACAAAACCATGTAAAGAGTTGGCAAAGAGATCAGTGAGTTATTTGACTTGCTGGCAATCCTTCACTGTCATCATGTCTGCCAGTAAAAGTGTGAGTGAGGAATTTCCCATACGTACAGTATATTAGTCAGTCATTGGTCAATACAAGGAAGTAATGTTCGTTTAACTTTCTCCTACGGTCATGCCTTACCTACCTACCTTATTATACTGACTTTGATTTGATGCTGGAAGTACATGGAGGGTAAAATAATAAGATATCTTAGTATTAGTTTTTCTTAGCTCAGTTCAGTGCGGACACACTATGATAACTCTCTTGAATGCTTGACCTGAGTAGTGACAGCCTCATGGTAAGGACTACTCAGTCCCTGGTTGTGGTAGAATGAGTTAAAGCTTTTTCTTAATTGTGAGGTGTTGTGTTTATGACTTCCCTTTGATGATGTCAGAGATTGTTTAATCCATTGTTGACCTATTGGAGATGTTTAAGAACAGGAAATTAAAAGACTGTTGTACTAACTAGAATAATGAATGGTAGCAGCTAGGACCACGCATTACCCGTTTGTGGACATAAGCGCCAATATCTTTACAAGCTGTCCCGTGTTTGTGTGTATAAGAAGAACAGGTGTCCATCCAATGATAAGACAATATTATAAAGACGACACAAGAAGCAATAATGTAGTGTTGAGACAGTTTGTATACAGAACCATGTGCCAGACACACACATCCTGAGTCATCACATTAAACAAAACCCAGATGCTCATAAAATCAAAAGGTATACAGTCAGTTGCCAACAGACACTGACCATATTGCCTTTCCGAGTGTTTGGTTTTATTGTAGTTATGAACTCTATTTCATCTGCTAGTATTGTATTGTCATTATTGAGCACACAAATGTTCTGTTTCAATTACACCCTTCACTTGGCATACTTAAAAGGGGTAAGTAGTGAGTAACAGAAGGCAGAAACCGTAATGTGCCGTGTTGTAATCTCCTTCTATCCTCTCTTGTCAGCAGACTCTTGGAGTCCTTGAAGAGATGATGAGTTGGTTTTATTGTCTGGGACAGGAAAACCACGCTGTCTAACCGGGTTTGTTCCAGGCTGTTGACCCAAAAAGCAGCCTTCGCCTCTGAAGCCTCAGACTGTCTGACAGATCAAGCCCCTTGCGCTGCGACGCTTTCATCCCCCCCCAGACTGCACTGAGATGATGTGACAGATCTTGCTCCCCGTGCCTTCCAGTGACTGTACCCACCGCCGAGGCCACCATGCAGGAGTGCCACACTGCGTTGTGTCTGTCCGTCTACCTCATCACCTTTTTGATGGGCCTCCCGGCCAATGCTGTGGCCTTTTACACCTTCAGCAAGAAGGTGAGGCAGAAAGCCAAGCCCATCGACATCCTGCTCCTCAACCTGACCATCTCGGACCTCCTCTTCCTGCTCTTCCTGCCCTTCAAGATGCAGGAAGTCACGGACGATATGACCTGGAGTCTACCCTACATCCTCTGTCCTTTATCTAGCTTCTTCTTCTACATGACCATCTACGTCAGCACCTTATTCCTGACAGCGGTCAGTGTGGAGCGCTACCTGGGCGTGGCCTTCCCCATCCAGCACACGCTGAAGCGCCGGCCCCTGTATGCCGTGTTGGCCAGTGTATTTATCTGGGCCTTCTCCGTCCTCCACCTGAGCATCGTCGTCATCATGCCCTACTACAACCCACCGCAAGACTCCCTCAGTTCCACAACCAACTCTTCCAACGTCTACGAATTCGCCAATGTCTCCAGCACGCCTCTTAGTGACGGTGACAACATTGTGTCTTCCAGGAATGTGTGCTATGAGGACTTCAGCGAGAAGCAACTGGCGATCCTCCTGCCTGTGCGTCTGGAGCTCTGCCTGGTTCTATTCTGTGTACCTTTCCTCATCTGCAGCTTCTGCTACATCAACTTCATCCGCATCCTCTCTGGCCTGCCCCACATCGGGCGCCGCAGACGCCTCCGTGCTATCGGCCTGGCTCTGGGGACACTGCTGGTGTTTGCCTTCTGCTTTGGCCCCTACAACGTCTCCCATATCGTGGGCTTCATAACCAGGAAGAACCCCGACTGGAGGGACATGGCCTTGCTCTGCAGCACCTTCAACGCCTGCATGGACCCCTTCATCTTCTACTTCTCCTCCTCGGCCGTCAGAGGGACCCTTGGTAGTATGCTGCAGGGGGCCAGAATCAGGCTGGCCAAGTATGTGTTCTGTGGCTGTCACATCCACTGGTCCACTTGGAAGGGAACGAGTGAGCCTCAGAAAGATAAGGGACCCAAACAAGTGGAGATGAATGCTGTCTGAAGCTAATTGAATAGGGCCTGTATTAACTGAAATGAGACGTTGTGCTCCTCATGCATAGAGGCAGGATATGAGTACTCTGATGTTTATGTTTTTACATGTGAGACGGGAGAGACTGTCATTTACTGTATCTGCGTCTCTGTTTGATCATTGGCGGGCAAACTTCCTTCTTAGATTAGAGACAGGATATGGGAGATACGGAGCCTGCCTTCCTCCTGAGAGACACAAAACAAGGGCTCACAATAGGGAGTTACTGCCTTACTGTCTTGCTGCAGTTAGCTGTAATCAAGTGCATCATTACCAATTATGTATTATAAGTACATACCTACTGTGACAGTGCATGAAAGAAGTTTGAGAGTTCATTTGTTGTATTGGGTTGCCTGACAAGATAGGCAAACAGAACAGAAAATGATAATTGATTAGCAGGTCAAATGTTTTTTTCAACATTGTTGAAAATTGTATTTCACAAGGTTGAAACCCGTTTACACAACTAGGAGCAGTTATGGTGATCTCAATTGTAGAGAACAATGACTCTAACATCTGAGAGACACATCAGAACAACATCTCTCAGCACTGAGAGATGAGCACCACAAACAAGTGTCACAGTATGATTGCATATGGTTGAAAAGGAACGATGATACAGTATGCGCTGTGTGTGCTAGCTATTCAACTGAATTTGAGCACTGAGCAGAGTTGGTGTGTGTGTCTGTGTGTGTGTGTGTGTGTGTGTGTGTGTGTGTGTGTGTGTGTGTATGCATGAGCACACATGCGTAAATGAGGGATTTTGTGTGTATGTGTGATTCATTGTGTCCACAGATTACTATTATTGGCTTCGTGAAATGAATGTGGACTCACTGTCCCATTTTGTATACAGCTCTAACATGGGACCGTCATTGTTTGATTGTGGAACCAAATAAAGATATTTATGTTGAAATAAAACCATGTTCATTTTGTGAATTACAGGAACAAAAATACTATAATAGTTCAACAGCATTGAATTGGTCACAAAATTACAAGCAAAAAGGTTGGCAATGGAATACTTTAACAGAATCAGGTTGTTGTGGCTCCTTGGTTCTTACTACTGTTTTGGAGTCATAACATGTTTAACATGATGACCATCCCTTCAGACATAATTCCTCATACAGTGTAACTCATGATAATTGATGAGCCTCTCAAATATTTACACAGAGACTATTTTCTCTGATTACGTATCATGGGTGGTGCATGTATACTATACAGCACGCTGCTGTACAGTACCTGTAACACGTGCAAGTAAAGCCCACTCCACCAACATAAACCCATAGATTCAATACTTTCATACCAGGAAGTGCCTTCACTTTTTAAAATCTGGTTATTCAAGGATTATGCTCCAACAGAAGTTGAGTTGATTATTGCACATATCTATTTGACAGCCACACCATCCATGAGACATTAATTTTGACAGTAGAGTACAGTATGACTAATAAAAGCATTCAGCAGCACAGTAGCACTTGACACGATTGCAAAATGGTAGAAGAAGGATTCCGTTCAACATGCAACATAGACCTAAAGTTTCACATAGCATCAGTGTTGCATCATGATTGGGGGATATTACAGAATGTGTGAGCAGGGAAGAATATACATCAAGGGGGAAAAGTGAGAGAGAGTAGAGTTAGTTTTTAAAACAGTGCTGTGGCATGTGCTTATAGACAAAACTCCTGGTCCCCAAAGAAAGTCCCTCAGTAAAAACCCAGCATACTCATTGTCCTAAAAAGTGTGCCATCTGATCAGGAAATGTACCATGCAATAAAGATCAGTATAGAAGCTGTTGTGGGTAGCCTATTAATTAAGGAAGTGATTTAGCAGAAAATCGGATGCTCTTGGTGTGTTCAGATCCTTTGTTTTTTCCCTTTATTTGCTGGAAGACATTAATTTGGACAAATATGGATTGTGTGTTAGTGTTGACTTTTTCTCACAATGTTGGATAGCTAAACAGATAGAGATGTAAACCAGAATGGGTGTATGAATGTGTGTGTGTGTGTGTGTACTTACCGTACATAGGACACATGAGGTCTTTTTTTTCACACAAAATTGTGCTGTGGAGACAAAGACATTATCTAAAACATCTCAATTGACTGATGCTCAAGACATGGACCATACAATTATTTCCATGACTCCATTTCCCATGATCCTTGTGAGATCTTGTGAGTGTGACCATACAGTACTTACCTGCAATGGAAAACACCACAGTCACTCCACAGAGGACACAGATCTTAAGGATATTCTAGCATCCAATCACCTCATTGGCGGCTGCGTCTGTAAGCGTAGACAAAAAGGCAATGCAAACTTAACCTAGGGTTAAGGTATACAGTTATGGACCTCACACAATGATGACAGACCTGAGGGTGAATTCAATTTGCAGTCGTTAAATGCCCATGATTGACTGAAGCTGTGTGTAGTGGAAGCACAGCTGTATAAAATTTGATAAGGAAAACCTTGACTTCACTCAAGTATGCCATGCAAGCTGTTGGCTGTGAATAGATATTTGAGCCATATGAGAAATAGCCTAGTGAAATACAGCCTCTCAGTAGTGTTAACTAAAGCTCACCCCAGGAGAAGGAGGCAGACAGGGATGAGTCCAGTGCACACTACAGGTGTAGGAGACTCCAGCATCCACAGACCCCCGCGGGGGGAGGGACAGCACACTGATTACGTACACTTCCTTTCTGGAGCTGTCCGTCACCTGGAAACACTCTCCCATCCAATTAGGAGTTGAGAGCTTTGGAATCAGGCTGTGTGATTGGTTGATTTGAATGGTGCAGTTGCTGCCAACAAAGCGGTGGGGGCTATCTTCTCCACCCTGGTGGGTCCAGGTTAGGGTGAGGTGGTGTGGGTGGAACCCACCAGTGACACAGAGGAGAGCCCATTGGTCAGTCTGGGGGTCCGAGGGGACCTGGAGGAGGAGTTGGGGCACAGAGGGGGGTGCTATTAGGGGCAGGAGGAGAAACGGGAAGGGGGTGATGCAATACCATCTATCTTATTACATTTTGTCATCATTTAGCAGATGCTCTTATCCAGAGCAATTTACAGGAGCAATTAGGATTAAGTGCCTTTCTCAAGGGCACAAAGACAGATTTTTCACCTAGTCAGCTCGGGGATTCAAACCAGCAACCTTTCGGTTACTGTCCCAACGCTCTCAACCACTAGGTTACCTGCCGCTCATTCGAAATATGTCAGATTGTTAACAATTAACCATAGTAGTTATACTGTATGTTATATTTCACTATTTTGACATATTCTATTCAGACCATGTTGGTAATACAGTTGTGGCAAAATGACACAGTCATGGTTCTGTAAATGGTGCAGGACTCTGTAACGTGCACCCCACTGGAGAAACGCTGGGAGGAACCTTCTCTTTCGCATGAGGGGTTTGCACATAATAATTTGACGATGCCTCTTTGCCTTGTTCTGTGGTGGGTTTCAATTCCCTGCAAAGATCAATAGAATCCACAATGCATTGTGCCGGGGTGATTGTATCTGGATCTGTCACGAAACCACTCAGGCAAAAAGATGAACGGAAAGGAAATTTCCACATGGCTAGAATTGTTATAGATTTGAGCTTGGTTAGGCCTCTTTATGGTGATGCATAGCCCACTGGTTTAAATGTAATTGCCTCCCTGCTAACCATTTGGGTTCAAACAAATGCTCAAAGGATACAAATGAGAGACAATTACAACAATGACAACAACAACAACAATACCTACAAAGACAGAAATAATGATGAGAAATTCTAATGAGTTACAAGAAGACATTCCAAGAATAAAGGCGGATGCATTTATTTCTTATCAGAGCTAGTTCTTAGCCTGGTTCCAGATGATTTTTAATGCTTAATCCTATGGTCATTATCATGCCAAGCAATGGCCATATGAGTTGTCAAGGTAGCACAAACAGATTTGGGACCAGGCTAATTTGTTTCTGTCTTACCCAGGACAATGAGCTTTGTGCCGTTCCCTCGCTCTGGATCTCTGTGTAGGACGTTGACCTCGCAGTAATACACACCGGCATCCTCCACGGACACCTCGGTTATCACCAGGGACGTCTGCCCAGCTGAATCTGGGATGGGGACCTTCTCGGCCCCCTCCATCTTGAACCAGTCCACCCCGTAGGACGTGGCCTCGAAACGACAGTACAGGTTGGCACTCTGACCCCGCATTACAGTGAAAGAAGGGGGCCACTGCCTCACCTTTAACCCCTCTGCTGTTACCATCCTTAACGGGGCTGAGTGAGGACACAACCAGTGATTGCTTCTTCATCAAGGTAAGACAGAATATTTAATATGACAAAAAAAACAGCAAGACCTTCAGTTCAAAGGCATTTTCCACAAAGCTTTCCTCAGGCTACTCATACAGTACCAATGATGTTGAGGTGTATTTGGAGATGATCATAGTTTTTTATTCAAGTGAAAATGAGTGAGTTGGAGTGACTTTCTCCATGACTAATGAGTTTTACTCCTCTTATCTTGACAAACAAACTCATGACTCTATCCACTTCTGAAAATAATTAGATCAGTAGTGTTGTCAACAGTAGTCTTGTTATTGCAAGACTTGAAGCCAAAACAGAAAGACTTGAAGCCAAAACAGAAGGCAGAATTTATGTAATTAGGTAAATGTATATGTACTGTAATATCCTTAGGGACATTGTATAACACATTAATTATTACGGTGAATATGCTGAAGAAAATGCTATGCTCTATGTTCGTAATCATAAACACAGAAAAAATATATTTATTTGTGAGAATATTGGTAGCCTAGTATGATTGGAAGATACTAACCTGGTATTGGGCCTGCTATCAACAGAAGCACACACAGGTCCAGGATATTTGTCATGCTTTTGTTTCTCCAGTGGTGAAAGAACTGCTCGAACAGTGACTTTGAATGTCAAGCTTCCCTCCAAAGACAATGAGATGTCAGTTAGTTTTTTTGCTTCATTATGTTCCAATGTTTCATTAATAGGCCATGCTCCAAAACAAGACAAATCTCAGCGCCTGTTACGTCAAAGACGACACGAGTCTGTGTCTTAGCAGACAAATAGGCCTCGCTCTGGGTGTCTGCACAAACCGCAATGCAACAGTAAGCAAAATGCAGTCTATAGTAACAAACAAAGCAAAACCATCAGTCTATTTCACAATGATAAGGTGCTCATTGGACAGAATGTCAGCTAGCTAATTACTTAACAACAAAGTGGTTAATGTGTGAAGAATAAAATGTCAACATTTGAGATTCTCTCTCATTTCAAATAAATGTGTTTACTTTGAAATGGACTAGCAAACCATCATTACATTTTTTTTTTTTAGGAACATTTTTGTAGAAGAATATGTACTGTAGAAGAGCAGTTTTTGTATGGTTTACATACAGTGAGGGAAAAAAGTTTTGTACATTAGCCCACTGACAAAAAAATGATCAGTCTATAATTTTAATGGTAGGTTTATTTGAACAGTGAGAGACTGAATAACAACAAAATAATCCAGAAAAATGCATGTCAAAAATGTTATAAATTGATTTGCATTTTAATGAGGGAAATAAGTATTTGACCCCCTCTCAATCAGAAAGATTTCTGTCTCCCACTCTTAAAGGGAGTGCTCCTAATCTCAGCTTGTTACCTGTATAAAAGACACCCGTCCACAGAAGCAATCAATCAATCAGATTCCAAACCCTCCACCATGGCCAAGACCAAAGAGCTCTCCTAGGATGTCAGGGACAAGATTGTACACAAGGCTGGAATGGGCTACAAGACCATCGGCAAGCAGCTTGGTGAGAAGGTGACAACAGTTGGTGCGATTATTTGCAAATGGAAGAAACACAAAAGAACTGTCAATCTCCCTCGGCCTGGGACTCCATGCAAGATCTCACCTCGTGGAGTTGCAATGATCATGAGAACGGTGAGGAATCAGCCCAGAACTACACGGGAGGATCTTGTCAATGATCTCAAGGCAGCTGGGACCATAGTCACCAAGAAAACAATTGGTAACACACTACGTCATGAAGGACTGAAATCCTGCAGCGCCCGCAAGGTCCCCCTGCTCAAGAAAGCACATATACAGGGCCGTCTGAATTTTGCCAATGAACATCTGAATGATTCAGAGGAGAACTGGGTGAAAGTGTTGTGGTCAGATGAGACCAAAATCGAGCTCTTTGGCATCAACTCAACTCGTTTTTCTGCTAAGGGAACAGGACAACTTCACCGCATCAAAGGGACGATGGACGGGGCCATGTACCGTCAAATCTTGGGTGAGAACCTCCTTCCCTCAGCCAGGGCATTGAAAATGGGTCGTGGATGGGTATTCCAGCATGACATTGACCCAAAACACACGGCCAAGGCAACAAAGGAGTGGCTCAAGAAGAAGCATATTAAGGTCCTGGAGTGGCCTAGCCAGTCTCCAGACCTTAATCCCATAGAAAATCTGTGGAGGGAGCTGAAGGTTCGAGTTGCCAAACGTCAGCCTCCAAACCTTAATGACTTGGAGAAGATCTGCAAAGAGGAGTGGAACAAAATCCCTCCTGAGATGTCTACAAACCTGGTGGCCAACTACAAGAAACGTCTGACCTCTGTGATTGCCAACAAGGGTTTTGCCACCAAGTACTAAGTCATTTTTTGCAGAGGGGTCAAATACATATTTCCCTCATTAAAATGCAAATCAATTTATAACATTTTTGACATGCGTTTTTCTGGATTTTTGTGTTGTTATTCTGTCTCTCACTGTTCAAATAAACCTACCATTAAAATTAAAATTATAGACTGATCATGTCTTTTTTTATTATTTTTTTATTTATTTTTTTTTGGGGGGGGGGCGGGGAATGGATCAGCTTAATATTGCAGATAGATTGTATCTTCTATCAATGTAATTGTCTACATCACTTCCAATCCCCCATGTTTAAAAAAAAATATATACTCCCCTTTATTACTTTTCAACCCCACCATCCTTTCCCTACTTGGAGTAAATTAGTGAACAACAATGCCCAGGCCTCTACTTCCGGTCTATACGTACTATCTACACCTTATGGACAGAGTTAATTTTACAATAATTATATTATATATATATATATATACAGTGGGGGAAAAAAGTATTTAGTCAGCCACCAATTGTGCAAGTTCTCCCACTTAAAAAGATGAGAGAGGCCTGTAATTTTCATCATAGGTACACGTCAACTATGACAGACAAATTGAGGAAAACAATTCCAGAAAATCACATTGTAGGATTTTTAATGAATTTTTTTGCAAATTATGGTGGAAAATAAGTATTTGGTCACCTACAAACAAGCAAGATTTCTGGCTCTCACAGACCTGTAACTTCTTCTTTAAGAGGCTCCTCTGTTTTCCACTCGTTACCTGTATTAATGGCACCTGTTTGAACTTGTTATCAGTATAAAAGACAGCTGTCCACAACCTCAAACAGTCACACTCCAAACTCCACTATGGCCAAGACCAAAGAGCTGTCAAAGGACACCAGAAACAAAATTGTAGACCTTCACCAGGCTGGGAAGACTGAATCTGCAATAGGTAAGCAGCTTGGTTTGAAGAAATCAACTGTGGGAGCAATTATTAAGAAATGGAAGACATACAAGACCAATGATAATCTCCCTCGATCTGGGGCTCCACGCAAGATCTCACCCTGTGGGGTCAAAATGATCACAAGAACGGTGAGCAAAAATCCCAGGACCACACGGGGGGACCTAGTGAATGACCTGCAGAGAGCTGGAACCAAAGTAACGAAGCCTACCATCAGTAACACACTACGCCGCCAGGGACTCAAATCCTGCAGTGCCAGACGTGTACCCCTGCTTAAGCTAGTACATGTCCAGGCCCGTCTGAAGTTTGCTAGAGTGCATTTGGATGATCCAGAAGAGGATTGGGAGAATGTCATATGGTCAGATGAAACCAAAATATAACTTTTTGGTAAAAACTCAACTCGTCGTGTTTGGAGGACAAAGAATGCTGAGCTGCATCCAAAGAACACCATACCTACTGTGAAGCATAGGGGTGGAAACATCATGCTTTGGGGCTGTTTTTCTGCAAAGGGACCAGGATGACTGATCCATGTAAAGGAAAGAATGAATGGGGCCATGTATCGTGAGATTTTGAGTGAAAACCTCCTTCCATCAGCAAGGGCATTGAAGATGAAACGTGGCTGGGTCTTTCAGCATGACAATGATCCCAAACACACCGCCCGGGCAACGAAGGAGTGGCTTCGTAAGAAGCATTTCAAGGTCCTGGAGTGGCTTAGCCAGTCTCCAGATCTCAACCCCATAGAAAATCTTTGGAGGGAGTTGAAAGTCCGTGTTGCCCAGCGACAGCCCCAAAACATCACTGCTCTAGAGGAGATCTGCATGGAGGAATGGGCCAAAATACCAGCAACAGTGTGTGTAAACCTTGTGAAGACTTACAGAAAACGTTTGACCTGTGTCATTGCCAACAAAGGGTATATTACAAAGTATTGAGAAACTTTTGTCATTGACCAAATACTTATTTTCCACCATAATTTGCTAATAAATTCATAAAAAATCCTACAATGTGACTTTCTGGATTTTTTTTTCTCATTTTGTCTGTCATAGTTGACGTGTACATATGATGAAAATTACAGGCCTCTCTCATCTTTTTAAGTGGGAGAACTTGCACAATTGGTGGCTGACTAAATACTTTTTTCCCCCACTGTATATATATATATATATATATATATATATATATATATATATATATATATATATATTTTATATTTTATTTTTTATTTTTTTGCTCCTGAACTTCTTCTACTCTCAACCTCTCCGATCATTTTCATGATGTCCATCCGGTTTGCTTCTATATGCCATATCTTTCTAACTGTGCTCTTTCCCAAAAGCTCCCAACATACAACCTATATACTTATTATGGACACAGTATGCTTACATTATTAGCTATCTTTGTTATTATTTGTTGTTATTTGTTATTAGTCCCATCCTTCAACTCTATTCAATACCTCCCATCTATCTCTTAACACCATCCATATAGGATTTCTATTTGCCATATATATTTCAACTGTACTGTGATGTTTTACAAAAGTTCTGAACCTTTCTATTCTCATTGCTTCTACAGATTGTGAATTAAAAATAAACATTTTTGCTAAAAGTATTATTATTATATAGACTGATCATGTCTTTGTCAGTGGGCAAACGTACAAAATCAGCAGGGGATCAAATACTTTTTTCCCTCACTGTATGTTCTGATGAATAAGAGAATAGTGCAGTATGTCATACTTCATGTATAGTAGTATATAGTATACTTCAGAATATGAGTGGTGTGACTCATCATCATCAGTCTAATGTTTAGGTAAAGCATTTAAAAACGATGCTCCGAGTTTACTTTGCGTTTACTTTTGTTGACTCCAGTGTCTACTTAATTTTACCACAGCTTTTACCGTACCCAAAAGCTGACCCCCAAACCTGTACCACTCACAGCCAGAAGCAGAACAACAATTTAACTAAAATGGAAACAAACAGCCTAACCCTCTTACAGCCATTCCCCTGGATTAAATATGTTCCACATTCCCATAAACAAGAGAAGTGGGGACTTACCTACTCTGTGACCCTCAACAGAGACATTTGCATAACATTTGGCAACTGTTTCTGACATGTGTTAATATACACCAGTTCCCACCCATCTCTCAGTGATCTTTACTCTCTTTGAAAGTGTGTAAATAATTTACAGCAATCTAATGGAACTATAAAGTCATATTTATTATGTACTACTTTTGTATTAGATTTTCAGCTGTCTGTTTTCCTCTGTATTGAGATATCCTCTTGATTTACTCCTATTCAAAAAGACAATGCACAACTTTGTAGTGGCATCAAGCAAAGGTGAAAAGTTTGACTCTGTTGCTGAAACCAAACTCAGGAAACCCAGCTCAACTAACCTCGCTTTCCAACCACAGGGGCTGAGAACACAACAACATATCACATTAAACAACGACAATCAACCACTCACACAGAGTTCTGTTAAAAACAAAATTCATTTTATTTTTTTTCTCCCTCTGATATATTTTATTTTTTTAACTCCACATCTTTAGAGTTGGAGAAAGAAAATGTCCACTCACATAAAAATGACAAAAACAGAGACAGAACAGAGATCAAACGAATCAAAAGAGTCATCATAATCATCATCGCTTCACTGCACAGAAATATGTCAAGATGGAAGAAGATGCTGTTTTTGTTCCTTTGTTTTGTTCAGTATGTTATATCGATGCAATCTTGAAAAGTCAACACAGACAGAAATAATAATGTTGGGGTGTGGGGGTAGATTGAAACCAACATGCCTGCCATGTGAAGGTCAGAAAATCCACATACACACACGGACACACACACTCACAAATCAATAATACAGAGGTACCAGGGTGGGAACCTGGCATACAGAGAGGTGGCAGGGCAGCAGGCAGCGGGATTGACATAGGGGGGTCACAGGTGGCAGGTTTTCTCCACAGAGAGGGAAAGGAGATGGAGGAGGGAGGAGGAAGTGGGCCAGAGGGGCAACGAGAGAGAGAGAGATGGGCATGACAACTCCATAAAATGTCCACAAACACTAACCAAGCATTCTAGAGTAGACTCATCCACTGGATTGCGTTAGACACCTAAGACACCCTAATATTTGTTACTAGTTCTCACACTGATAAAAATGACATTTGTCTTTGTGCATTGTTATTATCTGATTGTCATCGTTTTTCTGAAGTTTCCAAATTGCTCTGGTGAAACAACAGTATCATGACAACCCAATCTTATATTGTGTCATAAATTCAAATCTATACATCTCAAATTAATAGGACAGTTTCAGACAGTTTGCGACTTAATCACACCGTACAAGTTCTCTCCCATTTTATCCTATGAACACACGCCAGAACATCACTTGATGCTGTCATTCGACAAGAACATATTTAGTTCCATTGTCAGTTTTCGCCACGGCAACCAATATTTACCCAGTTGATTGACAGGCCAAATGGCAGGTCTGTGCTGGTGACTCACAAAGGCCAAGTAAAGGGGCACTCAGTGTTGGATATGTTAGGCAGGCTTTTAATGACTAAGGAGGCTGGCTGATGAGCGCCTCCATTGTTGCCTGGTAGTGTGCAAACTCTCTGTTGTTCCAGCAGTGGATGGACCAACACTGGTACACTGTTAATTAGCCACTAGTTACATTCTTAGAGAGGAGAGAGTGATTGACAAGCAACCATCTGTAGTCCCTGCCTGTCTGTCTGTGTGGATGGAGGTGGGAGTGAGTGACTGCTGCTCTCGCCTCTGTGGCTCGCAAGTTTTACTTTAACCCACTATCCACACAAACAAATACTGTCAATATTTTACATGAATAATGATATATCCTAATTCGAATTCAGAATAGAAACGATAAACTAACAAAACATCCACCTATCTACATAAATGTATCTATCGTTTTATCTATATATTCTGTCCTTGTGTATCTATCAATCCAACTACTACCAACTTACTATAGTACCTAGCTACCTCATTCAACTTCCAAGTTTATCCTTCAGTGAGTCAAAGCTAATATCACTTCCTCTGCTTGGCAACATGTAGTCAGCATGTTTACCCAATAATGACCTATTTTCATCATCTAGGTAACCTCAGTCCAGCATGTTGTGTATCGATGCACTCATTAGTATAGCTAATGGAAATCTACTGGAGCTTAAATACCCTCGCAACGTTGACTCTGCTCATAAGAATTGAACAGGCCTTTAGAATAGCTGGTAAACAATAGATCATTAGGATAAAACATTATTATCTAGCTAGTGGGCTATGGTATGAATGACAAAATATGGAGAGACCTGGCTGGTACTAAGGACATAATTTATATATCAATGAGTCTGTCCCTCAATAAGACATATCTTCTTATGTATAACTGATACATAGTACCGGTACTGAAAATCTGACATAATTCTGATAATTTATCATGTTAGTTGAATATTGACCTGATACTATCATGGCTACGGTTCTATCCCCCTTTATCTTATCTCGTTCTATTGTACATCCTATCGTTCTAGACTCTATTCCTATTAAAGAGTTGGCTGTGTTTGTCAGACATAAGCCTCTAGATACACAGTATCGATAGGTACTGACATTTCCAAAATTAACATTTGGTATCAATCATTTAATTGAGTACAGTAATAAAATATAATGTATAATAAGGTGCCATTATACAGACAATTGTTAGACATCTCATTATCAGAAAGAACAAAATGAACAAGATGCGCCTTAACTAGCTACTCTTTCAACTGACATGAAAATGAAACAAATGACTCATTCTTCATTGTCTGTTCCCTAAACACATAGTTACCTTAGTTGACGATATAGCTCGGCCAAATTGTTTAGGAGAAGGGGAGAAAATCAATGCGCAATTAGGGGTGTCTTGTATCAAGGCATGATAAATTATGCTCCCTATTCTAAGGCCTTACTATAGACACTTGACAATTCAGTCTTCGGGCCCTTGTAAAGTAAGCCTGGGAGAAATTGCTCTATTTCAAGCGATCCAGTCCAATGTATCAATTAACCATTGCATTTGGAACTGAAAGTGTGTTAAGGAACTGTTCAATGTGGTGGGACTGGAATATAGTGGTTATAGTGATTCTGGATCTAACACAGATACAGAACTTAAAAAACGAGTACATTCAAACAGTGACAGGGTGTATAGTTATCTAGCTTCTACTGCTACTCTACCACTGTATTTTCATATACTACTAGACTTGTCATTCATAAATAAAATATACACCACCCAAATATGGTTATAATTTTCTTAAAAACATTTAAATAATCTCATATATAAATTAAGCAAGTTAGTTTATATTATGTACAACAACAAAAAGTGCTGCTTAGCAATGCTTGAGTGGTGCCCGTAGAATTGGCATCGCCCCCCTGTGTTGGGAGTGATAAACTACATGTGAAGATGCCAATTACGTCCATTAGTATCATACAGTATGTCTCCGTGCTGTAATTACAGGTCATGCTATATGACACCACACCATATCATTAAAGTATAAACGCTCATTGATAGGCTAGCAGATAGCATTATGAAATGCTGTCTGTACACAGACAGTGTTTGCGATCAATGCAGTGCTAATGCTATTAATATTACATGGTGTAATCAAAAACAAGACTGTGGTATGCCTTCCCTCAAGAGGGACGACGCGGTGGTCATTTTAGGAATGCTATCTGAGCTGCTATCCTATCAAGTGTCTGCCCTGTCTTTTCTCGCTCTCCCCCATGGAGAGTTCACTGTCTGGTCAGAGTCATCCCATCTCCCTCTGCCTCAGAGCTTTGTCAGTACCAGTCTGGGCTTCCTCCCACTGTGTGTGGAGGGGTGCTTTCAAACAGGTCCTCTCACACCCACCCAGAAAGTGTATTCGCTGCATCCTTCCTTTTCCCATTTCCAGTCCTCTGCCTCTGCACCACACAGAGTCTGATTAACTTTGACATTTATGGAGACACTCAAACTCATTTGGGGTTATTACAAATGCCCACCATCCATATCGTCCTCCATTCCATGAATTTAAAAGCATATCCCCCAGCCTTTCCCCCAGCCTAAAGCCCAAACACAATATACAGCTTTTTGTTTGTCAAAATCCCCCCAAAACAAACATTTACATGCTTTTTTTTCAAACCCACATTGAGAAACATGACAGTATGTTTTTCCTTATTTTTTGTTCTTTTCTTTTAGTTGTTTTCTTCAAGGACAGAGTATATACATACAGAAGTTTATTCCACTGACAAAATTGAGCTGGGTGCTGACATGGGACAGATTATATGAAAGAGAGAAGACAGATAGAAAGACAGCATGAGTGAGAGAGGGGGATAGAAAACGACAAAGAAGGAAAAACAGAAGCACTGACCAAAACAACATGCTCTTGTGCTTGAAAATCGAAACCCATCAATGTCCTGTGAGACTGAGCAAAACAAGATGAACACAAGTGGGTCTGTGTGTTGCCCCTTCAGACACACCAATGACTGACTACATTGCATAGAGCAATGGGCATCAACAGAACACATCTCACACTATATTCTGTGAGACAAACAGGTTTTCATGCTAAAGGGGACATTCACTCTTGCTAGGGCTTCACATCTCTTCATACATTAGCACACTGCATACAATAGTATTACTAAAACAGTTCCATTCTTGAATAGATTGTTAGGGGCACCCTTAAATATTTAAAAATCATAGCACAGCTTAACCGGATTGGATGGCTCTCCTATATCAGAGTTAGCGGGTATGTTGCTGGTTAAAATTAAATCAAACAAAAAAAGACGACAGCCATTCGCAGAATACTGAATACAGATGCTGCATATTCCTGTAAGGTCACAGGAATTGTGGGTAGTCAGCTAGTTGCTAGTGTGAGCCCATCTCTCCATGCAGGTTGGTTCACTATGGGGGAGTTTGCATATAGACAGACATAGCAGGACGTGACAGAGAGACAGCGGTTGGGTGGTTGGGGTGTCACCGAGCGTCACAGTGCACGTCTCGGTGGTTGATCTGTGCAGGTAAAGTGGATGGATAATTGAGCCCTGGGGGGTTCAATCAGGGCCCAGGTGTGGTGGTTTGTGAGAACGCAGCACGTCTGCTTTACAGGGACGAGGGTGTCCTTGAAGAGGATCCTGTCAGGGCCAGGATTGAACGTGATTTATGGGGCCTGTCCATGGCTGGCGGGAGGGAAATGGGGGGAGGCGGGGAGGGTAGGCCCCGTCGCTCATCCAGCCACAGGTAATGGCTAATTACATCTTTATCTCCTGGTGTGCCTGTCCTGCCATACGGGGGCTGACTGACTTACAGGGACGCTGCTTTACATACATCGCTTTAGATCATTTATCTATTGAGCTGGTCTGTCTGGAGAGTGACACGTTATGAAAGCCGGTTGAATATGTGGAAATACGCTATATGTGTAACATGTATTATACAGTTAACAGCATGAAAACAAAGGTATTAATACATACACGTTTACGAACGATATTACATGTCATTGACTGCGGACTCTTTTGGATGAAAAGACTCCCTCGGGATCAACTTCGATGTGTTTTTAAAATCCTTGTAAGCACAACTTGAAAACCTTCCAACTTCGTCTTTTGTCGTTGTCGTTCAATGAGTGTGATTTCTCCGAGTGATTAAGTACAAAATATTTTTCTCACACACAGCTCGTCATCAGCTCTGGAGTAGTATGTGTTCTTTTTTTTTTTAATGGAATTACTTTTCATATTTATTTATATACTTATTAACATCATCATCAGTATTATTATCAACACCAAAAAAGTAATAGCAGTTTAACCTTGCAGAGTAAAACGGACACAGGGGAGGAGGGGGAGTGGGAGGGAGGTTTCACCACAGGAACATCTCTAACCGGTACATGCTATCAACAAGTGACAAGGAAGGAGGACGACTGGTCAACGGCCTTCAAAGCAGGAGACACCATTGTTATTTCTACAGCCCCTTTCTGGTTATGAACACTGTAATAGAGGCTGATGGGTAATGCAGTTTAGTTGGATATTTTAGATTTTATTGGGATACACATGGGGGGGTGGGGGGGTGGGGGGGTGGGGGGTGGATAGACTGCATCTAGTCATGGCATGGCCTCTGTACTGCATTATATTTACACACGGGACAGAGCACAAACCACCTTAGCAATGGAGGGGGGACAGACAGAGGACGAGGGGTGGGGGGTGAATGGTGGGGGGGGGGTTAGGGTGTCTTCTCACGTGCTTTGTCTTGGTTGAGATCCCAAAAGGATGCACTAGAAGGGCAAAGACTATAAAGAACCCTCACCGCCCACCCTTTGTGTGTGTTTTGACATCATTCGTAGCAGCCGCGTCATATACACTGCCACACGGTTAAAAATGGAATAAAACGGTTCTTGATCAAAGGGTCAAATGTCACACGGCCAACGGGCCAATGGACAGCTTTCAACAAGGTCACCTGACCCTCATCATAATAACTAATTATCATTATTACAGAGTAGTTCCAACCGTAAATAGTAGTGTTGTTACTCCTAGTTTCCAAAATGTCCATGAGACCAACAGTAGTGTAGATCAGTCATCATTTAGATTTATAATAGTATCATCCTGGTGTTAAATATCTGTTTTCTAAATATTATCATCATCACAATTATCATCCTTAATAAACACATTATAGACATCACCATGGTGACCCTCATTGGAAACAGGATGAAGAGAGAGAGTGGTACGGTGATGGTAGCGATATAGGTAGCGAGGGGAGAGGTTGTGGGGTGAGGAAGAGGGGGGAGTTGGTGTGGGTATGTGATGCAATGTGTCAATGGCTCCTGGGATAATGCATATTATTTTTGTTTCACAGTGATGGGTTCGTAATTAAAGAAATTCCTTCTTCCTTCCACAGGCGGGATGGGACTTCCGGGAAAAGCTATTAGACCTTCATCAGGAGAGAGACAGAGAGGCAGAGCCAGAAGCCGATGCCCGCACTCACCCCCACGTTGAGGGCCACGCCTCGCCCGTACACGGCTCCCGGCCCTGCATCAAGGGGCCCGGGAGAGAAGGACGTGCACCGGAAGGAGAGAGGAAACCGAGGGAAGAAAGAGTGGAGAAGAAAAGGAAACAACCAGAGAAAATTTAATGCAATGACAGGGGCAAAGCGTAAAACCATCCCTGAAGCTATCTGATATTAGTCAGATTGGTTCGCTTTTCGGTCTGTGTCCCATTCGTACAGACAGTTCAGACCCAGCTTGTTCTAATGAAGGAGGGGGAAGATTAGGCGAAAAGAGGAGAGGAGAAGGGCAGATGACGGAGAGATAAGACACGGAGGCCGACAGAGGAGAGAATGGAGGAAGGCGGCGCAGAAGGATGTATGAGACTGACTGGGGGTGAGTCATTGGAGGGAGACTTGTCGAGGAAATGGCAGAACGAGGGAATGAAAATGGAGAAAGGAAGGAGATGAAGATGGTAATGCCAAAGCGGGAGAGAGGGAGGGATCGAAGGAGAGAGAGAACACAGTGTTGGTGATCGCTCATTGGGGAGGGCTAATGCGAGACAGGAGGAGAGAGAAGGAGAGAAATGACAGCTTCCTCGGGTAACAGAACAGGACAGAACAGAGGGAGAAATGGAGGAGAAAAGCTCTTTGGCTTAATGGGGCGGCGAGTAAAGAGATGGAAAGATGGAAGGAGGGAGGGGGATGAGGAAATCCAGCACTGTGAGAAGGGAGACAAAGAGAGATGAGGATGGGGCAATGCAGTGTGTGACTAGGTGTGTGTTTGCATTGGTTTGCTTTTCTAAGTATGTGTGCATGCGCATGTGACTACTTGTGTGATTGAGTGAAGTAGATTGAGCTTAGACACATGGAAGTGTGTGTGTGTGTGTGTGTGTGTGTGTGTGTGTGTTTGTTTGTGTGTGTGTGTGTGTGTTTGTGTGTGTGTGTGTGTGTGTGTGTGTGTGTGCGTGCATGTGTATGTACAGTATACAATGTGAGTCTGTGTGTGTATGCATCACAGGAGGCTGCTGAGGGGAGGACGGCTCATAATAATGGCCGGAATATAGAGCAAATGGAATGGCATCATGTATTTGATACCATTCCACTCATTCTTCTCCAGCCATTACCACAAGCCCGTCCTCCCCAATTCAGGTGCCACCAACATCCTGTGGTATGCATGCATGTGTGTGTGTCTGCATGTGGCTATCTGTGTGTACGTATGCATGCTTACGTATGTGTTTGTGTGTGTGAATGCTTAAAGAGACTCACGGAAGAGCAGCATGCTGGCGTTGGAGGCTCCCAGCCTGTTGGAGGCAAAACAGGTGTAGTTGCCAAAGTGTTTGTCCGTCACGTTGGTAAAGAGAAGCAGTGAACGCGTCTTCTCGTTCTTGATCCTCAGAGTGTTATCGCTCTCTACCGGCCTGATACAGAGAGAGAGAAGGGAGAGAGGGAGTGAGGTGGGTGAGATAGAGAGGGCGAGAGAGAGAGAGGGGGGAGGTAGATAGAGAGAGAGAGGGGTAGGGAGAGCGACAGACAGAGAGAGAGAGAGAACATAAAATCACACCTCCTTGCAGGAGATGCTGTTACTATATTATCTCCAGTGATCTCAGAATAACACATTCCCCCTCCTCTCTGTCACTACATCAGAAGCAAAACCTGACAATTCTAATAGTCAAAATCTAACAGCACTTAAATCTACAATACGGTCTGGTGTGCCCCATTAGGCTGTGTTCTCTCTCTCTCTCTCTCTCTCTCTCTCTCTCTCTCTCCCCTCTCTCTCTCTCTCTCTCTCTCTCTCTCTCCCCCCTCTCTCTTTTTTCTGTGTTCTCGCTCTCTCTCGATAGCAAAGGAATGGGATTGTATTGCAATTAGTAATATGGTAAAAGCTCAGCTCTGTATTGGTAACACTTACCAAGTCCTTTCAAATATAAACAAAGTGCCATGGGAGAGAGGGGGGGGGGGGGGGGGGGGGGGGAGAGAGAGATAACAGTATAATGGGGCACACCAGAAGGTATTAGAATTGTCAGGTGAGGTAGTGACAGAGAGGAGGGGGAATGTGTTTTTCGAGAGAGAGAGAGAACTTTGTTTATATCTGAAAGGATGTGTTAGCAATACAGGAAAAAATCTACCTAACCTATTAGAGAAAAAGAGAAGAAAAGGAGGAGGTATTTTTCTTACCTGCGGTCGTCTCTGTACCACTCAAAGGAGGCCGTAGGTACTGCCATGGCCTCACAGCGCAAAATGGCCGTCTTGCCAAGCTGGGCTGGCATGTTCTTCACGTCTGTGATCATGGGAGGGTCTGAAGAAGGAAGAAGGAGGGAGAAGTGAGAGAATTATTTAACATTTGTATACAACGATGGTGATTAGAAGTTAAGCTCAGACAAAGAAAGGCTCAGTGACCTTCAAGGTCGAGAAAGGTTGAGAACGATAAATACATGACATTATGTAAATACATGACTAACTGTGCCACTAGAGATCCTGGTTCGAATCCAGGCTCTGTCGCAGCCGGACGCGACCGGGAGACTCATGGGCGGCGCACAATTCGTCCAGGGTAGGGGAGGGAATGGCCGGCAGGGATGTAGCTCAGTTGATAGAGCATGGCGTTTGCAACGCCAGGGTTGTGGGTTCGATTCCCACGGGGGGCCAGTATAAAAAAAAAGATGTATTCACTAACTGTAAGTCACTCTGGATAAGAGCGTTTGCTAAATGACTAAAATGTAAATGTAAAAATGTGCAACTTGTGCTGGGGACAATAAAAGGCCATTCTAAAATGTGCAGTTTTGTAACACAACACAATGCCACAGATGTCTCAATTGCAATTGGCATGCTGACTGCATGAATGTCCACCAGAGCTGTTGGCAGAGAATTATAGAGAATTTGGCAGTACGTCTAATCAGCCTCACAACTGCAGACAATGTGTATGGTGTCGTGTGGGCGAGTGGTTTGCTGATGTCAACATTGCGAACAGAGTGCCCCATGGATGCGGTGTGGTTATGGTATGGGCAGGCATAAGCCACGGACAACGAACACAATTGCATTTTATCGATTAGAAATTTGAATGCACAAAAATACCATGACAAAATCCTGAGGCCCATTGTGAGGCCCATTTATTTTTAAAGGTATCTGTAACCAGTCATGTGAAATCCATAGATTAGGGCCTAATGAAGTTATTTCAATTGACTGATTTCCTCATCTGAACTGTAACTCAGTAAAATCTTTGAAATTGTTGCATTCAGTATTGTGTTATCTTATGGGAGGTATAGTATGTGTGGGGTGGTGTGTGTGTGTGGTGTCCGTGTCTGTGACTGTGTCTGTGACTGTGTCTGTGTGTCTGTGTGTGTCTGTGTATGTGAGTGCCTGCGTGTGTTTTGTGGTTTATAGGGACACTCACAGTTGACGGTGACCTTGACCTTGCGTATGTCGGGCTGCGTCACTCCGTTGTTGGTGATGCACTCAAACTCCTCCGCCTGATGCCGCTTGATCTCTGTTATGTCCAGGAACTCCCCCTCACTCATTAGACCATCTGATTGGACAAATGACAGGGTCAAAGGATAGAGGTCAGAGGTTATCACAGGCTGAGATGTGTGTTTGTTCAGGGTCGATTAAATAAATTAGTGTGAAAGTACCACATTTTGCCCACTAGATGCCGCTGTTGCTGCTACTGCAACCACACCCTTTTATCCATTTTGCTGGTTTATTAAATGTGACTCGTTTCAGGAAACTAGGCGTATGTCGCGCGTCACTACTTCACAGGAGAGGCATTTGAACGTAAACATAATTTTTATATCAACATTTATTTTTTGGCAGAAATGCCTTCTGGAACATGTGAACTTTCATGTTCCTTAATAACAAACTTGCATGCCATCTGTAAATACGAATACAATTGTTAAATTACGAGCCCAGTTGGTTTAGCCACAGAAAAAGACAGGAACCTTCCCGCTAGCCATGATTGGCTGAGATAATGGATGGGCTGGACATGCCGAGAGATGAGTTTGGATTGGTCTGCCATGTATCATGCTTCTGTCTATAACAAAAGGCTGCTCAGTATGTGTAGGTAATCCTTTCTAACGCGGCTTTTTTGAAATAAATCATGAATAGCTACGAAAGTGTTGCTCTCCACTTTCTGGAGGACAACATTTTTAAATCAGTGGAATGCCCGGTGGAAGCAGAGTATGATAGCTAAGGAGATGGAGAAAATTCTGGTGTTTGATTGCTAATATGCGAAGGAAGTCGAAAAGAGAACACACAGAAGGCTGTTGAATAAAACATCTGTCTACAGATTATATCTTCAAACTAAGGGCAACCATGGCATCCGTGACAGAGAGGGAGAAGCATTCATCCATGTATATGAGTAAGAGAGTCTAGCTAGCTACATTTTCAGATATTATATACGTTTTTAATTTAATCAGAAAGTCGTTTTCATTGCTAGTTAAAGCGTACTATTAGCTAGCTAGCTAACGTTAGCTGGCTGGCTCTCTAGCTAACATTACATTCATGATCTGTATAGTAATATTATTTGTGTCTCAGAGCCATTTGCATTGCTAGTTATAGCCTAATGTTAGCTAGCTAGCTAGCTAACATTGAATCTAGTTGGTTAGCTACCTGCAGGTTCATGCAGGGTAGTAACGTTATGAGTTGGGATTATGGTTCATTGTTTAGCTAGCTAGCTACATGTCTAAACAAAATACTCCACTATGCAAGGTACCATTTCCATGTACCGTTTACACCTTCTGTATCCTGTGCATGTGACAAATAAACTTTGATTAGATTTTATATAGTGTGTGTTTACCAGAGACGGTAATGTGAAGAACAACATGACCTGCATTAAAGTTAAATTAGGATATAACGTTAGGCCAACGAGTGTCACGGTTTCGGCCGAGGCTGCTCCTCCTCCTGGTTCGGGCAGGCTTCGGCGGTCGTCGTCCCCGGAGTACTAGCTGCCACCGATCTATGTTTCATGTTCGTTTGGTTTTGTCTTGATGTTGTACACCTGTGTCTAGTTAGTCCTCGTTAGTGTCCTATTTAAGTCTTGTTGTGTGTGTCTGTGTTTGTGTGTGATTGCTCTTCTGTTTTGGTGTTTGAGCTACGTACTTCCCTCCAGTGTTTGGAGAGGTTTTCGCACATGTTTGTGCGCCGTTTATTTGACGCCTGTGTGCGCCGTTATTTTGCCTCCGGGCTTATTGTGCTCATTTACTCCGTGAATAATTCACTAAAGTCTTTTGGACTGAGCTTCTGCGTCCTGCGCTTGATTCCTGCACCACACCCACCTTCAGCACCCCTTGACAGAATCACACACCAATTGAATGGAATCAGCAGGATCAACAGTCACGCCTGAGTCGCTCGAGGAGCATGTCCGCGGCCAGGATGACCAGATACGACAACTGGGGACCGCTCTACAGGACGTCATCAACACCCTGCACCGATGGGAGGCCAGAGGGGTACCGACACCTCCACCTACCCTGGCAACCCCATCGGCCGGTCCACCAGTCCCAGGTCCGGAACCCAGGGGGATTCGGCTCTCGCTCCCGAGGGCGTATGACGGAACAGCTGCCGGGTGTCAGGGGTTCCTCCTGCAGGTGGAGCTCTACCTGGCCACTGTACACCCGGTGCCCTCGGGACACGAGAGCGTTTCCGCCTTCATCTCCTGTCTCACAGGCAAGGCGTTGGAATGGGCCAACGCCGAGTGGAGGAAGATGGACGCCACCACCATCTCCTACGCCGAGTTCTCCCGTCGCTTCAAGGCCGTATTCGACAATCCACCTGAGGGCAAAGCGGCGGGGGAGCGTCTAGTCCACCTGAGACAGGGGAGGAGGAGCGCACAGGCGTTTGCGCTGGAGTTCCGGACTCTAGCGGCGGACGCAGGGTGGAATGAACGGGCCCTCATCGACCATTTTCAATGTAGCCTACGGGAGGACGTTCAACGTGAGTTGGCCTGCAGGGATACCAATCTCACCTTCGACCAGTTGGTCGATATGTCCATCCGTCTGGACACCCTGCTGGCCACCCGTGGACGTCCCGAGGGGGGTCCGTCCATTCCGCCCTCCGGCACCTCCGAGCCGAGCCCTATGGAGCTCGGGGGTGCCGGCGCTAGAGAAAGGAGGAGGAGGAGCCCGAGGGGGCCTGTCTCCTGCACCAAGTGCGGTCGTGGAGGGCACACTGCGGCCAGGTGCTGGGGAGGGTTCTCCGGGGGAGAGGACAACAGGCCACGCACTGGGGAGCCCTCCCAGGTGAGTAGACGCCCCACTTACCCAGAGCTCTCTGTTGCGCACTTTTGTATACCTGTTTGTTTTCCACAGGTTGCACCTCATTCCCAGCATAAGGCGCTAGTAGATTCAGGCGCAGCTGGGAATTTTGTTGATCTGAAGTTTTGTTCAGATTTAGGGATCCCTCTCCTACCTGTTGACAAACCTTTTCCCGTTCATGCCTTAGATAGCCGCCCGTTGGGGTCGGGGTTGATTAAGGAGATCACAGCACCACTTAGGATGTGTGCGCAGGGGGGTCGTGAAGAGACTATACAGCTGTATCTGATCGACTCTCCTGCGTACCCAGTGGTGCTGGGTATTCCCTGGTTAAGCACCCATAACCCTGCTATTTCGTGGCAACAGAGGGCTCTCGATGGGTGGTCTGCTCAGTGCGAGGGGCAATGTCTGGGTGTTTCCGTGGGGGCGACTTCGGTGGAAAGTCCAAACCAAGTGCCCGCACTGCACATTCCGCCTGAATATGGGGATTTAGCTCTCGTGTTTAATAAGACTAGGGCGACGCAGTTGCCTCCTCATAGACAGGGGGATTGTGCGATTGATCTCCAGGCAGGAGCAGCGCTCCCACGGAGCCACGTGTATCCTTTGTCTCAAGAGGAGAGAAAAGCTATGGAGACTTACATAGCCGAATCTTTGAGACAGGGATACATTCGGCCCTCCACTTCTCCCGCCTCCTCGAGCTTCTTTTTTGTGAAGAAAAAAATGGAGGGTTGCGCCCGTGCATTGATTACCGTGGTCTCAATCAGATTACTGTGAAATACAGTTATCCACTCCCTCTGATTGCGACCATGACGGAGTCATTGCATGGAGCGCGGTTTTTCACAAAACTGGATTTCAGGAGCGCGTATAACTTGGTGCGCATTAGGGAGGGCGGCGAATGGAAAACAGCGTTTAGTACCACGTCAGGTCATTTCGAGTATCTCGTCATGCCATATGGGTTGATGAATGCTCCATCAGTCTTCCAATCCTTCGTAGATGACATTTTCCGGGATATGCAGGGGCAAGGGGTGGTCGTGTACATTGATGACATTCTGGTGTACTCGTCTACCCGAGCCAAGCATATAACCCTGGTGCGTCGTGTCTTGAGGAGGCTGTTGGAGCACGACCTATATGTCAAGGCAGAGAAATGTCTGTTTTTCCAGGAGTCGGTCTCCTTTTTGGGTTATCGGTTGTCCGCGTCAGGGGTGAGAATGGAGGTGGATCGTGTGTCTGCTGTGCGTAATTGGCAAACCCCAACCACTGTCAAAGAGGTGCAGCAGTTCTTGGGTTTTGTGAATTACTACCGGAGGTTTATCCGGGGTTTTGGACAGGTGGCAGCTCCCATCACGTCCCTTCTGAAAGGGGGTCCGGTGCGCCTGCAGTGGTCAGCTGATGCGGACGGGGCCTTTAGGAAACTGAAGGACCTGTTTACGTCGGCTCCGGTGCTGGCGCATCCGGATCCTGCATTACCCTTTCAGGTTGAGGTGGACGCGTCTGAGGCTGGTATAGGGGCCGTTCTCTCTCAACGGTCCGGCACGCCACCTAAACTCTGCCCCTGTGCTTTTTACTCAAAAAAGCTCAGCCCGGCGGAGCGTAATTATGACGTCGGGGACAGGGAGCTGTTAGCTGTAGTTCAGGCCCTTAAGGTGTGGAGGCATTGGCTTGAGGGGGCTCAACACCCTTTCCTAATTTTGACTGACCATCGGAACCTGGAGTACATCCGGGCAGCGAGGAGACTGAACCCTCGCCAGGCTCGATGGAGTATGTTTCTCACCAGGTTCGTATTTAAAATCACGTACATCCCTGGGTCCCAGAATGGTAAGGCAGATGCGCTGTCCCGGCGGTATGACACGGAGGAGAGGTCCGTTGAGCCTACTCCCATTCTACCGGAGTCTTGTCTTGTGGCACCGGTGGTGTGGGAGGTCGATGCCGAAATCGAGCGAGCGTTGCGTACCGACCCCAGCCCTCCACAGTGTCCTGAGGGTCGGAAGTATGTTCCGCTCGAGATTCGGGATCGACTCATTTACTGGGCTCACACGTCACCCTCCTCTGGACATCCGGGTATTGGCCGGACAGTGCATTGTCTTAGCACTAAATACTGGTGGCCTACGTTAGCCAGGGATGTGAGGGTTTATGTCTCCTCCTGCTCGGTGTGCGCCCAGTGTAAGGCGCCCAGACACCTGCCCAGGGGTAAGTTACAACCCCTGCCCGTTCCACAACGACCATGGTCCCACCTCTCGGTGGATTTTGTGACAGACCTTCCCCTCTCTCAGGGGAATACCACCATCCTGGTCGTTGTGGACCGGTTCTCTAAGGCCTGTCGTCTTCTCCCTATGTCGGGTCTGCCTACTGCCCTACAAACCGCAGAGGCCCTATTTACCCACGTCTTCCGGCATTACGGGGTACCCGAGGATATAGTGTCTGATCGAGGCCCCCAGTTTACCTCCTGAGTTTGGAGAGCGTTCATGGAGCGTTTGGGGGTCTCGGTTAGCCTTACCTCAGGGTACCACCCGGAGAGTAACGGGCAGATAGAACGTGTCAACCAGGATGTGGGTAGGTTTCTGAGGTCGTATTGCCAGGACCGGCCTGAGGAGTGGGCTCGATACATTCCCTGGGCCGAGATGGCCCAGAACTCTCTCCGCCACTCCTCTACCAACCTAACCCCCTTCCAATGTGTGTTAGGTTACCAGCCGGTTCTGGCACCTTGGCAGCAGAGCCAGATCGAGGCCCCTGCGGTGGATGATTGGATGAGGCGCTCGGAGGAGACGTGGAACGCTGCCCACGTCCACCTGCAGCGGGCCATCCGTCGTCACAAGGCGAGCGCCGATCTCCACCGCAGTGAGGGGCCGGTGTACGCACCCGGAGATCGAGTCTGGCTCTCTACCAGAAACCTACCCCCCCGCCTGCCCTGCCGGAAGCTGGGTCGGCGGTTTGTGGGGCCTTTTAAAGTCCTGAGAAGATTGAACGAGGTGTGTTATAGGTTACATCTACCTGTTGAATATGAGAATATTAACCCCTCGTTCCATGTGTCTCTTCTCAGGCCGGTGGTAGCTGGTCCACTCCAGGAAGGTGAGATAGGAGAGACTCCTCCACCCCCACTGGACATCGAGGGTGCTCCGGCGTACACCGTTCGGTCCATCTTGGACTCAAGGCGCCGGATGGGGGGTCTCCAGTATCTCGTGGAGTGGGAGGGGTACAGCCCGGAGGAGCGGTGCTGGGTGCCGCGGAGGGACATCCTAGACCCATCTCTCCTGTCGGAGTTCCACCGGGACCATCCCGCGTGCCCTGCTCCGCGTCCTCCTGGTCATCCCAGAGGCCGGGGTCGGTGCACGGCTGGAGCCGCGCGTCAAGGGGGGGGGTACTGTCACGGTTTCGGCCGAGGCTGCTCCTCCTCCTGGTTTGGGCAGGCTTCGGCGGTCGTCGTCCCCGGAGTACTAGCTGCCACCGATCTATGTTTCATGTTCGTTTGGTTTTGTCTTGATGTTGTACACCTGTGTCTAGTTAGTCCTCGTTAGTGTCCTATTTAAGTCTTGTTGTGTGTGTCTGTGTTTGTGTGTGATTGCTCTTCTGTTTTGGTGTTTGAGCTACGTACTTCCCTCCAGTGTTTGGAGAGGTTTTCGCACATGTTTGTGCACCGTTTATTTGACGCCTGTGTGCGCCGTTATTTTGCCTCCGGGCTTATTGTGCTCATTTACTCCGTGAATAATTCACTAAAGTCTTTTGGACTGAGCTTCTGCGTCCTGCGCTTGATTCCTGCACCACACCCACCTTCAGCACCCCTTGACAACGAGACAGTGTCCAAGTTCTAAAATTATACGGTAGAATGCCCTGCTTTTATTTCATCACACTCTTTTCTGTAATTAGTTTGCCATTAACTTGTAAATAATGATCGTGTTGTGAGTTTATTTTCCTGTAATAATGAATACAAATAAGCTCAAGTTAAGACGTTGTCAGCTATATGACGTGTTCATTATTTGAAATGGCTAGCCATCTAATGTAATGTTAGCTAGCTAGCTAATAAGCTAGAAACATTGTTTAGAAAGTTGCTTTAAATTGCATGGTTAGTAAATTCTTTTTTAAACTGATGGGTTTATTGGCATTAAGATACACCAGTTATGCTATTCTGGACCACCAGGCTGCTGATGTCATGCATGTGAATCCTTAAAGAGATGAGTGGGGCTAAGGCTTAAGAGGGTGTGAACCATGCGGAATGGGGGTAGACAAAGAAGAGCTCTCCAGTACGTGTACCAAAACATTCAAGGGCCATTTTCTTAAAAGTGGAGTTACAAGTTCATCAACATTCAAAGCAGCATTACTTTCCCATTGTTCCTCAACTGTAGTGTATGATATACCATTTGCTAGCTCTGAGTCTCTACAAAACTTTTGCTACATAAGACCGAATTGAGCCGGTCGGTCACAAATGGGATCACAATATATTCTTTGCAACTTTGGATAGAAAACCAATAGCTTTTGCTCATGATGAGATGAAAAGGGTGTGGTGGCAGCAGCAGGAACAGTGGCATCGAGTGGGAAAAACTTGGTACTTTCACACTAATTTATGGTAAAGAATGCAAGCAACTTCAATAGCTAATTTCTCTGAGCAGGGGAATAAAACCATCAACAGATTCACAGGGAATACTTTACAAAGGTTGAAGAAGCAAAACTCCAAGCAGCAGCTCCATACTACTTGTCAGACATAGAAAACTGATACTGTATACTGGTTGTTGGGGTGGGATCGGTGTGGGGTGTGGGAGGTCTGTGGGTGGCTGTTGATCTTTTTATTGGAATCCTCATGTGTTTCTCATTGTTAGGAAGAATTATGGTCCAAATTGGATGTTAGGTACTATATTTATTGAATATTATATGAATCCTATAAATTAAAATGGCAATTTGGGTGCAATCAATCAGCTTAATTTCTCAGGGATCAAATTATATTTATTCAATTTGGTGCCTAATGAACACTACCCAGGTGTAGAATAAAGTTTCCCTAGATGCTGATTTATGGTCAGGGTCAGTTTGGGGGTTTTGCCAGGTTAGGATTGGAGGAGGTGGAAGCTGATCCTAGATCTGTGTTGGAGATACTGTATGTCCATGAGCAACAGAGCCAAAGCAGATACTGAAGCTAAGGACTGAGGCTTGACCATAATGTTACATCACTACTTCACAAAGCCTCTACAGAAATAAATAGGTATTTATTTTTAAACGTTGGCCACACCAAACTCGACAGGGGTAACAGCGTGTGCGTCACTATGCAGTAAAAACAATATGGGGCTGTTATTTGGTGTTGATAAAACTCCCTAGTGCCCTCTGGCGACGCGGCGGCAAAAGTCTTTACTGAGTCGAGGAGACAGGCAGGCTAGAAGATATTGGCTTTATACAGTGAGGGAAAAAAGTATTTGATCCCCTGCTGATTTTGTACGTTTGCCCACTGACAAAGAAATGATCAGTCTATAATTTTAATGGTAGGTTTATTTGAACAGTGTGAGACAGTATAACAACAAAAAAATCCAGAAAACGCATGTCAAAAATGTTATAAATTGATTTGCATTTTAATGAGGGGAATAAGTATTTGACCCCTCTGCAAAACATTACTTAGCACTTGGTGGCAAAAGCCTTGTTGGCAATCACAGAGGTCAGACGTTTCTTGTAGTTGGCCACCAGGTTTGCACACATCTCAGGAGGGATTTTGTCCCACTCCTCTTTGCAGATCTTCTCCAAGTCATTAAGGTTTCGAGGCTGACGTTTGGAACTCGAACCTTCAGCTCCATCCACAGATTGTCTATGGGATTAAGGTCTGGAGACTGGCTAGGCCACTCCAGGACCTTAATGTGCTTCTTCTTGAGACACTCCTTTGTTGCCTTGGCCATGTGTTTTGGATCTTTGTCATGCTGGAATAGCCATCCACGACCCATTTTCAATGCCCTGGCTGAGGGAAGGAGGTTCTTGTAGTATCTGAACATTTATAGCTTTGGCTGAGATTTTCATATTGTTGGTTAAATGGACTTTGCTCTGCTGTGCTGAAACATCTGGAAAGTATTACTATAGGGGCCCCCTAAAACAGTGGACATGGGAATATGTGGAGGCCAGGGATTGGTCTATTCAAAACCATTTTGTGTTACATAGGATATATACCATGTTTGAACAAAGGGACGAGGAGAATAATCATATTTGAGATTGGGTTAGTTGTTCTCCAGATTCTCCAGAAATCTGTAAATTGACGCTGAAATCTTTTGATATAATAAACCTTTATAATCAAAGTACAGTGTCAGCGGATTCCTTGTCAACACAGCATTACAGCATCGTTGTTCGGCCACCACAGAAATTGGCGACGAGGATTTTGGGACGTGTTGCGTCTATTTCAGTGTTTCATCATGGGCTCTGAGCTGACTCTCGCTCCAGAGTCGGGCAGATAAGGGTGAGCTTTCTCACAACTTTGGGCGCTGGTCAGTTCGTGTGACTGTGTGTGCGTTGTGGGGGACGCACCTTGAAGAATCTGTGTGTGCCGTGCTGTTTGCTGTGTGATGAGTTTCCGTTCTAAATTTCTAAATTTGTTTGCATTGGAAACAACGCAAAAAGGGGGAGTGTGTATATAATACAAGATCTAAGGAAAAAATGAATTGATAACACTGGGCCCAGGGAAATTTGGCTTGAATAAAATTAAAGGGAAAAGGAATAAAATAACGGAATAGAATGGAAAAGGAACTAAGGAGATATGTATACTGTTAGGACGTCGCTGATCTACGGAAGCCCTCAAACGAGGCGATCATTAGATGGGCCGCAAATCCTGAAGAGTCACTAGGTGGATTTTTCGGGTCAGTCCAAGCGACTGGAGATTGTAGAATACAAATTCAATTGTATGTTACCTCTCGGTATATAGTTGACGAGGTATATGTCCGAAGGAGCCTCTCATTGAATATCTGCAACTCAAGGTAGCAAAAATTTAGGAAGGAAAATAAGGAATAGGAGCGACGGAAGCATGCTTTTAGATATTGTATGAATGGATGCATTCTTGTTGATTATGTGTGTGCGAGAGAAAGAGAGTGTGTGTATGTGGAAATAAAGAGGTCTCTGCTGTGTTTCAGCTGTGTGTCGACTCATGCTATGATAAGATTTATGTTAGAGATATATACATATATTTGTTTTGGTTGAGAACAGGGGTTTTAGTTTTTGTAAGGAAATATGTTAATTACGGTTAAAACCTTATGAGTCTCCATTTGAGAGAACGTTTTCAAAATTGTTAAAATCTATGAGCCCCCGGGAGGACGTTGTGATTGTATAGTGAGGATTTGTAATGGATAAGAAAATAACTATAAATCTTCAGATTAGAGTAGAATGGGTGAAGAAAGAGGAGAGAGAAAATAGACTAAAGTTAAGTTAAGAAACTTCGAAGTAGGATTTGTGTTCTATGTTTTGTGTTGGTTTGTGCGTTTTGTTCAGTGTTACTGTTTGTCTGTGTTGGAAAGAACGGAGGGACAGCTGGCCCGTCTGCTGTTTGACTTAGAGAAAAGTTACTTGCGGGAGAGCTCCTCTCACCTTGAAATTGCACTAGTAAATGAGCTGCGCATGTGTGGGATTTTATGAGTTTAGAGTTACACAGAGCAAATATGCCACTCCCCTGCCTGCACTGAGCTGATGGGAGACGCAGACTTGTTTGTTAAGTGGCTGTTGCTTAACTATGAAACTATTTGATTGAGATCCATTGAATTTATAAATGAGAGCTATGTTGACGGATTAAAAAAAAAATAAAAAAAAATATATATATATATTATTGCGCTATTTATAATATTCCTGAGTTAAGCTGTTTGCTTATTTCTTAGCGCGAATGTAACATAGGTATGTCTAAAAGGGTATTGTATGGTTGAAATAACCCAGTGAGTGCATAAAATACTAAAATATTGTCTGTTTCTTTTGTTCTCCTGTGATGTGAGAGACGAGAAGGAGGAGACAGAGAGAGAGGAGGTGCTGACCAGTGCGTCATGCGACAGCGTGTGCTGCCCCGGATCCAGTCCAATTAAGGCCAGTACTGTTCTATCCACAGACTTACTTCCCCTTACAGGATATTATAGATGAAGGGCATTTATCTGTTTGTGTATGCCTAAAATATTTCATGTTGTGACCATTTGACAGGGACTTGGCAACAGACTGATCAATTGATGTAATTAAGAATTGCACATTGAAGTTTTTTTGTGCATGGGTTATTTTGATTAGAGTTGTGTTGGAAATCCAGCACTGAGATTATTCTGTAAAATTAAGGTGATTGGATGCTTATTAAGCAATTGGTTTGTGGGTGCTGTAGTGTTACTGGATTACTTGTCTTTCTTTTTTGATTGCTCTGAAGTTGACTAGTTTCCTTTACTTTTTTTTTTATCGGATGTGGTAAGATTGCCACTAATCAATAATTTGGTAGAAAAAATAAAATAAAATAAAATAAAATAATAAAAAATTAATAAATAAAATAATAATACAAAAAAAGATAAGCTACATAGCTTAAAGTATTTTTTGGTTTACAAATTAATTAGTTTAAAATAATAATAATAATAAAATAATTCACAATAAAGGAAGATAAAATAGTTGTTACAATGGGGAAAAAGGACATCAAAACTATGAAAGTAATTACTCCTGTTGATGTAGTACAAAATAGTAACCCTTTAGTTAATGGTATTGCAAGGTTATCTGGAAAATGGAATAAACGTTGGCCTGACATTGAACAACCATGGCCAGCGGAAGGGACTCTTAACCCAGAAGTAATTAAAATAATGCAAGTGCTTGTGTCGACGTATAAGACAGAACAAAAGAAGGGGGGAAAAGGGGGACAACGTAAAGAAAAGAGACAAAGAGAGCTGGGTGTTCTTAAGTTGTTTGAAAATGAGGGACAAAAACTGATAAAAGATACAAAAGATAAAAGAGACAGAGGTATAGAGAAAATGGCAAAAGAGGCGAAGGTAACAGAAAAACTAATGGCAGAAGTCAATACACCTTTCTCACATACGGATTCAGCAAAGAGGCCCCCACCTTACGAGGAAGAAGTAGAGTTTAAGGACGTCTATCCTCAGCTTCCAATGATCATTCAGGAGGGTGATTATTGCATCAGAGATGAAGATGAACGAATAATAGAGAGAGGACAAGCAGAAACGACCATAAAGATGAATCCGAACTCCAAAAGTAAGAAGAAAACAACATGTCTGGAAACTAAGGGTAGAGTGAGGTTCAGGAAGATGGAATTTGAAGAAGATGATGATGATGATCAGAGTGATTCAGAAGAGATCATGGGTGGATATGACCCTGTGATCAGACGGAGGTTGGCTAGAGCGGAAAGAAGGGGTGATGGAAGTTGGAAGAAGAAGGATACAGGAGATTCGATCTCTGATGAAAGTGAAGATGGAGACAGCGATGAAAATTTGGAGATTAAAGGTGCTTCATGTTCAAGAGGATTTTATCCTACAATTACTAGCACAGAAGAAATAGAAAGAGATATGGATCGATGCATATCATGCTTGGATAAGGTGAATAATTTAGAAGAAGTAAGTGAATTGGAAGAACAACTCAAGAAGCTGAAGGTACAGAAGGAAAAACAGCTGAAAAAATAATCCCAAAAATTGGAGAGGAAGTATACATTGCAACCAAGAAAAGGGAGCACAAGTAAGAAGATGATGCCAGTGATAATTCGAGGACAAAACCTGGAGTATAAGCCTTTGCAGAATACCGATATGTCAGATATACTTGAGAAGCTGCCTACTCTTCAAGATGGAGCATATCCTTGGATTTCTAAATTGGAAGAAATTACGGTGGGAACACAATCTGCCATAGGAGACATTAAGATACTTTGGCTAATCTCTTTGGGATTCCAGGTATGGAAGACATTTTTCAGAGAGCTGGACTTAATCGATATGTGGGGACTGCGGTGAATGATCCTTAGTTGTTAGCTACAAGTAGAAATAGACTGTGGAGAGCACTGAAAGATACGTTTCCAACAAATGTGCATCCTGACAACATTCTGATTGACCCACTAGGACAACAAGAAAATCAGAGAGCCTATGTGTCAAGAGCTCATCAAGTGTGGAGAAATATTACCGGAAATGATCCAGATGTGAGTCAAATAGAGCAGTCAATTTTGTGAGCTAAACTGCAGATGGGGCTGCCCTCACCAGTAAGGAGCAAACTGGCAGAGGTGGTTGGACTTGGAAGCATGACAAAAAGGTGTCTATACAGATCATATAGCCCATCAAGTGGATCTATACAGGAAAAAGGAACACAACCAGAAAGAACAGGACCAAGAAACTCTCAGAAAACTCAATCAAATACAACTGGTGGAGAATAAGAAGAAGGAGAAGAAATAGGCTTTGGTTATGCAGAATCAGTGTTCACCAAATCAACAATCACTGCTACAGCTTCAACCGAACCAGTTCCAACTGCAATTGTCCTAGCCACCACTAGTGGTACCAGTTGTTTCATATCCATAGCCAGTTTACGGACAGACACAGAATTGGAGAGGAAGAGGACGAGAAGGCTTAGGAAGAGGAAGAGGAGGAAGATTTAAGCCATACTTCCAGCAATCTTCAGAAGTGTGTTATACGTAATTGTGGACAGGTTGGTCACTTTGCCCGTGAGTGTAATGGGCCAGGAGGAAACACCAGAGGGAATTTCAGAGGAAGATACAGGGGCCAGTCAAGATCATTTGGAGGACCGGTGAACCCTTATAGGGGCCCGGAGCTAGGATTCTAGAGGTGCCCAGAAGATCCGAAAGGGGGGTGTCAACTGGTAGCATCAGGACTGGAAAAAGATCCAACAATTGAGGTGAAAGTAAACAACCGACCATTGGAAGTGATGGCGGATAGCGGAGCTGCTTTCACCTGTGTTCGGCCTGAAGATGCTACACATCTCACTATGTCCAATCAACTGATTTGGACAATTGGATTTGAGGGAGTGAAACAGCTGATTCCTCTTACGGAACCAATTATGCTCTGCTATAAAAATCAGAAAACCACAATACCCATACTGGAATAGGAACATACACCTATTGCATTGTTGGGAAGAGATGCATTGTGTAGATTGAATTGTACAATAAAATGTACGCCAGACTGCAGTCTGGTAGAAGTGCCAAAAGAAACGGTTACCTTTGAGAGCTATGGTTAAAGATACTGGGAATGGTCAACTCCATAGCAATCTTTCCTGGACACAAGAAGGCCTTGTGGCATTTGAAACGATCAAACAGAGGTTACAAGAGGCACCAACACTCACACTACCAGACTACTCTAAGAATGTTTTGCTATATGTGTCTACTTCTACTGGAGGTAAATATGCATGTGCAGTTCTCTGTCAGCCGACAGGTACAGGGACGAATCCTCAACCTATTTCCTACTACTCTACTGCCTATTCAGAAGTAGAACTAGGGCTACCACTGTGCTACAGAGCAATGGTGGGAGTATATTCAATGTTTGACAAAGCATAATCTGTTACGATGGGTTACCCAGTAACAATCCTTAACCATCATAGTCTCAGAAATCTTCTGAACTATGGAAAATATACATTGACTATGCCTAGGCTTAGAGACTATCATAGGCTCTTAGAGCAGGAAGATGTCACCCTAGTGAGGTGTGATACGGTGAATCCAGCCGAGAATTTGCCAACTTCAGAGGATGGTGAGCCACATGATTGTGTTCAAGAAGCAGAGAAATACTCGAGGCTTAGATCAGATTTGCAAGCCCTTCCATTATGTGAGGCAGACCTGGAGTATTGGACTGATGGGTTTTGTTATCGTGTGGGAGATAAATTGTGTGCTGGCTATGCAGTAGTTAAAGCCCAAGGAACTGGATTTGTTGTTGAAAAGGCTGAAGTAATACCACAGCCTGTGTCCGCACAACTTGCTGAACTTGTGGGGCTAACAGAAGTGTGTTTGTTAGCAGAAGGAAAGCGAGTGACAATATATACTGATTCTGCATATGCACATAGTGTATGTCATTTGTTTGGAGCAGTGTGGAAAGGTCGAGGGTTTAAGAAAACGGAGGGTTCTCTGATACAACATCACGCGCAAATAATGAAATTGTTGCATGCTATGATGAAGCCTAAAGAGATAGCGATAGCTAAGTGTGCAGCTCATAAAACAGATGTGTTAAAAGTAACACAAGGGAACAAAGTTGCTGATGAAGCTGCAAAAGCCATCACAGGAGCGGACAAATTGGGCAAGGTTTTTCTGGTCACTCATGGAGTGGACTTGGAAGACAAAATTACGCTTAAGGATGTGATTTTGATGCAGGAAGCTGCTTCTACGATTGACAAACAGTTATGGCTAGACCGAGGTGCTGTCAAAGATGCTACTGGTCTTTGGAGAAACCATGAGGGGTTGATAGTAGCGCCTCTAGACCTATTAGGCCTGATGATTCAGGAAGCACATGGGTTAGCTAATGTTGCAAGGGGGGAGGTTAGGAGAAAGATCACAAAGGAGTATGGTTTTTGGGCACCATATTTGCTTGAAAAGGTTGACTATGTCATAGGCAGGTGCACAATCTGTCTGAAAAATAATGTTTGCAGAGGTGTGACTGTTCTTCCTGGTTACATTCCAACACCGAGAGGTCCTATGCGTGAGTTGGTTATCGAATTTGTTGATATGATAAAACCAATTGAAGGGAAAAGATATATGCTGGTGGTTGTAGATAGATTTTCACGATGGCCGGAGGCATGTCCAACCAAGCGAAAAGAAGCTCAGTCGGTTGCAAAGTTTTTGTGTAAAGAAGTCATAAAGAGTGGGGATTTCCCGATCGAATATCCTCAGATAATGGGACAGAGTTTTGTGGATAAATCAGTGAAATTGATTTTTCAAAAATTGGGAAAAAAGTCAGACCAAAATGTTACGAAAACTAGGGTTGAAGTAACTCTAGAACATTTTTAATATCTGATTGTGCGATAATTTTCACATTTCTTTGCATATTGTTGTGATATTTAGTGTTTTCTTATGAATCAAAGGGGGGTAATGGAATGTGATTCATTTATATATATCATTTTTATATTATTTTGGATATTGATGTTTTAATTTTAATGTGTTGCTTTGCAAAATATACTGGTTCGTGTTTTCTTTTCTTCCAGAAGCATATGGGGGAATGTGTAGAGTGTGATTCAAATACTCAAACATGGACAATATGAATGGACTGGAGAAAGTTGAACAAGGAAGGTGTGGAAATGTTCAGATTCCATCATCGACGTTGCATTGAAAGTCGACACTGCTGAGGAGCTGCAATGTAGTGGACTACATTCCAGTGTCTGCAATGATTTATATACATATTTGCATGTGTAATACATAATTTGTGTCATATTCTTTCTGTATTAATTTTTGAAGAATTATGTTTTCTGTTGTTGGGTACATGTGGGGACCTCAGATGTTTTGGTTTCTTTGACGCTTAGGGATATTGGGTCTAGGCAGGGACAGAGAGAATCCACAGGAGGGTCCGATGGGTCGACCAGCCTGAATGTGGAGGGGTATTTAATTATATTTTGTTTTCTGAGGCTTTCATGTGTATTTGATTGCACCATAGCTTAAAATGCATTGATAAAGATTTATAAATTGATCTGGAGTACTTAGGTGGTCGCCTGAGGCAGAGGGGCCATGAGAGAATTTTACTGTCTTGATTGATTGATGGATATTTGGAAAGAAAGCTGCCAGACAGGTTTTTCGCTCTTACACTCCATAACAATTTGTTTACACTTCATAAAAATGTGTTCACACTCCATAAACTTGGTTTTATTGCTAAAGTTACACAATATTTGTCATAATCCTATTATTTTTGTTTTCGAGTCTTAATTTGTCTCGAAGGGGGGAAATATGTAGTATCTGAACATTTATAGCTTTGGCTGAGGTTTTCATATTGTTGGTCAAATGGACTTTGCTCTGCTGTGCTGAAACATCTGGAAAGTATTACTATAGGGGCCCCCTAAAACAGTGGACATGGGGATATGTGGAGGCCAGGGATTGGTCTATTCAAAACACGCCATTTTGTGTTACATAGGATATATACCATGTTTGAACAAAGGGACGAGGAGAATAATCATATTTGAGATTTGGTTAGTTGTTCTCCAGATTCTGCAGAAATCTGTAAATTGACGCTGAAATCTTTTGATATAATAAACCTTTATAATCAAAGTACAGTGTCAGCGGATTCCTTGTCAACACAGCATTACAGCATTGTTGTTCAGCCACCACATTCTCTCCCAAGATTTGACGGTACATGGCCCCGTCCATCGTCCCTTTGATGCAGTGAAGTTGTCCTGTCCCCTTAGCAGAAAAACACCCACAAAGCATAATGGTTCCACCTCCATGTTTGACGGTGGGGATGGTGTTCTTGGGGTCATAGGCAGCATTCCTCCTCCTCCAAACACGGCGAGTTGAGTTGATGCCAAAGAGCTCCGTTTTGGTCTCATCTGACCACAACACTTTCACCCAGTTCTCCTCTGAATCATTCAGATGTTCATTGGCAAACTTCAGACGGCCCTGTATATGTGCTTTCTTGAGCAGGGGGACCTTGCGGGCGCTGCAGGATTTCAGTCCTTCACGGCGTAGTGTGTTACCAATTGTTTTCTTGGTGACTATGGTCCCAGCTGCCTTGAGATCATTGACAAGATCCTCCCGTGTAGTTCTGGGCTGATTCCTCACCGTTCTCATGATAATTGCAACTCCACGAGGTGAGATCTTGCATGGAGCCCCAGGCCGAGAGAGATTGACAGTTCTTTTGTGTTTCTTCCATTTGCGAATAATCGCACCAACTGTTGTCACCTTCTCACCAAGTTGCTTGGCGATGGTCTTGTAGCCCATTCCAGCCTTGTGTAGGTCTACAATCTTGACCCTGACATCCTTGGAGAGCTCTTTGGTCTTGGCCACGGTGGAGAGTTTGGAATCTGATTGATTGATTGCTTCTGTGGACAGGTGTCTTTTATACAGGTAACAAGCTGAGATTAGGAGCACTCCCTTTAAGAGTGTTCTCCTAATCTCAGCTCGTTACCTGTATAAAAGACACCTGGGAGCCAGAAAACTTTCTGATTGAGATGGGGTCAAATACTTATTTCCCTCATTAAAATGCAAATCAATTTATAACATTTTTGACATGCGTTTTTCTGGATTTTTTTGTTGTTATTCTGTCTCTCACTGTTCAAATAAACCTACCATTAAAATTATAGACTGATAATTTCTTTGTCAGTGGGCAAACGTACAAAATCAGCAGGGGATCAAATACTTTTTTCCCTCACGGTACGTGTAAGGGAATGGATGTAGAGGTGTTATTAGAAGGACAGTGACGAGAGGGAACGTTGAGGGAACATTGCCCCACTGTGTGTCTCCACACAGCCAGCTGTCTGGTAGCCTCCAAGCTCCAACACCATTAAGCTTTTCTCCAATTTTCCCCATGAAAGAAGTCAGGCTATGGAACATGACATAATACATAATCCGTCTGCTAACAAGGAAATCCACAGTTTAAATTGCTGCTCAGTTTTCATTTAAAAAAAACACCAAAAGCCAGTCAGTCATTGGACCCCTGGCGTCCATACACACACACACACACGTGCCTGCACCCGCGTAGCAACTGACGCAAGACACACTAAACGTTAGCGATAATTCCTGTTAGAGATTAGCGCGGCGGTTCCAATTGAAGATTATACTGGAGGATTATTAGCTGCGGCTACTGAGCTGGAGATGATTATCTGCAGCTGCTGCAGCGGCGGTACAGCCTGCTGCCCGCCACCCTGTAGCGAGTAGTGGCAGCGGTGACGAGACGCGTTGGGGGTTTATGGCAATGTTATTCACTCATTACATTAGCCTAATAAATTTGGCTCCCCTGTGACTTCTGCGTCAACGCTGGATGAGCACCCAACTCTGCCCCCAGGGAAGAAGGGAAGGCAAGGGAAGGGAAAGAAGCCAGAGAGCCAAATCGCTGAGACACAACCAGGGCTGCTGAATACATTTTTAAAGAGACAGGCCTAATATATTATAGACAGCTTCTAGAAAGGAGGGAGGGAGAGAGAGAGAAAGAGAGAGAGAGAGAGAGAGAGAGAGCGAGAAAGCAAAAGAGAGAGAGAGAGAGAGAGAGAGAGAGAGAGAGAGAGAGAGAGAGAGAGAGAGAGAGAGAGAGAGAGAGAGAGAGAGAGAGAAAAGAGAAGAGAGAGAGAGAGAGAGAGAGCGAGAAAGCAGAAGAGAGACAAAGAGAGAAAAGGAAATGAGAGAATAGAAAGAGAGAGATGGCGAGAAAGAGGAAGACAAAAACAAACAGAGAAAGAGAGAAACGGAGAAACAAAAAAAGACAAAGAGAATGAGTGGTCAAAATCTAAATAAAGAGAAAGGGACATTCGGTCGGGGTATTTCATGTGCAGCTGAGAGGTTGGCTGGCGCTTTTGTGGCTAGTTTCATTCTCAGCAGTTGTGTGTTGTAATGTGTCAGTGACGCTGTGCACTGACACATTACATCACATTACACCCTACCCCTCCCTTCATTTACTGCTTCCCTCCCTGGAGATATCTCTGACCGTTCCTCCACAGGGAGATCATATCAGGGAAATAGTCGTCCTCCAGTGAATCCTCATAGCTCTCACAATGGCCTGTAAAATACTACAGCTCCATCAGACACTACTGGAGGAAGACCTAGGGCTGCCTCAGAAACAGTACCTTATTCCCTATTTAATGCATTACTTTGACCAGGACCCAGAGGACTCCCATAGGGCTCTGATTAAAAGTAGTGCCCTATATAAAATAGGGGGTGCTTATATTTGTAGTATGAAATGGAAATGTGTTTTTTGCTTATCCCACTCCCCCTGAGAGTGGGGTCACGGATCAGCCATTACTGACAGCGACCCTGAAGCAATTCGCATTAAGTGCCTTGCTCAAGAGCAGATCAACAGATTTTTTCACCTAGTTGGCTTGGGGATTCAAACAAGCAATCTTTCAGTTACTGGACAAATGATCTAACCGCTAGGCTACCTGCCACCCTACAATGACTGAAAGGTTGCTTGTTCGAATCCTCGAGCCGACTAGGTGAAAAAAATCTGTCGATCTGCTCTTGAGCAAGGCATGGCGCCAGGGTCGCTGTCAATAATGGACGTCCCTTTCTCTTTATTTAGATTTCGACCACTCGTTCTCTTTCTCTTTTTTTGTCTCTCCTTTTCTCTCTTTCTCTGTTTATTTTTGTCTTCCTCTTTCTCGCCATCTCTCTCTTTCTATTCTCTAATTTCCTTCTCTCTCTCTCTCTCTCTCTCTCTCTCTCTCTCTCTCTCTCTCTCTCTCTCTCTCTCTCTCTCTCTCTCTCTCTCTCTCTCTCTCTCTCTCTCTCTCTCTCTCTCTCTCTCTCTCTCTCTCTCTCTCTCTCTCTCTCCCCCCTCCCTCCCTCCTTTCTAGAAGCTGTCTACAATATATTAGGCCTGTCTCTTTAAATATGGCTTCAGTAGCCCTAATTGTGTCTCAGCGATTTGGATCTCTGGCTTCTTTCCCTTCCCTTGCTTTCCCTTCTTCCCCGGGGGCAGAGTTGGGTGCTCAGCCAGAGTCGACTGAGATTTGTGGTGGTGCCATTTAAGACACAGCCCTGGACTCCCACCACCAACCAAACACTTAGATTAGACCTGAGAGGAAAAGAGGAAGCCAGACGGATGATTCAATGGAAAGAGGTCAAAGTTTAGATCTGTCCTGCAGTGAAACTGTAGTCCATTTCCCTATAGCAGTGTGTGTGTTTCTCTAGCAGAGGTGGTCTGGTTCTTTCTAGTTGTATCACAGTGGTAGTGGAGCATCTGACAGACATTGTCTGTTTGACTGAGATCCATAGTAATGGAGTCTGATGCGATGGAGTGGCTGGGCCGGAGAGCATCGATGTGGCGTGCTGTTTCGCGATTAAGTGAGGAGTGTGTGAGTGCGTGCATTTGTCTGTGTTAATGTATGTGTGTGTGTGTGTGTTTGTGCGTCTTGTCTAATGGATGGGATGTCCAATGATAAGAGCTTGATGTCCCAGATTTAATGGGGGTTCAGGTGATGTCTGTGAAAGAGTGTGAATGGGAGATGGAGATGGTATCAGTGAGAGATAAAGTGGGCAGGAGCAATACTAGGAGCAGTGTGTACATGTCACAGACTCACTGTGGTACACGTCTGGGTTGTATTCATTAGGCATCCATTGGCAAAAAACAGAGAGAGACTACCTTCTGTTTTCTGTTGCAAAACGTTTTTAAACTATTTCTGTTGCCAGCTCATCTATCTCCCAATGCAGTGTCTGAATAAAGGGACAGGTGCATGGTGGATTGTCTTGAAGGTGTGTGTCCCGACTCCCTACACAAAGGCGGGATACCCCCCTACCACTTTGTCTCCCACCCACTGCCATGTCTGAATAGAGGGACAGATGGTTCGCAGCTTCTCACTGTTTCTCTAGGCTCTTCTTTCCCTCCCTCTCTCCTCCCCACCACCACTCCCCCAGCAGCCCATGGCTTCGCTGCAGTGACTCCCACAGAATAACAATGCTGCCCTATCTCACACTGCAAACTGAAGGGGTGTGTGTGAGGGAACGAGGGGGGGCGGGGGGGGGTATACTGCTGACAAGGAAGAAATGCTGTATGTCTGCCGACAAGCACAGCAAGTGGTTATAATGTACTTTCAGGGTGGGTGTGTGTATACTCAGGGCATAGAGAGGAGATGGAGCAGGACTCCCAGCTACTTCCAAGCTGTTGATATTACTGCACTGTTGGAGCTAGAAACACAAGCATTTCGCTATACCTGCAATAACAGCTGTTAAACGTGTGATTTGATTTGATTTGAAACCAATGTGATTTATTTGAATGATGATGGAAGATATAAATAGTGTTCTAATGATAAACACCATTATTAGCATTGTTGCCATGGTGAAGGCGGTGACAGTGAGGATGGTGACAGATGCTGATAATTGTGGCTGGCACGCGTTATTTGTGGATAATTATGTGTGATGTGATGTGATGTGTGGGTGTCTGTGTGTGTGTGTGTGTGTGTGATGTGTGTGAGAGGGAACTAGCAGCCACAGCCTGGGTGTGATGGAAATGGTAACAAGAGCAGGTGACAGAGACAGGTGTCAGTGGACATGGGACAAATAAAGGGACTGGGACAGAGGGTCAGGGACTATGACAGGAAACAAGGACAGAAACAGGGGACAGACAGGGGACAGAAACAAGGGACTGGGAACAGGGACTAGTTAGTATAGACTATGACAGGGCCAGAGGACAGGAGACAGAGACTGGGAAAGGGACAGGCAACTGGGAGAGGAGACATGAGGACTGGGTAGGGACGGGCGCCTTACATTTGTTCTCCTTCCAGGTGACAGTGGGTTCAGGTCGTCCCACCGCCAGACAGAAGAGGTATACGTTGCCCCCCTCGTTCACTGACACGTCTTGGGAGATGTTGACGATTCTGGCTGGCACTGCAAGACAAAAGAGTCGGGTTTTATTGACAGTCATGACTTGACAAAAAATAGGAACTAGACCTAAGCTGCCCTCTTTCCCCCTCACTGTTTGCACTAGCAATCGAACCCCTAGCTCCAAAAATAAGGTATTCAACAGAAATGACAAGCATACCAAAATACTACCAATGACAAACACTGATTTCTCTGACTACTATTATAATAAGACAAATCTATAGAATGTTCTTCACTTTGGTGTTGAATATAGGGATGGAAACCAGGTCTAGAAGTTTGTGTCTTTGGTAGTTGCTTTGTTTGTTTCTTTTCACAGCATGACCACCATCAAATGCTGTTTTGTTCTAAATTGCCATTCCAGAGCAGGCACTATACATATAGTTAGATAGATAACTAGATGACCCTCGAATTTAAATGGCCCATTATTGTTGCTTTTAATGAGCTTGGCTATGAGGCTGTTTTTCTGCGAGGCATCTAACTACAGGATCCCATTTTTTACTATCTGGCCAGGCGAAAATACTCTCGCGATAAAGCAAAGATTGGAGCCATCGCTACCCCACCATAGCCATCACTGTTTGATGCAGTGACTCTGGGGTGTAATTAGTTTGTGTGATATTGCTGCTAAGACTGAAATTTGAGGCGACTTGGAATCAAGGAAACATGGTCATCTGTGTGCCCATTTGCCCTGTGGATAAATGCCTCTCCTTGGCGCCTGCACTGTGGGAACAGTCTGTTGGAGAGCGGCTGGCTTAGCCTTGTGGGTAATGCTGCCTGCACCTTGCCTATGTACACACACACACGCATGCACGTACTGTATACACACACACACTCACGCACACGCACACAGCTTGCTCTCTCTCTCTCCATCTCTGCAGCAGCATGGTGTGTGTGTGTGTATGTGTGTTGGCCAGTTAATATACAGTATACCCTAATATTTTTCATTTCTATTCCGCCAGTCTTGTATTACTGCGAAATGCTAGTACACAAGATACAATATACATAACAACTGACACATGCAGGGGGAAAAGGTCTGCAATCCATCAGCCGAGCAGCCGGGCGCCAATAAATCACGTCACTCAGGATCAGTCAAACTCTCACTCACTCCACTGTTGCCTTGACGATAGACCCAGCCCTGGTCCTGCACTGTCAATTATTCAGTCAGGCAGTTGGACAGCCCCCATATCGTCTTACCCACTTACCCCAGGATCTACCCACCCCTCTCAGTTCTGAGGTAAGCTTGCATCAGTGCTAATGTATTGGCTCGAGGCACAGTTGCTAAGGACTCGGTTGGCTGCTTTCTTTGCTCAGTCCCAGGCTCCATCCACTGCACAACACTAGCAAAGGCCTTGAATCACTTTAAAGTTTTTTTGTAAACTAAACTAAAGTAAAAGTAAAGTTGTGTTTACAATTGCTGGACTAAAACCCAGAGGTGAATAAATAATCCTGTAAATAATGTTCAAAGTGGTACATGCCCATTATAGAACCAAGTACAGTGTGTACTGTAAACACATTAAAATATAACAAATTAAAGGGCTAATACACCTAAATACATATTTGTTTCCTTACCCTGTAAACAGTCTTTGGACAAAGAGATAGATAAACCCATGCTTTCTTTTGTTTTTCCTTGGCTGCTGTCACCAATCGTAACCCCAAATTAGCATGTTTGAAATATCCATTGACAAATTCATTGATATACACAACCAATGTCAGACACTTTGGGATGATTTGGGCATGAGATTTAAAACATGCACATTTTTTATTCTACCCCATCTTTCCCCCCACCCAGATGTCCCCAGGGACTCACCTTGGACGATGAGGAAGACGTGGGCTATGCGGGGTTTGTTGCTGGCCTGGAAGCTGCAGGTGTACAGCCCCTCGTCAGCCACCTCCACTTTCTCTATCTGGATGGAGAAGTCACTAGTGTTACTGTTGACCAGCGACACCCGTCTGTCCAGCGACCACTTGTCTGTCCCCGCAAACAGGATGTTTGAGCGGTTCAACCACGCCTTGTGGGTCACGTCCTCGTCGATTTTACACCTTCGAGATAGAGGGGGAGAAAACAGCGGACAAGACAAGACCCAGATAATTTAATAATAATCATTTATTTAACTTGTATACCGCTTTTCATTACAGAAAATAATCTCAAAGTGCATAAAAAGCAAAACTAACAAACAACACATTTAAATTTAGATGGTAGAGATGGATATTGAATGTCTCTATTTGGCTTATGATGAAAGGCTGGGAGTTGAGGCAGTTTGGATTGGAAAGGCAGTGTAGCTTCAGCGGAGGGAGGGGGCATCGATGGTACAGCCAGAGAGAAACAAAGACGGTCTGACAAACAGGCCCGGAGCGCTAAGTGATCAACCCCCACAGCAGACAAACCCAAAAATAAAAAATAAAAAAATGCAACAAAAATTACAAAATGATGTACAATATTTACAGAGCTCTCTGCCTAGGCAACCTCACGGCGCCATAGCAACTATGGAACATACATACCTTGAGGTGAGTCTGTATGTGCTTATGTATGAACAAAGATAGCATAGACATTTTTTGAGGAGGAGCGGAAGTGAACCCTGGAACCCCAAAGAACTTCTGGTGCGTTTGTAAACAGCTGTTCCATCGCGGCTGTAAACGTCTAGCTAGATAAGCTAGCTAACTTAGTCTAGTTGTTTTCTCAAGGTCAAATTTACGACCGGGGACAAATCTATTTTTGAAAATGAATGTTTACAGATTTCCCAAAGAAACATCACAGCGGGCTGCATTGCCTGCATGGAAAGTAACATTAGCAGCAGGAGGAGGCGGCTCCAGGATGATGTGTAGCACAGGGGTAAGTTGTTTATTAAGTTAACCATCTATTCTAGGTAACGTCAGCTAGCTAGCTACATATACATAGGATAGAGAGCCAACCAAAATATATGTTTTTTTAATAACTCAAACCAGTGTTGTGTTCGAGACCGATTCAAGACCAAGACCGGAGCAAATCGAGTCTAAGTCAAGATCAAGACCGGAAGGCGGGCGAGATCGAGTCAAGACCGAGACTGGGAGGGGGACAAGGGGTCCGAGAACGAGTCAAGACTGAGACCAGAAAAATGCGAGTTCAATTCAAGACCATGATTGTAATTTTGTCAAATCGCCACCATAATAAGAGTTCAAAATGTCCAGTATTTCTGTGTTCATATTTCAGAAGAACATATGGATTCTTTAGACATTCAGAATGGTGAAAAGATGCATGCTGAGGGCAAATGGAGCCACTCTACAAATTATTACTAACCCAAACACAGTGGGGAACAATGAGGGCCTTCTTATAAAATAATAATAATAATGATTCTAATTATATTATTCTTTTCATTGATGTTCTGATTTAATCTCTTCAGTTTTTGTTGGAAAGGGTTATCACTGAAGATAAAAAAAGATCCAATCAGGATTTTTCTTTGGTGGTCTCTGGGGAAATCTAGCTAGCTAAGTCAGCCATTGGCTAGGTCATCAGAAGCTAGAGAGAAGGCATCTGCCATTCAACTGTATAAGGGCAACATTTTGGAGTGACAGTGGAATCAACCAATCACATTTTGACTTGGGTGGGACCGATTTTACAAAAACAACAAATGGAGACTTCTGCCTTCTCAAAGGCCAACAGGTCACTGCGCAATAGCGAACAGTAGTTTTCCCACAGTCTTGCTAGCTATCTTTTGTTGTAGGCTAGTTTACAGCGGCTGCAGCAGATGTTATCGAAGATGATGCTGTTGCAAATTTGTTAGCTTCTCCCTTTTCAATAATAACTTTCAACAAGAAGTTAACCTTTTACTGCAGTGGGCTAAATCAGGGTCACACAGAGTGATCCTTGGTAGTCTTAAACAAATCTACTTTCAAACAAAAGTATACACCTCACACACATGGTTATGGGCTTTAAAAAAGACACCAGTACCATGTCAGATATAGAGTTGAAATGTATAATTTTTTTTGTTTGCATCCCAATATTGCACTTTATATACATCACAGAAGATTGAAATATAACACAACTGTTTGACATAGAAACACCGGATTTTCTTTTTTTTTCGTCGTTCATATTATGAAAAATATGAAAACATTCCACCCATGAGGCCAAAGAGGGCACTTTTGGTAATTGACTGCAGGAAAGGGTTGTTTCAAATGATCATCATCTGGTGAGTGGAACTGTGTTTTTTGTAATAATGTATTTTTTGTTTGTTTTTGCTCAATAGATTGGGTGGGCCTGGCAAGGCCTGGCTCCCCAGTGGGTGGGCCTGTGTCCACCCAGGCCCACTCATGCCTACGCCCCTGATGCAAACAGCAGATGATGACTGAATTGCACGTCACAAATAGCCTACTAACCAAGATTTTGGACCAAACTTTTTCAATACCTGCTTTGCATACCCATTGTTGCCTTAGTTAGCATTTACTGGTAGAAATCATGAATTAAAACGTCTTTCCTACCTACCCTACTGGCTACTGATGACATTCTTCTGTGAGCTGCTCCAAACCAAAACCAGTTGAGAGCTGTGCGCTCTTGCTGCCTGTAGATGATATTCAGCTGAAACTAGGCTATGTGGACAGTGCATGTAAATATACTTCACATGCTTTGCGATTGTGTAGGCTACTTTGTGCATGATTTCACTATTGTACTACATAATTGATAAGTCGTATACCTCCACTACAGTACTTTGATACGCATCAGTGGGAATTAAGAAGTGAGTATACTGAAAGAAAAGTGGGTATAAGGCATATACCTGCGTATAGCCTCCACTAAACCACTGGCCCTCTGTGTTATACAAAAAGTGCACTCCTAAATGAGTGTGCTGGTATTACTGTTGCTGCCTTTTCAGCATCATTATCCTGTCACACACTGAAGGCCTAGGTCCAATAAGTTCGCCACTGCGCAAACATGTCGATATTACAGTCCATTCGGAAAGTATTCAGGTCCCTTCAATTTTTTGAGATGTTTCTAAGACTTGATTGGAGTCCACCTGTGGTACATTCAATTGATTGGACATGATTTGGAAAGGCACACACCTGTATATGTAAGGTCCCACAGTTGACAGTGCATGTCAAAGCAAAAACCAAGCCATGAGGTCGAGGGACTTGTCCGTAGAGCTCTGAGACAGGATTGGATCGAGGCACAAATCTGGGGAAGGGTCCCAACAAATTTCTGCAGCATTGAAGGTCCCGAAGAACACAGTGGCCTCCATCATTCTTAAATGGAGGAAGTTTGGAACCACCAAGACTATTCCTAGAGCTGGCTGCCCAGCCAAACTGAGCAATCGGGGGAGAAGGGCCTTGGTCAGGGAGGTGACCAAGAACCCGATTGTCACTCTGACAGAGCTCCAGAGTTCCTCTGTGGAAATGGGAGAACCTTCCAGAAGGACAACCATCTCTGCAGCACTCCACCAATCAGGTCTTTATGGTAAAGTGGCCAGACGGAAGCCACTCCTCAGTAAAAGGCACATGACAGCCCACTTGGAGTTTGCCAAAAGGGATGTAAAGGACTCTCAGACCATGAGAAATAAGATTATCTGGTCTGATGAAACCAAGATTGAAGTATTTTGCCTGAATTCCAAGTGTCACGTCTGGAGGAAACCTGGTACCATCCTTACGTTGAAGCATGGTGGTGGCAGCATCATTCTGTGTGGATGTTTTTCAGTGGCAGGGACTGAGAGAATAGTCAGGAATGAGTGAAAGATGAACGAAAAAAAGTACAGAGAGATCCTTGATGAAAACCTTGCTCCAGAGCAGTCAGGACCTCAGACTGGGGTGAAGGTTCGCCTTCCAACAGGACAACGGCCCTAAGCACACAGCCAAGACAATGCAGGAGTGGCTTCGGGACTAGTCTCTCACAATGTCCTTGAGTGGCCCAGCCAGAGTCTGGACTTAAACCCGATCTAACATCTTTGGAGAGACCTGAAAATAGCTGTGCAGCGACGCTCCCCATCCAACCTGACAGAGCTTGAGAGGATCTGCAGAGAAGAATGGGAGAAACTCCCCAAATACAGGTGCGCCAAGCTTGTAGCGTCATACGCAAGAATACTCGAGGCTGTAATCGCTGCCAAAGGTGCTTCAACAAAGTACTGAGTAATGGGTTTGAATACTTATTTAAATGTGATATTTTTTTATATTTTTCTATTAATTTGCTCAAATGTCCTCACTGTCCGAGACCGAGCCAAGACTGAGTACAAATGTATCTGACAATAAGACAAGACCGAGACACTCAAAATGTGGTCTCGAGACCGTTAGCTTGATCTGCTAAAAACAACAAATACACCGTTAAATTATTTACCTATTTTTTTGTATTTTTTTTATGTGAACTGTTTGTGAATACGTTTTTGCCACTGGGCCTGGGCATTAGACTCCAGAGCCCTTTATTGCAGAGTTGGATCACTGAGGTGGTCGGTTTTCAATTTGCTAACACTTATCATGTGGTTTGTGCAGGCTGAAATATGGTGAGTTGGGATGTTATCGGAAACATTGACATTTGAAGCAAGCACGGTAACAAGCATTCGTTGTTACATCCCTGTAATTACAGACTGCAATTACCACCAGTTACATGTTGTTAATACAGTGTAACTATGAATTATTACAATTAATTAGAATATTTGTTACAGTGTAATAACATATGTAATTACACTTTAATAAGGACCCCTTAAAATTAAGTGCTACCTTCTTTTTCATTAGACATTAGTTACATGCATCATGAAATCGATTAGTGCAAGCCCTACCCTTGTAATGAAGGTGGGACTTAAAGTTGCAAAATACAGAAATTGCACCGCCGTTTTCTGGTTGCTAAAATTCTAATAGTTCTCCTCATTTCAGTTTATGTGACAAAACAAACCGTATAGTGAATCATTGTACCTTCTAAACCATTGTGAAATATCTTTTCAATAACCAAAAATATTATATTTTCAGCTTTTTGAAGTTGGTGTACAAAACCGAAAGTAAAAGACGCAAAAATGACTAAACATAAGAACGGGATAAATACGTATTTGGTCACCTACAAACAAGCAAGATTTCTGGCTCTCACAGACCTCTAACTTCTTCTTTAAGAGGCTCCTCTGTCCTCCACTCGTTACCTGTATTAATGGCATCTGTTAGAACTTGTTATCAGTATAAAAGACACCTGTCCACAACCTCAAACAGTCACACTCCAAACTCCACTATGGCCAAGACCAAAGAGCTGTCAAAGGACACCAGAAACAAAATTGTAGACCTGCACCAGGCTGGGAAGACTGAATCTGCAATAGGTAAGCAGATTGGTTTGAAGAAATCAACTGTGGGAGCAATTATTAGGAAATGAAAGACATACAAGACCACTGATAATCTCCCTCGATCTGGGGCTCCACGCAAGATCTCACCCCGTGGGGTCAGAATGATCACAAGAACGGTGAGCAAAAATCCCAGAACCACACGGGGGGACCTAGTGAATGACCTGCAGAGAGCTGGGACCAAAGTAACAAAGCCTACCATCAGTAACACACTACGTCCCCAGGGACTCAAATCCTGCAGTGCCAGACGTGTCCCCCTGCTTAAGCCAGTACATGTCCAGGCCCGTCTGAAGTTTGCTAGAGTGCATTTGGATGATCCAGAAGAGGATTGGGAGAATGTCATATGGTCAGATGAAACCAAAATATAACTTTTTGGTAAAAACTCAACTCGTCGTGTTTGGAGGACAAAGAATGCTGAGTTGCATCCAAAGAACACCATACCTACTGTGAAGCATGGGGGTGGAAACATCATGCTTTGGGGCTGTTTTTCTGCAAAGGGACCAGGACGACTGGTCCGTGTAAAGGAAAGAATGAATGGGGCCATGTATCGTGAGATTTTGAGTGAAAACCTCCTTCCATCAGCAAGGGTATTGAAGATGAAACGTGGCTGGGTCTTTCAGCATGACAATGATCCCAAACACACCGCCCGGGCAACGAAGGATTGGCTTCGTAAGAAGCATTTCAAGGTCCTGGAGTGGCCTAGCCAGTCTCCAGACCTCAACCCCATAGAAAATCTTTGGAGGGAGTTGAAAGTCTGTGTTGCCCAACGACAGCCCCAAAACATCACTGCTCTAGAGGAGATCTGCATGGAGGAATGGGCCAAAATACCAGCAACAGTGTGTGAAAACCTTGTGAAGACTTACAGAAAACGTTTGACCTGTGTCATTGCCAACAAAGAGTATATAACAAAGTATTGAGAAACTTTTGTTATTGACAAAATACTTATTTTCCACCATAATTTGCAAATAAATTCATTAAAAATCCTACAATGTGATTTTCTGGATTTTATTTTCTCATTTTGTCTGTCATAGTTGACGTGTACCTATGATGAAAATTACAGGCCTCTCTCATCTTTTTAAGTGGGAGAACTTGCACAATTGGTGGCTGATTAAATACTTTTTTTCCCCACTGTATAAATAGCGCACATACAGTAGACCAGATATACCGCTTCTTAGACTTTCAATGAGAATGACAGATATATAACTCAAATTTCTATGTGAATTTCTTCAGGTCGCCAAAAAGTTACATATTGCAGGTTTAAGGATGACATGCACAGGAGAGAGACATTACTAGCAAATATCACTATCATGAGGGTGTGCAGAAAGGAATATTTTACGGTTCATTTGATTTAAATTCAAAATACATGTTGATCATCCTGTTGTAATGTGCAGTTCAATATTATCACCAAGTGTCAGCGCTAGCATTTGTATTATAGTTTCGTTTTACTACATGTAAACAAACCACTAGCTATGTCTTGTAATGTAACGTTGATAATACATACCTAGCACAAGGTAGCGGTTCATTCAAAATACAGTATGTTTCTTAATTGAAGCTAACTGGGCAATACACCTGGGTAAAATATAGTTCAGTTTGGAGGAAGCAGGTGAAGAGCTAGGAGAGACAGGTTGGTGAGGGGGGAGAGAGTGGCTGATAGTGGTAATTACTGCTGCTACCTAACTTTTGATGTTTACAATGTGACCTTCAATCATTGGACTCATATGCTAGCTACATTTAGTTTAGTTATATTGTTGGCTGTCGTGAGAGAAATTCATCTATCTAACTGGCTATCAAGGTACGCTGATCTTTCTCTAACTTCACATCACGCTAGCTCTGTGGTTATTTGCTGTGCTAGCCAAATGTAGCTAACACCACCAGAGCAAATGGATAATAAACAGGAAATAAATGTTGTTTGACGATTTTGTTTTGTGGATCTGGTAGCAACAAGTCAATGTGTGTTTATAACTCATTTGATCAGTTTTTTGGTTTGATCAAGAAATATGAACTTGTCATTTTGTGCTAGCTAGTCAATTAACTAGCTAGCTATCAATTATGGCGTGCTGCAGTGCAGGATCCCACTATGCAGATGTCAATTCAACGTCTATTCCAAGTATAATTTAAATGACGTGGAAACAACGTTGATTCAACCAGTTTTTGCCCAGTGGGATGTTTCTGGGGAACCTCTTGGTTGCGCATGCACATATAATGTGGTATTGTTTTAACATTTGAAAAGGTCTAGAGTAGATTAGTAATAGTTTTTCAGAACTGTCTGGTATAAGCTCAAGCAGTTTAGACTGGGCAAGTTCATTCCAAGTGAAATCTCCACCTACATGTACCCCAGGCACCGTGTAATGGAAAACAAACTCGCCCACTCTTTTGACTACTATCCTTTCTTTAATATACTATTACCTCACAAGACCATCTTGAAAACCAGATTTTATCTCAATGCAACTAACCTGGATATATACACTGAGTGTACAAAACATTAGGAACACATTTAAGTCATTTAGCTGATGCTCTTATCCAGAGCGACTTACAGTTAGTGAGTGCATACATTTTTCATACTGGCCCCCTGTAGGAAACGAACCCACAACCCTGGCTTTGCAAGCGCCATTCTCTACCAACTGAACTACAGGGAACACCTTCCTAATATTGAGTTGCACACCATTTTGCCCTCAGAACAGTATGAAAATGTATGCACTCACTAACTGTAAGTCGCTCGGGATAAGAGCGTCTGCTAAAATGACTAAAAAATCAAAAAAAATGGAAACAAGGTGTCAAAAGCATTCCACAGGGATGCTGGCCCATGTTGACTCCAATGCTTACCACAGTTGTGTCAAGTTGGCTGGATGTCCTTTGGGTGGTGGACTATTCTTGATACACACGGGAAATTGTTTAGCGTGAAAAACCCAGCAGTGTTGCAGTTCTTGACACACTCAAACCGGTGAGCCTGGCACCTACTACCATACCCTGTTCAAAGGCATTTAGATATTTTGTGTTGCCCATTCACCCTCTGAATGGCACACATACACAATCCATGTCTCAATTGTCTCAAGGATTAAATATCCTTATTTAACCTGTCTCCTCCCCTTCAGCTACACTGATTGAAGCAGATTTAACAAGTTACATCAATAAGGGATCATAGCTTTCACCTGGATTCACCTGGTCAGTCTGTCATGGAAAGAGCAGGTGTTCCTAATGTTTTGTACACTCAGTCTATATGTACATATCAATACAAATATTATTTTGAGTTTGGAATGTAATTTCTCTCAGTTTCTGAACTAGAAATGTTTGGTGACATTATGACTGAAGTACTGTCCTTCACCACTAGATGTCCTTACAAGCTTCAGCTGGGGACAAGGCCAGGAGAGGATAAGCCTGAGTGCTTATGTTTAATTGATGTGGCCAGGGTAAAAAAATATCTGTGAGGTAGATCACACGGCCACCAGTGAATAAGCCTCATCCATGCCAGTGATATTACCTTTAATCGCCCATGCAATGAATAGGTGAGCCTGTAAGTATGAAAGGGCATCATATATCAACTAAAGGAGCCTGTGGCGGTCTATGGTTCTAGGGCTAGGTAATATGAGGTGACAGTGATGGTGACCAGATTTGGAATGACACCTGACAGCGGGTTTAATAGTTCAAATGTTCATATACAGTAGGCCTTTATGAAGGCCTCAAAGTCCAGGATATTGACAAAATTGCTATTTTGCTGAGGAACATTTTTCAACCTAGTTGGGGTATACCTCATGGGGTTTCTATGACAGTGAATTGGCAATTAAGTCAGCATGATGACAGGTTAATAAAAATACAATTTGAACATGTAATTAGTAGGTGCAGGTGTAGGATCAAAGAGTTACCTCAGAATGACGCTCTCTCCTTCCAGCACTGTAATGTTGTCGGGCAGGTGGCCGAATTCGGCTCCGTGCACACTTGGCCCTGCCAAGGAAAATGAGAGAAGAGAGGGAGGAGGGTGAGCATAATGCCGTTATAACAACAACAGACGGTCCATTCACATTCTCAATCCCCCAATCCTCTGGTTGGCATCTCAGCCACCGCGGTGCTGAGTACCTCATTGATCCAGGTCAGGCTGGATGTGTTTAGCGGTTTACTTAGTTATTTGTGACGGGAAAGTCATAAATATACAAACACAGGTGTTGTAACATATTCACTGACCCCCTGTATTATTTAAATAATGATATGGTTTTGCCCCCACCCCCCACCCCGGTTGTGTGTTTGTGTGAGTGTGTATGTGTGTCTCATTGAACAGTGTTGATAATGAGCCGGGGGAAGAGGAGGATTCACGCAGGGGCGTCAGAGCGTGAAATGAAGGTACACCAACGGCAACAGGAGGGATGCGTATAGTGAGGTTCATCCTGCTTACAAATATGTGTGGGGCATCGTCTGTCTATGAAAATGCCCTTTTTGTTACAAATGTAACCAGAACCATGCATAATACACATTCACTAATAATGACTAACTTTAACTTTATAGAAAATTAACACAGGTCTCATAAACAATCTCTCAAGCACAAGCCCACGTGCTAGTGAGTAGCCAGCTAATCTTTATATTTCAAGTTTAGCCAACTTGGATCTATTTGCTAGATAACAAGGAAGAACAGTTGAATGGTTATGAACACATCCTTCTGTCCGTCTCCAACTGTTTGAACAGCATGCTAGCGTGTCCACTTTGTTTTATGCTTATTGCACAATTATAAAACACAGACTAGACTTCTAGTATTACAGTCTTTGGCTAAAATGCTACTAGGGGTACATGGTACCGCAATGCCACGCGTGACAAACTGAGCATTGATTTTCCAGAATCAATGTTCATTGTACTCCCGTTTTAGTAGTGTCAGCTCTGCACGCAATTTGAGGAGTTGAGACCTAAAAAGGGAATCATTAGAAAGGTTAACTTCTCTTCTATTACAGTAAAATAATGTCTCAATGTGTTTTGGTGTCCATATGACTGATTCCTCAAATGCAAATAGCGAGTTGAAAAAATAGTGTGTGATTGCAGCCAGCAATTCGTGGAATTCCTGCATGTGGAACGCCTCGAGCATCCCACTGGTTCCTGCAATCGAGCACGCCATCTTTATGCTAGTGTGACACTTTTGATATTCTGGATTTCCCCTGATTGTCTATGTGATTAAAATGTGGGTCAAGAGGGAAATAAAATTATTATCTGAATACTTTGGGGGCGAAGGACACTGTCTACCGATGTCCTAGCTAGCTAGCTACCGGCGTCACCCCCACTTCCCGCCTGCTGTGTACCGGAGTCCTCCTAGCCAAATAGCTAGCACACAGTGTCCTTTGCTCCCACTCGCCGAAGACCCGCCCTCGCAGTCGTTAACAGAACTGTGGGAAAGCAGTGCCTGACATGTGGGGTCGAAGGACACTATCTACCGGTGTCCTAGCTATTGTTAGCCAGCTAGCTACCTATCCAGCCTGCTGTGTACTGGAGTCCTAGCAAAAGAATGTACCAATAGAAGTACAAAGAGGAGTTCCTGCAGATGCAGGAATTAGGTTGGGGCGGTATACCATATATACCGTATACCGGACTGGGGTATTTGTTTGGAAATTTGCCACAGGATGGTTTTCCAATACCGTCAATAACTTTGAAACTATTTCTTATTTCTTAGAAGTTTTTCTATACATTTTAATATTTGTAGCTACTAAGTAGCTAAGTAAATACTTGTGTGTGTGATTGCAGCCAGCAATTCGGGGCATTCCTGCATGTGGAACGCCTCGAGCATCCCACTGGTTCCTGCAATCGAGCACGCCATCTTTATGCTTGTGTGACACTTTTGATATTCTGGATTCAAGTCAACTTGTGCAATATGTTAGAAGATAAAGCAGATTGCGTTCTTCATTTCACCTGTCACATTATTTTATTTTACATTATGAAGCTTACCATAGTTCCTCAGAACAGTTGAGCCAATCACATGTTTGTTTGTAAATACAACAAATGGAGAAAGTGGGAGCAGGTGAGTCCAGCTGTGTGTTGACAGCGGTAGCATTTTATATTGAAAGTCAACAGTGTTTTTTTGCTTCAGTGATCAGGGACGTGCAACTACAGTTTTCCTTCACAGAAAATACATTAGTGCAACACATTCGGCAGAAAATAGCCTCATTTTCATCAGATGACAACAGAAGTGCAACACTATTTGGCTGGCAGCTACACAAGTAGGCTAAATGAGCTTACAAGGAAAAAGCCATGTATTTTTGCTGAAACTATGCATGGCCATCACATGTCTGTTTATCATAGAAAAAATGTAGCTAGCTACATTTCCTAATGTTTTTCTTAAAGTTAATCTTGCATTTTACTGGAGAAAAGTAGGCTGGCTACACCTAGAAAAGTACCGGAGAAAAGTAGCTAAACATCAGTGCTGTCTGCTGATAGAATGTCAGTGAATTCTCATCTGATTGGAGAAGTGCAACTGAAGCACAAAATTAGTCTGATGCCGAGCAGAAATTCCAATAAGAAGCATTTTAGATCTGCATTTACAAAACGCAGCAAGATATTTCTTATGCATTGTATATATTTTTTTCCTGCGTGAAAAACAAAGAATTCTGCATTAACACGACCCCTAAGTTTAACTTGCTAGTTATCTAAGTAAGTGGCTGAATTAATAAGGTGACAGGGCATCATATTATGTTGGCTTTCTGCTGTGTTGGAGAAGTCAGAGCCCTTTGGATGAGTTATCTGTACAGCTGCCACTGCTATTTTTTGATTTCCTTGCATTTTTCCTCCTCTCCATTCTCGGCCCGTCTGCTCCTACCCATCTTCTCGAGCAGTGCAGGCAGGCCTGTTACCCTAGCAACTCCAGACTCCTCACAGACACAGTGTGTATGCTACTTCAGAGCTAGTACTGTACTGTCTCTCGTTCACATTCGCTTGTAAATGTCCAAACTCACCAAAAATGACATTCGGTAGCTCCAACCTATATGTATAACTTTATGAGCTGGACTGCCTGTCTTTGCGTTATTATATTTTATTTTTTTTGCGCTCGTTAGCATATTTAGCTAGCTGCCTCCATGGAAATCCGCTAATATTTATGCTCATTTTGTTAGAATTCTGGTAATAGACACCCAATGGGTTTTTTTTCTCTGGTTTTTGGGCGCCCCCTTGTGTACTAAGCCAGTAATACCATAAATCCTGGGATGAGAGAAGGACAGTATGACGATATGACAATCTGATACCGCCCAACCCTAGCAGGAATGGCCAAATGCAGGAAAGCCCCAAATTGCGGGCCACAATTGCACCCTTCTCAGTTGAAACTGCTTGTCAGAGAGGAATAAGTGATCTCTCATCTTTGTTGTTGTGAGTGGCAGGGGGGGGGGGGAGCTTGGTGTGTGTGTGTAAATGGTAAGTTGCACACAGCATAGAAGGAGCGAAAGAGATGAGTGGACATAAATGCTCATAAAAAATAAAATAAAAATAATGATTGTGATACAGGCATTTGGAATATCGTGCTAAAACATACATTCAAATTAATTGAATTCATTCTATTTATCGCCTAGCCCTAAAGTGCTTATATTTTCAAAATGACTAGGCTACAGTACTGTTGAAGCTTTCCCTCCTTGAATTATATTTTAGAAATGTGCATCAACTGACTCTGCAAACAAAGATAACAGCAGCCATACAGCGCTATCTTAGCAGTGACATACTGAGGCAGGTCTATACTCAGCATGACGCCAGCTCTGTCCCTCCAAACTCTGCCAAATGTCAGCATGCGCATCAAGTCTACCCTTACGGTGCCCATGTTAGGACACCCTCACTGTCTGAGGGTCATGTCTAAATTTAGCATTTTAGCTAACCCTAACCCTTTTCTTAACCTTAACCTAATTCTCCTAACCTGTTACGTTAATTTTCCTAACCTGCTGCGTAAGTTTTCCTAAACCTGCTACGAAATGTCAATTTTGACAAAAGCTTTATCCCTTCTAGACAAAACCCTGTCTGAGTCCTCGCTAGATCTTCAACCAATCTCCTCTATCTCTTTCCTAACGTGTCCATAATATCTCTATGCTGCTGCTGCTGCTGTTGCAGTCTTGCCTCGAAGGTTTAATAAACAGTGTCTTATGAGAAGAAACGCTGTGCAGTCAGGAGGTAAGAAGCACCTGGAGGTTGGTCTGTTTAATGCAAAGAGGTGCGCTAAGACAATACGCGCTAAGCTTGCCAAGTGTAATTCCAGGCAGAGAGGGGTCTGAAACGTGACAGTTGTAAGCAGTGCAGCATCTGATGGCCAATTGCTCACACTTTTAATTTCAACACGGGCTCTTGGTGGAATCATGGCTTGATTGCACAGCGTAATGAAAAGGTGCAGGCCTTCTAATTCGTGTCACGGTCTCATAAACAAATGGCAAAAAAAAAGTGAATCTAATGGAAATGACGGTCAATGGAATTGGTAAATTAAGAGATGTATTTTTCCTAAGTATTGAAATGAATACAAAGTCTAAACAGAGTAATACTAATACGTTGAATATGAGTGTGTGTGTATGTGTCTGAAGGTCCACAATTTTTCAGGGTCCTTCAAGACAGTTATTTTGTGTGTGCTCATGTACAGTGTGTGTGTGTGTGTGTGTGTGTGTGTGTGTGTGTGTGTGTGTGCTCAGTATGTGTGCACCTGCTTTAAGTGTGTCAGTCACCAGCAAGGACAGGCCATCCCACAGTGAGAACTTGAAAGATGGAGAGGGATGGAGAATGTCCCTGAAAATCCTCAGCTAAAAGCCATAATCACATTAGCGTGCTGCTTGCTGCTTGCTGCTGTGCTATCTAGGCTGGCCAAGAAACCCAGGAAGGAAGCACACACTGGCTGCATCAGCATCACTACCACTCACTGTGACTGTCCCTCTCACTGCATGGGGGAGGGGAGACATTAGTCATTGTGTCCAATGTACTGTATAACCAAGGCCTAGGAAATGTCACCAGCGGTAGGTGTTTGTTAAAGGGCAACTGAATGCAACATTTCTCTGGTTGAAAATGTGACATCGATATTTGTCAGAAACACAAAAAAGTGTAAGTAGAATCATTTTGGTCATAAAGTCCAAAACAGAGTTTTGTGAGATTTGTGTAACTGAGGTCGTCAGAACTTACATGAGGGTTGGGTTTGGATTACAATCATGCCCACTTGCCCACAAACACGGGATTGTAACGCCTAGGGAGAATTGTCATGCATGGAAAAATAGCTGCGCTGATTGCGCTCTAGCCAATCATGGCAGCAGAACATCCAGACAGTGAGACAGACCTGCACATTACGCAGTGCCTATATCCTATATCCTTATTTATCCTATAATAATTCTGACTATTTTGAGGAAGTGGTAGTGGCTATGTTGTTGCTACCGTGACTCAAGAGGGACAAACAACAGTAACTGCCAGTGAACATAACACACCCACATCGAACCACACCCCCAAGACTGAAATCTTGTTTTTCTTAATGACCAGCAGAAAATCAGATGCAGAATTGGTGAGTTAAGCCGCTCTTTAAGGTTATTTCTATGAAACAACCTTGGATATACTGTAACCTATACCATGCTTTGTGCACGTCCCACACTGCACAGTAGGCTATAATGTTACTGTGCGTCCTCAGTTGTTCTTTCTTAGTGCACTGCACTGTACGCTAGGCTTTATTTAGTTTAATTTAATTCAGTACCTGGGCTCGGCTCAAAGGCAGGTGGGACACATGCTAGAGCACACACACACAGACGTACGTAGACACACACACACACACACACACACACACACACACACACACACACACACACACACACACACACACACACACGATGTATGCATAAGCTGGCACCTGAAAACAACACGGCGAAGGTTACACACCAGAGGGCCGCTATTCCCTATTCCCCACTCAATTCCCATTTTTACAGCTCAATTGGCACCTTGATTCTAAAACCTGTATCACCCTGCCTTTACCCTCCCTCACTGCACACGGTGTTAACCAGGTCAACATACACAGCCCACACTTACTCACAGTCACACTCACCCACAGCCATGTGTATAAGTACACACAGATACACACAGAAACGGAGTCAGTTATCGACACAAGGGAAACACACACAGTCAGTCATCCACAGCTCAAACAAACATAAACCTGTCCACACACTGCCCTTACACTCACTCATGCATGCACACCATCGCAACCCTTGTCACCTCTGTGAGTCATGCAGTGACTATGCGTGCAGTGCATAAAGGCTGCCGCTTTGACCTTGTTAGGGGATGAAGGGCATCACATCGGAGATGAGGAGCTAAAGGGGTGTGTGTGAGTGTCTGTGGTGTCTCACCACTGGACAGTTGGATGTGCAAAGTCAGGGTCTTGTCAATTCAAATATGATGAGGGGGGGGACGGGGACGGGGACGGGGGGGACGGGGACGGGGGGGACGTAGGACAGATGACGACAGAGAGTGAAAACAGCTGCTAGACTGCACACGCCCGCCACCCTTCAACATTAATGACACAGAGAGAGAGAGAGAGACAGAGAGAAAGAGAGAGAGAGATGCAGCAGTACAGGTAGAGAGAGAGATCGAGAGATTGAGAGATCGTGAGAGAGAGAGAGAGAGAGAGAGAGAGAGAGAGTAAGAAAGAGAAGCAGCAGTACAGGTAGAGAGAGAGAGACAGAGAGAGCGAGAGAGTGAGATAGTGAGTGAGAGAGGAAGACACAGGGAGCTAGGGAGAAGAGCTAGAGAAGTGGAGGTAAGGGAGAGGAAAAGAGCCAGCATACAGAACTGTACTCTATGAACTGAGAGTAAACAGACAAACAACCTTCTGGCATTGTGTTGGAAGATGAATTGTAGTAGTTTTTCTCCCTCTCATGTGCAGGATTGCAAGATTCCTCCATGGTGCATGAGAGTGCCAGTGTGTCTGCATATTGAATTTCGCCCAGCACCACGTCTACTACAGATAGGGACGATCCCGGCTGTCTCTCGTCCTTGATGTGACCCAGTTTTTTGGCATCCGATCAGCACCACACACACACGGACGCACACACAGAAGCACAGATGCACGCACAGACGCACACGCACGCTCACACACACACACACGTACACCCATCTCCCTGTCCAAGTATCCATATTCCACAGCATAGGTCCTCATCAGGACTAAACACAGCCTGAGGACCAGACTTAATATTCCCTTTCCCTAGTAAAATATGTTTCACCTGTTAGACAACACAGAATATAGAGGGGAATATACACAACCTAAGCTAAACCATGGGGCAGTCTTTATGAATACCTTATACATTTGCTTTATACCTTTATTTTCTACCCTGTTTCATTCTCCCTAGATAATAATAGATACCATTTTTGCAATAGACTACAGCAAACACTTGAACATTAAACACTCAACCTGGCCCATAGTCCTCCATGTCCATCCAAAGACACTCTGTGCTTTCTTCCTACGCACTCCTCCTGCTTTGTGTGTCATCTCTGAAAACGCTCCAGGGCCTTTTTCCACAGGCCCCACGAGACATTAATTTCATGATTTGTATTCTGTTGACTTTTACATGCACCCCTTTGTAATTGGACTTGCTGCTGGAGCTAACTTATGAACCATCGTCCGATTGAAGCGCCAGTCAGTGCACTAGCCTGTGGAGAGTCTGTGTAGTCTACATCTATTTCCCGTTGCCCTTGACGATCAAATTAAAACATTGGGAGAAAGACAACTTTTAAAAGCATGGGGCGTCAAGGAGGATAACAGGCAAAGGAATGAATAATGAATTGCACAACAATAATCAGTTTAACAGAAGCTCGGTTTGAAAGGGAGGGACAAATTGAAAGGGAGAAGGAGTGAGGCAAAGAGCGAGAGATGGAACGCAAAAAAATAAAGAGCTAGTCACTCCGAGCGAGCAGTGTCTCCGGCGAGGGTTTGTCCACAAAGGGAAATGTCAAGAGAGAGCAACAGTGGTAGAATAGATAGAGAAGACGGAAATTGAGTTTCCTATCTGAGAGAGAGCGATTGAGCAAATGAAGGTAGGGAGGGAGGACCGAATAGGAAAGAGGGAGGAGAGAAGAGATAGAGAAAAGGCACACCCGCATAATTAACAGTGGTATGCTGCAGCCAATTAAATATTTACAGAGGCACTTCTCTCCGACACCTTGATGATGAAGAGAGGCAGCCCAAGGATTATCAGATGGTTGGAGCCTGGGGCGGGAGAGGATTAAACATTAACTGCCAGATAGATCCCTTTTCTTCCCCGTCTGATCCCATTAACTCTGGCTGGCCCAGCTCTTTCCTCAGCAACTGTTTTTCTCCTCCCCAACCCTAACGCCCCTGACAGCCAGGCTCCTAGCTACCTCCAAAAGACCCAGCCCGCCCCCCGACTTTCCTCGCCACCTCTCACGTGCCTGACAGCCAATCTCGCCAGCCTCCTACTTGCTCCACCACTCCTCCACCACCTGTCAGCCCCAGCATGGCGAGAGCAGCAGCTAAGAGTGATGGGCAGCAGACGAGCACCACCTGGACACCTCTCACATGGCAGAACAAGATGGATACAGGTAGCCTGCTCTCCCGAATGACTAGGTTGAAATGGATGTGGGCAGGATTTTAGCTGACAGGGAAATCTATGAAACAGCAGGGAAGTTGTAGTGAATGGATTGTTTTGAATTTGTGCTGCATCATGTTTCCGCCAAGGTGTTTCTTTAATCTGAAGGCTGAATCATTTAGTAGAACCATTATGATATATAGTCATGTATGAATGAATAAATGTATGAACATGTATGAATCATCAGATGTGAGGAAGAAATTGTTTTTAAGCTCATTCTTAGTGCCTTTGTCTCTTAAAATGTCAGTGGTCATTTCGGTTAAAGATTCTGAAGGTCAGAGAAAGTGTTCATCGACAATATGTTACAGCAACTGCCAGAATATCCTAAGAGACCCACCATCAAAACCGTCAGCTTGATTTTACTGTTAGATCACACACATAGTGATATTCTGGCCTCAGCCAAAAGAGTTGACATCTGCCCCTTTCTACTGTACATGTGCTGCATCCACACTTCTTCATCCACTCCCCCACCCTTCCCTCCTTCCATCCCTCCCTCCCCCTCCATCCCTCTCTCCCTCTCTCTAATCCCTCCCCACACAACAGTCAATAGAGCACCGCAGAGAGCACACAGCCATACAGCACTCAATCTGCAGAGTTCTACTACTTCAATAGGCGGCCACAGATCTTTACCATTGAATCCTCCGGAGCTGCGGAGGAGAAAAGCCAAGTGTTAACTCCTGGGACGACGCTTCCCGAACGGTATTTTACCCCATTTTCCTTGGACTGGAGCCTAAACCCCTTAGCACATTGAAATCAATAGGGTAGTTAAACTGTTATTTCCCTCCCCCAGACAACCACACACCCACCATGCACCAACCCCATACAATACCAAGTGGAGTACTGTAAATATATCCTTAGCACAGGTAATTTGACAGATTTGTGAGTGAAGTGCTGCCATAAAGTAAAGGCCTAAAATAGTCCTTCTCACTGACAAAATATATCTGTCTGTAATGCCTGTTGTCTCTCTTGACAAGTTAGGAAAACAAAACTTTCCACCTGTAGGATTACAGTATGTCTGGAATATCATTATAGAAATACGGGCTGTGTAGACACATTGTTATCTTCCTATCTGAAAAATCGATGTATTTCAACCTTATCCTTTGGCGTTGAGGCTGTAAATACATTATGTCGCCCTAGGCAAAACATAAGTGCTGGCCGCCAATGTATGTCTGATCTTACAGATTCACTTGCACCAATTTATGTACAGAGCTGAGTACTTCACATTCTCAAGCTCTTCTCAACACTTCAAACACATGCCACATGTTACTTACTACTTACACATGTTACATGCCACATGTTACTGCATTAATTAAAACGACAAATCTACACTGATTACAAATACATAAAAGAGAGTGGTAGCTTGAGAGTGGGAAATTAACAGTGTTGATAATCCAATTCCCTGAAAAAAGCAATTAAGCACATTGAGCGATTGACAACATCTAACATCTGTTCAATAGATGTGAAAAGTGTTTTAAGAAATGGCCTGAAATGTTGCTTGTTTTCAGAAATGTTGCCTGTGGCCAGAAATGTTATCTATGGTCAGAATTATTGTCTGTGACCTAAATTGTTTTCTGTGGTCAGAATTGTTGTCTGTGGTCAGAATTATTGTTGTCTGTGATCAGAATTGTTTTCTGTGACCAGAATTGTTGTCTGTGATCAGTGTTGTTGTCTGTGGTCAGAATTGTTGTCTGTGACCAGAATTGTTGTCTGTGACCAGCATTGTTGTCTGTGACCAGAATAGATACATGATGTGTTTTAATAGTATGCTGCTGCATTGGACCAAAGCCCTACATCTCTCTCAGTCTATCTTTCTAGCAATAGCATCTGCAGAATAGTAGCTGCTATGGAATTAAGAGTTGAGTGAGCCAAGTTTCACTGTAGACGGATTATGAAATATACACATACACACTGGTTTCCAGCAATCAACATGGCATAGATAAAGTGCTGAAAATGCATTAGCAAATTAAATTTTGAACAAAATCTGAATTCAATTTAGTGCCTGGCTAAAATATCTCATTTGGCTTTTGTTTAGTTTTTGCATGCATGAGCCTCATAGCAGTTCACAACAGACTAAGCGTATTCATTTTGCTCCCTGTTCATTTTCTGCTCGATAATGACATATTTCGTCTTGAATATGCAAATATTTGAGATATGCTCAAATGTATAATAAAGCCAGTTAATTGTGATGACTGGAATGAAGGAAATTAGCCAATTAGAAGTTACTTTCAAGCTGCAACACTAATGAAGAACAGAAAACATGTTACCATGACGTTTCCTTTGTCTTAACATCTACATAACAATAGCAGGAAACCACAGCATTTATCAGAGTAACTAGAAATATCATAACATCTTAAACCACCATCCCTATGCGCTAACTCTGTGTACTGTAGAAGCTCCAAAAAGCTCTCAAACCAACAACTGGCTTCAGGCCCAACCGCCTGCAGTGCTGGGGCAAGTGAGTATGTGTGCATGTGCGCAACTTTGGTTTTAGAAGTGTGTGTACATAACCTGGCGGGGGGTCTGGGTGAGGATTTTTTTGGCCATCTAAAACTAATTTACTGCATTTCTACACAATCCAATATGTTGTGTCTATTTAGAACAACAAAAGTAAGCAAAAACGCCCACAGTTATCAAGCTAGGTAAGATATCATTATTAAATATGTTTAAGTGATAGATAAGACTGAACTAGATCAAAGGTACTTAATAATCAATATTGTGTTGCACCTTTAAACAATAGCCTAACAAATGAACAACTCTTAAAAAAATACAAAGACTTTTGATTGTCTTTATTAAGACATCCTGATGAGTATTTCTGTCTGTAATGAAGCCCTTTTTCGGGGAAAAACTAATTCTGATTGGCTGGGCCTGGGTCCCCAGTGAGAGGGCCTAGCTCACAAGTGGGTGGGCCTATGCCCTCCCAGGCCCACGCATGGCTGCGCCCCTGCCCAGTCATGTGTAATCCATAGATTAGGGCCTAATGAATTTATTTAAATTGACTTATTTCCTTTTATGAACTGTAACTCAGCAAAATCTTTGAAATTGTTGCATATTGCATTTATATTTTTGTTCAGTATAATTCATATCACAGGCCTAATAGTCCTGTAGAGCTATTTTTACTTGCACACAATATAGCTGGATCACCCTGTCCTGTCCCTAGGGGTCCACTGCCCTGCAGCGTCCCAACACAACACACCCCACTCAGCTTTAGGATCTTAGTGAAACATTCATTATTGGTTTCAGGTGTGTTAGGTCAAGGCCAGAGTGACAACCCACAGGACGGCAGACCCCAAGGGCCAGGACTGAGCAGCCCAGCAGCTAGGGATTGCCTAAATAGGTATCTCCCCTGACGTGGACATGTTTTCAATACATACTCCTTTTGTCGTGCTGTATTCCATATAAGGCATCCAGACCTTATGAAAGTTGCACACTATACCCTTAATCTTGTAATAAATAAAATGTAGTGATACATAACTTGACATTTCTGCCATCCATTGTGACATTGTGGGAGGATAACCAACCTTCCAATTAATGGCAATGCATATCTTAGCTGCTTTAAATGCTTGGTTACACAGTTTCTTCTGATAACAGTCTCCAGTATCAACATTTCCAAGCAAACAAAGACAGGGAGAATCTGTAGACATGCTGAGATAAAATAACATATTCTTTGCCAGAATTCAGCCAGACCATAATAATTCCTCCAGCAGAGGAATTACATTTCTGTTTCACTGGCATATAGTATGTTCTATGGATGGTCTTAAACTGCAGTAATTTATGTCTGAGATTATATGAACATGACTGGGCATTCAAACATATCTGTATCCATTCATCATCATCAATAGCTTCTACCATGTCTTCCTCAAAGTTTTGTTTGACATTTTTTGTGTCATCGGGAAAAGCCTATATCAACCCTTAATACAGTTTGGAAATACACTTTGGAGGTTTGTCAGACTGCCTTAAAATAGTTTCAATCTTTGAAGCATCTGTCTTGTCCAGTTTTTGCTGCACGGAGAGTTATATCTGCAAAAATTCACCTCAGCTCCATCACAGACTGATCTTCACTGACTGACTGACCCTGGTGAGACCCCTGTCAACATCTGATCCTCCTAAGATGATGCATGACAAAGAATAACCTTAGTGTACATTTATACATTATATTATCCAAGAATAGAATCAATGGTTCAATAATTGAAATGACCATTATTCCCAGATTCCAGACTGTAGCTTTAAGCTTAAGCTGCTGTCCTGTAGCTACTGTAGGTCTACCCATCAACTCAAGATGGAACGTTGTATCATTCACTGATATTGTTAATATACTGCAAAATTCTCCTGAGCTCCGTAGACTGGTCTTCCCTGGCTGTCTGATCCTGCTGGGACACCTGTCACCATCTGATCCTGCTAAGACATGATGAGCATAATGTTGTGTCCTGACTGTGCACTATGACAGTGAAGCCTGTAGAGCTGTTTATTACTGTGTTTGTTTGAAAAGTAGGGAATTAGCTAGGGAAACTGACAGATCAATAATGTTACATTGCTATACTGACCAATAAAAACTCACATTGCACTGAAAAAACGTCAGAACATCGCTTGAGTCAGGTCTAGTGTGATTGAGGCAAAGATAATAGCTAACGTTAGCCAACTTTTGGCCAGCTCTCTTTCTAACGGTACATCAACTGGCGAAAGCTAGCCAAGTACATTTACTTCTGTTGAAACGGGACAAAACAAAGGCTACAAAACATTTCCGTACAAACAACAGCTGTTAGATAGTGATGTGAGGTGGTTATTATTACTATCTGACAGATAACTAGAGAGCTGAGCTGGCTGTGGTAAGTTAGCTACTAGCTAGTTAATTCATTCACCTCAGTCGAGAAGGGATGAAACATTAGCTAACGTTACATGTCAGTTACACTAGCTAATAGCTCAGCACTGGGAATAAACACTAGTTTAGTTGTTTTCTGTTAAGTTAAACAGCAGTTACCTTGCCAGCTAAATCAGTCAACTAAAGAGTAGCCAGTTTCTGCTCTGCTTGCTTTTACAACTCGTAAAAAGAGCGCAACAAACTGACAGCAGCTGCCTCTGTTCAACTCTCCTGTGCTGGTGCTTTGCCTTACACACAGCCTGTCACCCCGCTCTGTGTTGTCCTTGTGGTTCTAAATTCAGAGGCTAACAACTCCAAATAGCCTACCCGACCGTTCTGAGGCGTCTGCTTGGTCCTAAAGCACCCCGTTGCACTTTTTGTATCACATTGCAATGACAAAACTGGGGGGGGGCATGATCCCCGTCACCCCAACTCCCCCTCCCCCGTCCGTCTGTCCGTCCCCCCGTCCCCAGTGAAAGTTGCACCCCTGCATGTGTGTGTGCATGTGTGTATGGGTTGAGGTGTTCTCAGAGCAGCAGGTTGCACAGCCAGGAGCTGCAGAGTCATGCTCCTTCGTGAGAATTGAGAAGAGGAGGAGGGGAAGGAGGGAGAAAGGGTGGAGAGGTGAGGTAGAGGAAGGGAACAAAGGGGGATTGCCGGAGAACGGGGCAAGAGCCCAGGAGTCAGTACTGTCAAGATCATTCACGGCATCAGCACCACTTGCGCTAGGAACAAAACAGAATTACCTCGGGGAGCAGATATCAGCTAATCAGCTTAGGAAGGAGCCCCCGGAGAAGACAGAGGGAGGAGGGCGGGAGAGGGGGGGCATGGTGCACTGCACTGGCAGGCTGGCATATATCGGGGATGTGTGTGTGTGTGTGTGCGTGCGCATACGTGACTTGGATTAATCTGTACTGTGCACGCAGATCTCCTTACACTTTCATGCTTAATCACAAAATTTCTGCCATTGCTATGCTACCACTGCCGGTCTGCTAGCCTCTCTGGCAGTGCTTTTGTGTTAGCAATGTTTGGCCAGAGCAGGGTGCTTTGGAGAGCCTGTATGGCACACACCACAAACTCTTGTGTGGTGGGCTGTGGCAGGGGAGACTACTCAGCTCTGGCTTTCTTACAGTGCTCTCTTGACCTCATCGCTCCTCGCTCTGACGTACCTTCCTTCCCTATTACCGTCTCAATTGTCTAAACATTACACAATTATACAGTGTCAATACTAGGATAGCCTTAGTCTCAGCAGGACTTCCTAATGTGGACCCCATACAGGTACACCCCCTTCTTTCCATGTGGAAGCAACAAACGCTAAGGATCTCTCTCTCTTTCTCTCAACACAGCAGAAGGAAACAGAGTTCCCTCATTGTGTGGCTGGGATGAAACCCGGGCTCGTTTGGCGTCGCAGCAAGCTGCTAGCTCGCTTACACAAAAGCCTCATTCCCTCGACAACCGCATTAGCAAACCGCTTGCAAGCTCGCATTTTGCCGCCGAACACACACAGACACACACACACACACTCTTCATCTCGCTGAGAAAAGAGGCCCTCGGAGTGAAACAAACCCTCTCATAAAAACAGACGCCACCAGCTTCTATGATTACGTATTTGGGTATTTCTTCTGAGAAGGAGGCAAGCAAGGAGCACTAGAAAGCAATCGATAGAGAGCCATTTAATATTTACACTTTTCACAGAGCCAGGCTGAGAGCGTGAGAGGGTCTTGTGCTGGGAGAAATAGCCAAGGACTATTACTAACCTCTGTCTTTTTTGACCAAAGGTATATTAATGTCTCATTGTCTGGCTGAAGAGGGAACGAGTAAGTACGGTGACAGTGTTAGGACAGCCTCGGTGTCAACAGGACTTGAGACTGAGGCTGTCCTTATATAGACACCGCAACATTGTGGATTGTCACCTGAGGGAGGGTGAAACATTCCATTGATGGATTTGCCACAGATGATGCTAGATAAAGCTGTTATATTTAATATAAGGGGGCTAAGGGGGTTTCAGCAACCTAGCCGAGGCAATGAAATATGTAATAAGTAATAAAATATAGTATTAACTAATTTGTCTTTCATTTATCTTTGGAAAGTGTCCTAATAATATTCATATTATGATGATCTTTCTTAAATCGGTTATATATATATATATATATATATATATATATATATATATATATATATATATATATATATATATTAACATACGTAAAAATGTATGCACGCATGACTGTAAGTTGCTTTGGATAAAAGCGTCTGCTAAATGGCATATTATTATTATTGTTATTATTAATCTCTTTGGTGAATGTTAAAATCGCAAACAAATCCAAGCCACCAGATGTTATTAGCGGGTTGTCTATCTCCTCCGAGTTGTTTGGTTTGGATTAATGCCTTGTCGCGGTATACGGCTAAAAAAATTATCTCTGGCTCTCTGTTCCCTATAGTACAGTGCCTTCAGAAAGTATTCACACCACTTGTCTTTTCCCACATTTTGTTGTGTTACAGCCTGAATTTAAAATTGATTATATTTAGATTTTGCATCACTGGCCTACATACAATAACCCATTATGTAAAAAAAAATGTATTACAAATGAAAAAGCTGAAATGACTTGAGTCAATAAGTATTCAACCCCTTTGTTATGGCAAGCCTAAATAAGTTCAGGAGTAAAAGTTTGCTTAACAAATCACATAATAAGTTGCATGGACTGCAATAATAGTGCTTAACATGATTTTTGAATGACTATCACATCTCTGTACTCCACACATACAATTATCTGTTAGGTCCCTCAGTTGAGCAGTGAATTTCAAACACAGATTCAACCACAAAGACCAGGAATGTTTTCCAATGCTTTGCAAAGAAGGGCACCTATTGGTAGATGGGTAAAAATAAAAGCAGACATTGAATTTCCCTTTGAGCATGGTGAAGTTATTAATTACACTTTGGATGGTGTATCAATACACCCAGTCACTACAAAGATACAGGCTTCCCTCCTAACTCAGTTGCCGGAGAGGAAGGAAACCACTCAGGGATTTCACCATGAGGCCAATGGTGACTTTAAAACAGTTACAGAGTTTAAAGGCTGTGATAGGAGAAAACTGAGGCTGGATCAACAACATTGTATTTACTCCACAATACTAACCTAAATGACAGAGTTAAAAGAAGAAAGCCTGTACAGAATATAAATATTCCAAAACATGCATGCTCTTTGCCATAAGGCACTAAAGTAAAACTGTAAAAAATGTGGCAAAGAAAGGAACTTTATGTCCTGAATACAAAATGTTACGTTTGGGGAAAATCCAATACAACACATCACTGAGTAACACTCTTCATATTTTCAAGCATGGTGGTGGCTGCATCATGTTATGGGTATACTTGTAATCGACAACGACTGGGGAGTTTTTTGGGGGGAGGAAAATAAACGGAATAGAGCTAAACACATGACAAATCCTAGAGGAAAACCTGGTTAAGTCTGCTTTCCAACAGACACTGGGAGACAAATTCACCTTTCAGCAGGACAATAACCTAAAATACATGGCCAAATATACACTGGAGTTGCTTACCAAGACCACATTGAATGTTCCTGAGTGGCCTAGTTACAGTTTTGACTTAAACCGTCTTGAAAATCTATGGCAAGACTTGAAAATGGCTGTTCATATTATGATGATATTTCTTAAATCGGTTATTAATCTCTTTGGTGAATGCTAAAATTGTTTTGAAAAATCCAAGCCACCAGTTGTTATTAGCGGGCTGTCTGTCTCCTCCGTGCTGTTTGGTTTGGATTAATGCCTTGATCAACAACCAACTTGACAGAGCTTGAAGAATTTTTAAAATAATATTGTACAATCCAGGTGTGCAAAGCGCTTAGAGACTTACCCAAAAAGACTCACAGCTGTAATCGCTGTCAACGGTGATTCTAACATGTATTGACTCACAGGTGTGAATACTTATGTAAATTAGATATTTATGTATTTCATTTTCAATGAATGTGGAAAAATTTATAAAAACATGTTTTCACTTGATCATTATGGGGTAAAACATATATTTAATCCATTTTGAATTCAGGCTGTAACACAACAAAATGTGGAATATGTCAAGGGGTATAAATAGTTTCTGAAGGCACTGTATGTGTTAATGTGAGAATTATCTGGAAATGAGTAGCAAACTGCTCTGCCAGCAGTGTACTACACACACTGACACTGGCTCAGACACAGAAATGTACGCACACACATGTAGACACACACCCTTTGACAGCTGCTGTCCATGTGCATACTGCACAGTGGCGATATTCATTTATTTTTCAGCAAACCTACACTTTACAGTTCACAGCATACTAAAGGATAAAGAGACATCAAACATGTCATACTTGTGAGACATGTATCATTGAAAAATGAGTAATAGAACACGCTGAAACTCCCAGACTTCCTTGTCAAAGCCAAAGTGTGAAAATATGATCTTGCATCCCCCAGACGATGCTTGTTCTTTTAAAATATATCTAGGCTACATAATTTGCAATAAGACAAACTATTATAAACTGTCATTATCATAGCTATTCTTTCTAAGTGTAATTTGTAAAGGTAAATGCAAAGGTGACCTCACCATCCAGGATCATAGATGCCTATAACAAGTCTTACAATGCATTATAACCACATCATAATGCATTATAGCAAAAGGCTTTAAGTGAAGTGTTACACAGGCACTTGTAAGCTATTTATTTACGCATGTTAACATTGTGGTGTTCTACAACAGCGTTCAACTTTACACAAATCCAACGTTAGTCCCAGACTCCCAAATGTTCCCATACAAGTATCTAAACTAGGTAGAATGCTAAAATAAAATCCCCAAAAGTTACACAGCAGCAAGACATGATTGCCTGGTTCACGTAGTTCCCACCACAAGCTGATTGAAATAACTTTTCATTTCGTGATGAGAGGGAAGAAATATCAAAGTTGAAGCTCATTACTTTCCTCTTC